>NC_134803.1:18444720-18732220 GCF_046742065.1 Oratosquilla oratoria | reverse complement strand
TTAATTTTGAATAAATGGCCAAATACACAGCAAAAAAAAAGTTGAATCGCATGTATGTTTCTTTTTTTTTTTTTTTTTTTGGTAGGTTGTGACTGCTTCTTAAAGTTCTTTGGTAGTTTTAAAATTTAACGGTTTTTGTTAAATGATTTCTCTGTGTTATGCTTGTTCTTTTACGGTCTCAATAAACGTCGACCAACGCCGACCAAACCCAAATAATGACGGCTTTTGCTCAAATGCATAATTTTATATAGAAATTAGCATGTGGTTGCATTATTTGACAAATTTTCTTTTTAAATGTGTGATTATCATGTAATTTGATCAAAGAAAAGTTACGTTTTTATCGTCTGCAAAATTACCTAAGTCGACCAACGCCGACCAAACCCAAACAATGACGGCTTTTGCTCAAATGCATAATTTTATATAAAAATTAGCATATGGTTACATTATTTGACCTATTTTCTTTAAAATGTGTGATTTTCATGCAATTTGATCAAAGAAAATTTACGCATTTATCCTCTGCAAAATTACCAACCACAGCTACGAATGCCGTCCGACTCACTAATAGCCGACCAACGCCGAACAAGGACGGTTTATACTCAAATGCACGATTTTGTGTAAAAAAAAAACTAGCATATGGTTGCATTATTTGACTTATTTTATTTAAAATGTGTGATTTCCATGTCATTTGATCAATGAAATTACGTTTTTATGCTCTGCAAAATTACCAACCGCAGCTACGAATGCCGTCCGACTCACTCGTAGGCGACCAAATCTCAAACAAGGACGGTTTTTGCTCAAATGCATAATTTCATATAAAAAACTAGCATATGGTTGCATTATTTTACCTATTTACTCTAAAATGTGTGATTTCCATGTAATTTGATCAAAGAAGTTATGTTTTTATCCTCTGCAAAATTATTTTATGTATGATTGCAAATCTTGTTTGATTTTGTGACTTATTTCTTGCATGTTCATCCTTTTATTTTTGTCTATGTTTTTTACAATACAGTACCTGTCTTGCTACATATGTATATATTTTTGTTTGTTTGCGTTTGGGGTTTTCCTTTGTTCTGTTAACATTTTTTGCTTTATTTTTGCTTAATATGCAAGTTATGTCTGCTTCTTTGTTTAATTTTGTTTCATATTATTGTTTTTGATTACTGATTTTCCAATGTTTTGTTTGGTATTTAATATCTGATTGCATGTTTTGGTTGCCTGATGTATGGTTAATTTTTGAAGTTGAATAATGTTATTTCTTTTATTTGTTTGGTATATGTTCTTTACAAGACAGTATTGCTTTGTTGCAAATAAAAGAATCTCATGTATACCAAACTTTTACTATCCTTGTTTGTATAATTTGTGTAGATACTTGAATAAGTATACAAAGTTCAAACATAAGCACAATCACAAACAAGAAAAACATGATATTACAGAAATAATAAGTTAAGTATGATTTGAAAGCGCACTACGCCACTTCCGATTTATAGTTTGCGGCTCTGTCGATAGATGGCGCGCATTCACGCTGGATGGATGACGTTTTCTTATTAGTAAAAGATAGAAGCTTTCCCATCTTTCCTATATAGTCTTTGATGTGGACATCCTCTTCCGTACGTGTAAGCACACGCTTGGGAAGCTCTGGGATGGCCGGGGAAGGAAGGTGCGAGTGAGTTTGCTTGGTAGTTGGGCGTTGATCTTTTTCCTTGTTGGAGTGTTTGCTCTCTGTTTGTGTTTCAATGGTTCTAAAAAATTTCTTTACTGCCGAAGCATAGGAAGTTGCTCCGGAGGTACTAGTTGGGGTAACTAGTCTTTCCATCACACGCTTCCTTGCTTCGTAAAAGGATATGCCACAAGTTGCTTTTTCCGTACAAATTTGTTTTTCTATCTTGAAAGTGGGACAGTCTCGGGAGGTGGATGCATGGCTGTTATTGGAGGGACAGTTAACACATTGAAACACGTTAGTAGAGCAAGCATCCGTAGGATGTTCGCCTACACACTTACCGCATACGACTGATTGTTTGCTGCAGAATTTGGCGAAGCATAGGAAGTTGCTCCGGAGGTACTAGTTGGGGTAACTAGTCTTTCCATCACACGCTTCCTTGCTTCGTAAAAGGATATGCCACAAGTTGCTTTTTCCGTACAAATTTGTTTTTCTATCTTGAAAGTGGGACAGTCTCGGGAGGTGGATGCATGGCTGTTATTGGAGGGACAGTTAACACATTGAAACACGTTAGTAGAGCAAGCATCCGTAGGATGTTCGCCTGCACACTTACCGCATACGACTGATTGTTTGCTGCAGAATTTGGCAAGGTGACCATATTTGAAGCATTTGTTGCAGCGTAACGGGTTAGGGACATATGGTCGTGTTGGGACATGAATGTATCCAATTTTGACGTGGTCAGGGAGGGTTGTTGAGTTGAAAGTGAGAATTATGAGGGGCGTGTTCACTCGCATGTTCTTTTCTCGGTCCATTCGCGTTATAAATTTGACATCTAATATTCCTTCAGATTTCATCTCATCGAGGATGTCACATTCTTCCATGGTCATCAAATCTCTGCAGTGGATTACTCCTCTGCAGGAGTTGAGTGACCTAGGGAGGGATGTAACAACATCGAAGGAATTAAACTTCCTAGCCTTAAGGAAATCGCGTGTAGCTCTCCCTGAGTTGGTGGTAACTTGGAGGTCTCCGCTTCTAAGTTTTTTAACTTGGCTAATATCATTTGTAAATTGTGAAAGACATTTCTTAAGCATAAATGGGTTGAGGTCAGCTAATCGGGTCTGGTCAGAATGAAGAAGCACGTGTCTAGCCTTGTCCGGGTCGATATTGGGGTCGTCAGGGGAAGTCTTCCTAGTTGGCAGGGATGGAGTTGAGGACTCCATCCTGCGCGTTGGGGTGGGGGGACGAGCCCCCTGTTACACAAAAATAAAGTGTGCCCAGCAGAGCCAAAGAAAATAATATAAAGGGGTCACACAGCTTCCTTTGGCGACTGGTGACAGCCGCGTAGTAGGACACACTGTGTGCCAAGTGGTTTCGGTTTCTACACTACTCTAAACTACGATAGAATGTTTCTAGATTTCGCCGGGCCGGACGACGAAGAAGACTCACGAGCCAACAAGGGCTCGTGCGGATCCCGGAGAGCTACGAAATGACGAGAAAATGGTATAAGGTCAAAGTGCTGGGAAATGCCCAGAAGTGGGTGGCAGTGTTAACTACCAACAAGGCTATCCAACGTAAAGTTGGATTGCGTGAACAAGTTAACTCTAGGGAGTAGCCCTAGCGAGTATAACTATGCTCGTGCAAGTACGGACTGTCTGCTGCTAAGAGCTGCCGACGTCTGATGCGGGGGGTGGACTTTTTTTTTTTTTTTATCTTTAAGGCTATCGACCTATAATGAGGTCATTAAGCCCGGTGTGAACCTGCGATCCTTTTTATTCTACCATTATAATTTCCACAATAGTCCTGTAGTGCGCAAATAAAATACTACTTTGTCAATAAGTAAACGGTCGTCGGTCAAAAGATTTGTGGTGCTTAGCTGAATTTTCTTAATTTTGCAGTGTTGTATAAGCGCTTGGCGCTGTGTGTTGTATCTGGAGCAGTGTAGGAGTATGTGTCTTATGGATAGTGTAGTGTTGCAGGTGTTGCATTGGGGAGGAAATACGCCGTTAATGTATGGGCTTAGGTGGGTGAGGCGGGTCGAGTTCATCCTCAGTCTTGCTATGGCGATTTCCTCCTGTCTGTTATTTCTGTATGATGTCGACCAATCTGTTATGTGTTCTTTTTGTTTGTGAGAGATGTCAAGGTTGTTCCACTGGAGTTGCCAGTGGGTGTGTAATTGTTTTCTTAATATAGAATTGAAGGTTCCTATGTCCAGGGGTATGTCTGTAATAGAGTCTTTTTCTAAGGCAGTTTTGGCTAAGGTGTCCGCTTTCTCATTCCCGAAGATCCCAATGTGACTGGGAACCCAAGAGAGAGTAATGGACTTGTTAGTTATCGACAATGTGCTAATGATTTTGCCCAAGAGGAAGTTCTCCATATGGTTACCTGACTTAATTGACTGAAGTGCACTTAGTGAATCTGTGAATATGACGAAATTACTATGTGTGTCAGATTGAGCATATTCTAAGGCTTGATATATACCGTAGAGTTCGGCGATATATATGCTCGTATGGTCCGGCAATCTGAACATCATCCGGGTTTGGTTGCAGTATAACCCTGTCCCAGTTTTGGGGCCGCACTTGGAGCCATCAGTGTACAGTGCCCTGTGGTCATTGTACTTATGGATGTTCTCCAGGGTCTTCTGTTTGAGTTCTTCTGTGGAAGACTTTTTGTTGAGTTCTTGAATGTTAATCTTGAGGGCGATGCTTTTCCACGGTTGTAAGTGGGTGGCTTCCATCCGTTCTATTGACCACAGTGGCACTGAATATTGGTCACACAAGGATCGGATCCTGATGGAAAGGGGATTTAGGCTGGAGTTGGTGAAGTGCTCGTGTTGTTTGATGGTATCCTTGCAGGGATGTCTAGGGATACGGAGCACTTTGGCAACGTATCGGATTGTAAGGAGTTCGCGCCTGTAGTGGAGGGGGGGTACGTTTGCTTCGACCTCCAGCCTCTCGATCCTTGTGCAGCGTAAGGCTCCAAGTGCTATTCTGAGGCCTTTGTTTTGGATGATGTTCAGGGGTTGTAACGTGGTTGGTGTTGCTCCCCAATTTGTGCCCGTTAGTTTACGTAGCAAATTAATTCTCTTGTTGCACGCATCAACTAGGTATTTTACATGGGCCTTCCAGTTTAGCCTGGAGTCCAGTTTCAGGCCAAGGAAAAAGGTTGAATTTTGTACTGGAATGGGGTTACCATGTAATTGCAGATTTATTTCTGCCTGGGCTCTGCGTGAAAATATAATTACTGTTGACTTTAATTCCGAAAACTTAAATCCCCATTTGTCAGACCAGTCCTGGAGCGAGTCCAGGGCCAGTTGTACACGAGAGCCGGAAAACTTGGCGTTCGGTGAGGAATGCCAGATTCCGACGTCGTCAGCGTATAATGAGTATTTAAGGTTCCGAGGTGGAGCGGGTAGAATATCGTTTATGAGCAACATAAACAATGTGGGACTTAACACACTTCCCTGTGGTACGCCATTTTCTTGTGTGCGTACTGTTGAAAAGAAATTTTGATTTTTGACCGAAAATGTACGGTCTTTTAGAAAATTTTGAATGAAAATAGGGAGATTCCCTCTAAGGCCAAGGGCATAGAGTTTTTTGAGGATACCACGTCGCCATGCCATGTCGTAGGCTCTTTCTAAATCTAAAAAGCAAGCAACAAGATATTCTTTCCTCTCGAAGGAGGAGAGGATATCTTGTTCTAAGTTGACCAAATGGTCAAGACTACTTCTATTTTTCCTGAAACCACATTGGGCAGGAACTATTAAATTTTGAGACTCTACGATGAATTTTAATCTGTTATTGGCCATACGTTCTAATACTTTGCATAAGCAGTTGGTAAGCGCTATAGGGCGATAAGAGGAAGGACTCTTTGGGTCCTTCCCCTTTTTGAGAATAGGTATGACGTGGGCATGTCTCCATGTTTTTGTGAATTCTTGACTAATCCAAATTGCATTGTATATTTCTAATAATTTTTTCAGTGAAATTGAATTCAAATGTTGCAGCATCTCATACCTAATCTCATCTGGGCCAGCAGAGGTTCCTCTACACGAGCTTAAGGCTTGTTGAAGCTCGTGTAGTTGGAAGGGGGTGTTATAATCGTGGTGTGTCTGTGTATGGAAGATCAGAGGTTCTGCTTCCCGTCTTTGTTTGTGTTGTAAAAAGGTTGGTGAATAGTTATTCGTGTTGCTTGTTTGCGTAAATGTGTCTGCGATTGTGTTTGCGATGTCCAGGGGAGCATCTACAAACGTGTTTCCAATAGTTAGGGTCTTAATGTTTGGTGTGTATTTGCCGTCGATTTTACGGACGGCTGACCAGATTTGTGATAGAGGGGTGTTTGCGTTTATTGTGGAGATGTAATCATGCCAAGACTTTCGTTTGGCTTGTTTTATTGTTCTACGGGCCTCTGCTTGCGTCTTTTTAAAAGTAATAAAATTTGGTGCAATAGGGTTATTTTTAAAAGTCCGGTAAGCACTATTCCGCTTGCAAAGTGCTTTTCTGCAGTCTGATGTCCACCAGGGAACTCTATGCTTGTGAAATACCGAGGTTTTTGGTATATGCTTAATAGCTGAATTCAAAATAGAGTTGGATAAATTGAATATTTTGTCATCCATATTATCCCCTGTGATGTTGACGTTGGTGGTTGTGCGATACATTTCCCAGTTGGCTTTTTTGATGTTAAATTTGGGACAGGGAGGGGGTGGGTTGTCTCCGTAGGCTGGAGGAGCCGTAGCGTGGTCACCCCCTATTTTTAATATTACTGGGAAATGATCGCTGAGCATGGTGTCATCATGCGTCTTCCATTGCGTGTTGTCAGCCAACGCAGGAGATGATATGGATAAATCTATACATGAAAATGAACCCCTAGTATTGTCTACTCGAGTGGGACTGCCAGTGTTTAGGAGGACCAGGTTGTTGGTGTTGAGCACTTCTTCCATCTGCTCCCCTCGAGGAGAGGTTTTGTTGCTACCCCACATGCGATGGTGGGAGTTGAAATCACCCACTATCAGTTTGTGGTGGGGTAGTTGTTCAATCAACCCGTTTAGTTCCTCTAATGGAAAACGAGGGTCGGGAGGTAGGTAAAGGGAGCAGATGGTTACGAGTTTGTTGTGCAGTTTCGTTTTTATAGCGACTGCTTCCAAGGTGGTGGCCAGTGGTAGTTCCACTTGGGGAAGGCAGTCGCTGACTGCAACTGCGACCCCCCTCCAGGCGCCAACCTGTCCTTCCTATAGGTGGTGTAGTTCTTTAATTTGAACTCAACACTGGGGTTAAGATGAGTCTCTTGTAGACAAATAACTGAGGGGTTGTTGAGCGAGTTAAAAATTATTAAGTCATTTAATTTACTTCTAATACCTCGGCAATTCCTCTGGATTATTTTCATTTTTTTTTATTTTTTATTAATTAATTAATTAATTTATTTATTTATTTATTTATTTATTTCCCCGTCTGGGGTATTGGTTGCTCCCCGTCTGGGGCATTGGTTGCTTGTTATTGTGGCAAAGTAGCATGCAGTCGATACTTTAGGGTCTATATGGGGCGCCCCTACGGACCAGAGCCACACATAATTTTGTCTATGATAGAAGAAATTCTGTTCATAGAGAAATGATGACACTTTTATACTACGACTGTCCCTCCGTTATGCTGTCCCCCAACCCCTTGTTGCTGTCCTGTACCATTTCTCTGAGTATTCTCTTTCTGATTGGGGGAATTTCCCTGTGGTGGGGGAAAAGAATACTGCCACCAAGTTTTCCCACTTGGATCGTAAGAGGCGAGAAGAAAGGGACGGGGAGAGGGACTAGGCATCCTTCTCCCTGTAGCCCCAAGGGGCAAATTCCTAAAAATCAAAGGAAAGGCATAAGGGGTGCTGGAGGGCCTCGGGCCAGCACCCTAAGGTTTGGGTCTTTTAATGTGCGTGGATGTGGTACAGATGAGAGTAAAAGGGAAGAGATAGGTAGTATGTTTGTGAGAAGAAAGTTGGATGTGTTGGCTTTGAGTGAAACTAAGTTGAAAGGGAAGGGTGAGTGTAAGTTTGGGAGTGTAAGTGGGAGGTTATCAGGAGTGAAGAGAGGGCGAGGGAGGGAAGGGGTGGCTATTCTAGTAAGTGAGGAGATAGGTAAAGGGGTAGTGGAGTGGAAGGAGGTTTCCTCAAGGATAATGTGGATGAAGGTGAAACTGGGAAAGGAGATGTGGGTCTTTGTAAGTGCATATGGGCCGGGCAGTGAGAAGAACATGGAAGAAAGGGAGGCCTTTTGGATAGATTTAAATGAGTGCATAGAGGGTTTAGGAAGAAATGTCAATGTAATAGTACTGGGAGACCTTAATGCTAGGGTGGGAAATGGTCCAATCGATGGAGTGGTTGGGAAGTGTGGAGTTCCAGGAAAGAATCGTAGTGGAGAGTTGATGGTGGAAATGTGTCTAGAAAGAGAGTTGATGATAGCAAATACAGTGTTTCGGAAGAAAGTCAAGCATAAGTACACATGGGAGAGGGTGGTGGAGGGAAGGGTGGTAGATAGAGCGCTAATGGATTATGTAGTGGTAAATAGGATTATGATAGGAAGCGTTAAGGATGTACATGTGCTAAGGGGAGAGGGTGGGGGAATATCAGATCATTTTTTGGTGGAAGGTAAGCTGAGAGTGGAGGATAGATGGAGAAGGAGGAAAGGGACAAAAGGTAGGGAGGTTCTTAGAGTGAACTCCTTGAATGAAAAGGAAAAGGAGAAGGAGTACGAAAAGAAGCTGAAGGAGGAGTGGGAGGGAGTAAAGGATAGAGCAGAGATGGGTGTGGAGGAGGAATGGGGATGGTTCAAGGAGGGAGTCTTAAAGTGTGCAAGGATGGTGTGTGGAACAAGAAGGACAGGGGGAAATAGAAGAAAGGGTAGTGAATGGTGGGATGAGGAAACAAAGAAGGCTGTAGAAGAGAAGAAGCGAGCATTCACAGATTGGTTACAAAAGAGGACAGGGGAGTCATATGAGACGTACAAAGAAAAGAAAAGAGAAGTAAAGCAAAAGGTAAAGGAGGCAAAGAGGAGAGCAGATGTGAAATGGGGTAGGAGTATGACAGAAAATTTTGAAAGTAATAAAAAGATGTTTTGGAAAGAAATTAAGAGAGGAAGAGGAGGCGAATCAAGTAGGGAAGAAAAGGTAAAAGGTACAGATGGAGAGTTGATAATGGAAGAGATGGCAGTGAGGGGAAGATGGGCAGAATACTTTAGGGAGTTGCTGAATGTGAAGGAGGATAGGGAAGGAAAGATAGCTGCAGTGGGAAATGCGAAGAAAATGAGAGTGATGAGTGAGGAAAATGTAGGAGAAATAAGGAAGGATGAGGTGAAGGCAGCTGTAAAGATGATGAAAGCAGGTAAGGCACCTGGTCTGGATGGATGTCATGCAGAATGTCTGAAAAAGGGAGGTGCAGTGATGGTGGACTGGTTGGTGAGGTTATTTAATGTTTGCTGGAGAGAGGGTAGAGTACCGGAGGACTGGAGTAGTGCCTGTATAGTTCCTCTTTACAAGGGAAAAGGGGACAAGTGTGAATGTAGTAATTTCAGAGGGATTAGCCTGTTGAGTGTAGTAGGGAAGGCTTATGGGAGGATCTTAATTGAGAGGATTAGGAGAGGAACAGAGGGAGTAATTGGTGAGGAACAGTGTGGATTTAGGACGGGTAGAGGTTGTGTAGATCAGATCTTTGTGGTAAGACAGATATGTGAGAAAGCTATAGGAAAGGGGAAGGATGTTTTTTGGGCTTTCATGGATCTGGAAAAGGCTTATGATAGGGTAGACAGAAAGGCACTGTGGGAGGTTATGCAGATTTATGGGATAGGAGGAAAGCTTTTGGGAGCTGTCAAGAGTTTTTATGAGAGTAGTAGAGCATGTGTTAGGATTAGAAATGGAGAGAGTGAGTGGTTTGAAGTAAAGGTGGGACTTCGTCAAGGATGCGTTATGTCGCCCTGGCTGTTCAACTTATACATGGATGGGGTGGTGCGAGAGGTGAATGCTAGGGTAGTGAGTCAGGGATTGGAGATGGTTAAAGAAAATGGAGAAAAGTGGGAGGTGAGCCAGCTGTTGTTTGCGGACGCCACTGCGCTTGTGGCAGGGTCAGAGGAGGGATTGAGGAAGCTGGTGGCAGAGTTTGGGAGAGTATGTGATAGAAGAAAGCTAAAGATAAATGTGGGTAAAAGTAAGGTGATGAGATGTACAAGGGGTGAAAGTGGCAGTAGACTGGAAGTGAACATTAAGGGAGAGCGACTGGAGGAAGTGGATAGTTTTAGATACTTGGGTGCAAGTGTAGCAGGAAAAGGTGGAGTGAATGTGGAGGTAGAATGTAGATTGAGAGAAGCGAGTAAATGCCTTGGTGGTTTAAAGAGTGTAATGAGGAATAGACATTTGGGAATGGATGCTAAGAGGAGACTGTATGAAGGAGTGATTGTGCCAACAGCACTGTATGGGGCAGAAACGTGGAACATAAGAGAAGAAGAGAGAAGGAGTTTGAATGTGTTTGAGATGAGGTGTCTGAGAAGTATGATGGGGGTTACTAGGCTAGATAGAGTGAGAAATGAGGAGGTGAGGAGGAGAACAGGGGTGAAAAAGGATTTGGGAGATAGGGTTGATGAAAGAATATTAGGATGGTTTGGACACATGGAAAGAATGAGTGAAGAAAGACTAGTAAAAGAGGTATGGAAGGCAGATGTGGAGGGAGTGAACATGAGGGGACATCCTAGGATGAGGTGGATGGATGGGGTAAAGGGGGCTTTGGGGAAGAGGGGAATGTCTGTTGAGGAAGGAAGGGAGAGGACGGAAGACAGAGGTGAGTGGAGAATGGTTGTATATGGATGATGTTGTGACTGCATGAGGAGGAATGGGCGGGGAAGTGGGGGGTGGGGTAGTATGTGTGAGTAAATTTTGACGCAGCCCGAAGGGATTTCTCCCCGTCCTCGCCTTATATGCAAAGGGGGACGGAGAGGGGGGGTCGCCGATTAAATGAAGCGGCCTCGCTGTGGATGTACTGTGTCTTGCGACACTGCTTCTGACCCAGGGCGGTGGGCAGGGTGCAGGGATGACCCGTCATCCAGGAGGTGCTCAGATGAGAGGAAGGGTGGGAGGGGTGTGGAGTGTATTCAGGGATGAAATGGGTGGGAGTGTTTTTATGCCTTTCCCTTTTTGGCTACCTCCCTTGGAAGGGGGAAAAAGCCTTGGTATATGTATGTATGTATTTATTTATTTATTTATTTATTTATTTATTTATTTTTTTTATCTGCTTCGGTTTCTTCCTTTCTTGGCCTTAGTGGGAGAGGTGTGTTTAGCCCCGGATGAACGGTCTGGGCTGGTAATAGGACTTAAAAGTCGTTTTTGGGAAACGGAGATCTCCATATTGACATCCTCTTCAGTACGTGTGGGCACACGTTTGGAAGGCTCTGGGATGGCCGGGGAAGGAAGGTGCGAGTGAGTTTGCCTGTTACTTTGGCGGTGTTCTTTGTCCTTGGAGTGCTTGCTCTCAGTTTGCGTTTCAATGGTTCTGTAGGTTTTTTTTTACTGCTGAAGCATAGGAAGTTGCTCCGGAGGTACTAGTTGGGGTAACTAGTCTTTCCATCACACGCTTCCTTGCTTCGTAAAAGGATATGCCACAAGTTGCTTTCTCGGTACAAATTTGTTTCTCTATATTGAAAGTGGGACAGTCTCGGGAGGTGGATGCATGGTTGTTATTGGAGGGACAGTTAACACATTGAAACACCTTTGCAGAGCAAGCATCCATAGGATGTTCGCCTGCACATTTACCGCATACGACCGTTTGCTTGCTGCAGAATTTGGCTAGGTGACCATATTTAAAGCATTTGTTGCAGCGCAAAGGGTTGGGGACATATGGTCGTGTTGGGACATGGATATATCCAATTTTGACATGATCAGGGAGGGTTGTGGAATTGAACGTGAGGATTATGAGAGGCGTGTTCACTCGCATGTTCTTTTCCCGGTCCAGTCGCGTGATAAACTTAACATCTAGAATGCCTTCAGATTTCATCTCTTCAAGGATGTCACACTCGTCCATGGTCATCAAATCTCTGCAGTGGATTACTCCTCTGCAGGAGTTGAGTGACCTAGGGAGGGATGTAACAACATCGAAGGAATGAAACTTCCTGGCCTTGAGGAGATCGCGTGTAGCTTTCCCAGAGTTGGTGGTAACTTGGAGGTCTCCGCTTCTAAGTTTTTTAACTTGGCTAATATCATTGGTAAATTGAGACAGACATTTTTTAAGCATAAATGGATTGAGGTCAGCTAATCGGGTTTGGTCGGAATGTAGAAACACATGTCTAGCCTTGTCCGGGTCGATATTAGGGTCGTCAGGGGAAGTCTTCCTAGTTTGCAGGGATGGAGTTGAGGACTCCATCCTGCGCGTTGGGGTGGGGGGACGAGCCCCCTGGTACACAGAAAAATGTGCTCAGCAGAGCAAAATATAATATAACGGGGGTCACACAGCTTCCTTTGGCGACTGGTGACAGCCGCGTAGTAGGACCACTGTGTGCCCAGTGGGTACGAGGTCTATACAAATAAACTACGACAGAATTTACTAGATTTCGCCGGGCCGGACGACGAAGAAGTCTCACGAGCCAACAAGGGCTCGTGCGGATCCCGGAGAGCTACGAAATGACGAGAAAATGGTATAAGGTCAAAGTGCTGGGAAATGCCCAGAAGTGGGTGGCAGTGTTAACTACCAACAAGGCTATCCAACGTAAAGTTGGATTGCGTGAACAAGTTAACTCTAGAGAGTAGCCCTAGCGAGTATAACTATGCTCGTGCAAATACGGACTGTCTGCTGCTAAGAGCTGCCGACGTCTGTGGTGGGGGGGTGGACAGCCGGGGAGGCTCTTTTTATACCCGAGGTAGGCGGGGTCAAAGCTTCATGGCCAGGTTCGAACTCATACGTTGTACTGACGTATATTGGTTATGAGTCTTGTTCGAAGCAAGGTCTAAATAAACAGGTCAGACCGTTTGAATTATTGTGCGCAGCTTCTGACGTCATTAGGTTGGGTCCGTTTTCTCTTTGTGAAACACTGAAGAAAACTGTGAAACGCCAAGGAAGACAGGAACTATAATATTTTATATATATATATATATTATATATTCATATATATAGACAGGAACTATAATATTTTATATATATTTATATATATATTTTATATCATATTTGTCAGAATATAACTAATTGCGTGGAGCGGTGCGAGCGAAGGCAACAACATACCCGAACGACGCACCAGCTTCAACTGACAGCTATAGGACCCGCGAACCTCACTTTGAACAGCCAGGTGACGTTCACGGGCCCGCTGCGCCAACTCCCTCGAAATTCGGTCGGAAGTGGTTAGACCTGTTATTCCTTAGATCTTGGTTCGAAGCAGTGAGTAGTAGGCGGGCGATTTGAAAATCGTTTGATTCACAGTTGGCTATAACAACACACACACACACACACACACACATATATATATATATATATATATATATATATATATATATATATATATATATATATATATATATATATATATATATATATATATATATATTAAATAAAGTTATGATTTAGGGTAATTGACACAACTGTCTGTGGTAACGAAATTTTTTGGTGTGGAAGCACTGCCCCCTACGTATGTTGTCAGTGTGACTTAGTGTAGAATAACAATCTGATGAGAACCACAATGGAAATATGCGTACATGCTTTTTGTGTTATCCTCGGCAATTTGCATTTATTATTCCATACTATGTGTTCTTGTCATTATTTGCACTTCATGTACATTGATTCATTGCCAAATAAAGCCTATCTATCTATCTAACGTAACAAAGAACATTTACATAAACTCTGAAAAGTATGTAACGGGGAAGTAGTATAAACGAATAAAACAAATAACGGAAAATGAAACAAAATCGAAGCGCTTCTCAACAGACAACTTGAATGGTGAACCTAAACCATGTAAACAAACAATCAGCATGGCATCTTCTGCAAGGGTTGTTTCAAAGGCATTACATTTGTCAAGAATTCATCTTAATCACTCAAGATCTTTACATACTACAGGTAGCAGTCCCAATTGATTCATAGTAGTGTAAAAATGTTTTTGTTGCCAAGTTGTACATTTGAACTATTTCCACACAAAGTGAAAGTCATAATTTTAAATAGCAACATCATAACATCAACATGCCAAATCAAATGTTAATGTAAATTCAGATGGGGGTGAAAATGGCTTTGAGCAAGAGGTGAATGTCTGTTGAGGAAGGCAGCCTAGTCCAAAACAAACAGCAGGTGAAGCAGCAATATGCAGCAAACATCCAAGCAGCTTTATTTAGGTTGCAGACAACCAAGTCTTCACAATCATGACAACAAAGCTTTGCCATTGGATTGGTTAGGTACGGGCACAAAATTTTCAATTTTTTTTTTACCCTTAAATTATTTTTGCACAAGAAAGGCAATTTTATTGGAAACAAAATGCGGTAAAATTTTACTTTCGACCATTGTAGGAATATTCAATATAGTAGGTACCCCCACAAAATTTTCAAAAAAAAATTAACCTTTATATTATTGTTGCATATGAAAGACAACTTTATTAGAAACAAAATGCTTTTTAAATTTTTGAAATAGCTTGAAAAATAAGGGAGATACGATTTTTTGAATTATTTTCTTAGCCCGCATTTTTGGCTCGACTTTACCATAACAAAGTGTTAGAATTAAGGGTGGTAATTTGTAAAGATTTCGGTAAAGAAATACACATTAACTCTAAACCACTGGTCCAATTTTATTAAAATTCGGAATACTTTGGTTTTATGGATCAACAAATCACATGAGCATGTCAATACAAAGTGAGACATCTCCATCATACCATATTTGCCTTTTCATGGCAACCATGAAGCTGTCGCTAAACGCCGACCGACGTCGACCAAAACCACACAATCACGGTTTTTGCTCAAATGCATAATTTATATATAAAAAATAGCACATGGTTGCATTATTTGACCTATTTTCTTTAAAATGGATAATTTCCACGTAAAATGATCGAAGAGAAGTTACGTTTTTATCCTCTGAAAAATTATCAGCCGGCAACCAACGCCGACGAAACCCAAACAATGACGTTGGTTGCCGGTTGATAATTTTGTAGAGGATAAAAATGTAACTTCTCTTCGATCATTCTACATGGAAATCACACATTTTAAAGAAAATAGGTCAAATAATGCAACCATATGCTATTTTTTATATATAAATTATGCATTTGAGCAAAAACCGTCATTGTGTGATTTTGGTTGTCAATGGTAATAGTAAACAAAATCGAACGCGAACTGGACGCATCAGATTCATGGGTGATATAGCTAAATTCCGGGGGCTGTAGCTCAAACACGAAAAAGTCAATTTTATTAAGCTTCTCAATTCCGGGAGAAAATAGGTTGAAAAACTTGTTTATGTAACTTAAAATTATGTTTAGACATTCCTTACCTTAATATTTTTACTCGGAAAACTATGTTGCCGAGTTTGATAACCAAATTTCCGTTTAAGTCGCTGAAAAATTGTTTCTATTTCAAGAATTAGCCTTACACTTGCAAAACAACAAGGTAATTTGAATATCTTGCGCATGCGCAAAGCGCGGGAAGCATTCAAATTGAACTAAACAAAAACTAGTGGGCCGCAACATTTGTCCATGAAAACAACACATGATCGACAGTGGCGCCGCGCGCGGATTCCGGGGTACCTAAATATAGCAATACAAAAATAGTAATTTTGTAAATTAAAATGTATGAACGAAATATGCAATTTTGTGTGCGGAAATGAAAATAAAAAAGTTGCTAAAACAGATTTCTTAAGTAACGAAGTCGTGTACGACGAATGGTACGCCACGTTTGTTATGGTAGATGCCGATGTCGGAGAAATGAAAGGACGATAAATTTGTCTAAACTAAACTAACCTAACCTAACCTAACCTAACCTGTGTTTAATAAATCATTACCTGCAAATTAGATATCATCCGGCTGGTCCTCGTCGTCGTCGTCATGAGAGACGTTGGTGGGCTTTTCAACCACTCTCTCAGCTTTTGTATGGCTATATTCCTCCAATGGTCGAAAGTAAAATTTTACCGGTTAGGTTAGGTTAGGTTACTTTACTTTACTTTACTTTACTTTACTTTACTTTACTTTACTTTAGTTTAGTTTAGTTTAGACAAATTTATTGTCCTTTCATTTCTCTGACGTCGGAATCTACCATAACAAACATGGCGTACTATTCGTAGTACACGACTTCGTTACTTAAGAAATCTGTTTTAGCAACTTTTTTTATTTTTCATTTCCGCACTCATAATTGCATATTACGTTCATACATTTTAATTTATAAAATTACTATTTAATTTTGTATTGCTATATTCCAACAATGGTCGAAAGTAAAATTTTACCCCATATGCTTTTTAAATTTTTGTACAATTTATAGTTTCACCCAACCATAGAATTTGATATGTGGCTTATGTGTTTCTGGTGAGAAATGTTGTGATGTGAATGATGGTGTACATCATTTCCGTCGCAAATGCGTACTTTTGAAGTAATTAAGTATTGAAGTTATGCACTTATGCCTACATCTCCCGAACGATATGGGGGGACGTGTGGGGAATTGGGGTTTTTGGGTGGGGAAGACTAATAAATGGAGTAATGTGCGGTGCAAAACAGGTATGAAATGAACAAAAACATTTAAAAAAGAAAAGAAAAATTAAAAATCACATTCTATGGCCGGAGTCCAGCGGTAGCCATCTTTGTGTTTACCAACGAATCAAACAATGTCTCGCTAGATGTGTCACACTTAGCGAAGTCCACTCCAGCCGTGCAAGACTTCCTAACCGTAAACTAACATTACCTCCGTTAGGTTAGGTTAGTCTAGTTTACTTTACGGTTACCAAGTCTTGTGCGAGCGGCTAATCTAGCGCTTCTGGTCACAAAAATTTACAATCAATAGTAAACAAACATGGCGCCGCGTGCGGTACCCGCCGATATGGGATATTTTTGTTTTTTATAGGTTTCTTTAGTCTTCTTCATTTTATACCTGTTTGGCAACGCGCATTACTCCATTTATTAGTCTCCCCCACCCAAAAACCCCGATTTCCCACACGTCCCCCCAGATTGTTCGAGACATGTAGGCATAAGTGCATAACTTCAATACTTAATTACTTCAAAAGTATGCATTTGCGACGAAAATGATATACACTATCTTTCATATCACAACATTTCTCACCAGAAACACATAAGCCACATATCAAATTCTATGGTTGGGTGAAACTATAAATTGACCAAAATTTTTAAATAGCTTGAAAAATAAGGGAGATATGATTTTTTGAATTTTTTTTTTAGCCTGCATTTTTGGCTAGACTTTACCATAACAAAATGTTAGAATTAAGGATGGTAATTTGTAAAGATTTCGGTAAAGAAATACACATTAACTCTAAACCACTGGTCCAATTTTATTAAAATTTGGAATACTTGATTTTTATGGATCAACAAATCACATGAGTATGTCAAAGACAATGTGAGACATCTCCATCATACCATATTTGCCTTTTTATGGCAACCATGAAGTTGTCAGTTTTCAGATTATCAATGAAATCCAAACCACTGGCCCAATTGACATGCAACTTGGTATGTGAAGGTTTTATGGGTCAATAAATCACCTGAGCATGTCAATAACATTGCAGGACCTTCTTCTTATACCATTCTTACTGACACCTTTCATGTTGCCATGGCAACTGTTGTCAATTTAGAAATAATCAATAAAATACAAACCGCTGTCCCAATTGACATGCAACTTGGCATGTGAAAGTTTTATGGGTGAACAAATCACCTGAGCATGTCATTAACATTGCAGGACCTTCTTATACCATTCTTACTAACACCTATCATGTTGCCATGGCAACTGTTGTCAATTTAGAAATAATCAATAAAATCCAAACCACTGGCCCAATTGACATGCAACTTGGCATGTGAAGGTTTTATGGGTCAACAAATCACCTGAGCATGTCAATAACATTGCAGGACCTTCTTATACCATTCTTACTAACACCTATCATGTTGCCATGGCAGCTGTTGTCAATTTAGAAATAATCCATAAAATCCAAACCGCTGTCCCAATTGACATGCAACTTGGCATATGAAGGTATTATTATAAAGCCCAATTCTTGAAAAGCAAACAAATATTCACCGATTCAAACGCAGATTTGGTTATCAACCTCGGCAAATTAGTTTTCTGAGTAAAAATATTAAGGTAAGGCACCAAGAAACCAATATTTTAATGTAAGAAAACTGTTTTTTAACCTATTTTCTCCAGGATATGAGCAGCTACCCAAAAACCTTCACATGACAAGTTGCATGTCAATTGGGCCAGTGGTTTGGATTTTATTGATTATTTCTAAATTGACAACAGTTGCCATGGCAACATGATAGGTGTTAGTAAGAATAGTATAAAAGGAAGGTCCTGCATTATATTTGACATGCTCAGGTGATTTGTTGACCCATAAAACCTTCATATGCCAAATTGCATGTCAATTGGGCCAGTGGTTTGGATTTTATTGATGATTATCTCTAAATTGGCAATAGTTGTCATGGCAACATGATAGATGTTAGTAAGAATAGTATAAATGGAAGGTCCTGCATTGTTTTTGACATGCTCAGGTGATTTGTTGACCCATAAAACCTCCATATGCCAAGTTGCCTGTCAATTGGGCCAGGTGTTTGGATTTTATGGATGATTACCTCTAAATTGACAGTAGTTGCCATGGCAACAGGTGTTAGTAAGAATAGTATAAAAGGAAGGTCCTGCAATGTTTTTGATATGCTCAGGTGATTTTATGACCCCTAAAACCTTCACATGCCAAGTTGCATGTCAATTGGGGCAGCGGTTTGGGTTTTACTGATGATCATCTCTAAATTGACAACTTGATAGTTCCCATAAAAAGGCAAATTTGGTATGATGGAGATGTTCCACAATGTTTTTGACATACTCAGGTGATTTGTTGACTCATGAAACCCAAGTATATAAAATTTCAATAAAATTGGACCAGTGTTTTAGAGTTTATATATATTTCTTTACCAAAATCTTTACAAATTACCACCCTTAATTCTCACACTTTGTTATGGTAAAGTCTAGCCAAAAAAAAAAATGGAATGGAAAAATAATGAAAAAAATTGTATCTCCCTTATTTTCTAAGCTATTAAAAAAAATGTTTCTAATGAAGTGGTCTTTCATATGCAACAAGATTTTTTTTTACCATACCTAATATTGAGATAATATGGGGTTCTGCTGTTGTCTTTTAATTTCCTGAGGTATAATGATAATCAGGCCATCAGCATCCATGACAATGATGACCTGGATGATCTTTAGAATTTGAGGTACTGAATTACTAAACATTGGTTAGGATATGATGGGATGTAATGATAGTGGAGGACAAAATATCATGATGGGATGTAATGATAGTGGAGGACAAAATATCACAATGGGATGTAATGATAGTGGAGGACAAAATATCTCGGTAGGATATGATGTCAGAGGAGGACAAAATATAATTTTAGGAAGGGAGGCTGGTGTGAAACACTATGATGTAGGGGAACAAAGTGTACAAAAGAGATCAGATGACCATGAGCGACCACATGTCTGTGATGGGGGGAAATGTTAATTTTGATGGGAAAAATGTTAATGAGGCATTGAATGTCAATGAAGGACCAAATATCAATATAGAGGAAGGTGTCAAGAAAAACAAAATTATAATGTAAGGCATGATATTGAAACTCAAACATGTCAAAAAGAAATAATAATGAGTTTCTTAAAACCATGTACTTTAGTATTAGAAATAAATTCCAAGAAATACAGGCGTATGTCAAAAGTGAAAATCTCGATATGATAGACATGGTTAAATAATAAAAGAGTTTGAAGCTGAATTTAATATTGCAGGATATCTTTCATCAGGATAGAAACCATAAGAAAGGTGGGGGTGTTCTCTTATTAGTTAAAAACAATGTCCATGCTTGTGTTTTAGAGAAAGTGAAACCGGTAGAATTAACCCAAACAAATGGACAAAAAATTAATGTAGGTGTAATGTATAGGCCAAAAACATTATCATTAGCAGATGACAAACTGTTATTTCAAGAACTATCTAGTTTCTGCAACCAGGGTTTTTTTATAATGGGTGATTTCAATTTTACTGACATTGATTGGATGACCCTTGAACATGGCCATATAGGTAGTTGCTTGATTGATTTTCTTGGTGACAGTTACTTAGTTCAGCATGTAAAAGAGCTCACAAGACATGGAAACTTACTTGATCTATTGATCATTAGCTACAAAAGCATGATAACCGATGTAAAAGTCAGTGAATCTGTTGCAAATAGCGATCACAACTTAGATTCAAACTACTAAAAAAAATTAGAATAGATACTTGTGTTTCTAAAATACCTGATTTCAGTAAAGCTCAGTTCATGGGACTACGTTAGGAGCTGCAGCTTACAGATTGGGGGCAAAATTAAGCGAAAGACCTGTAGATCAGATGTGGGAAATATTTCAAAATATGTTCACTAAGATGATTCATACTTACATTCCTTTTTAGGACAGATGTCCCCCAAATCAGAATTGCCCAAAATGGCTTGACAAAGCAACTGAAAAAAGTATTGCTAAAAAGAGACAGGCTTACAAGAAATATAAGTGCTCAGGTGCATCTAATGACTACCAAAGTTATGTATTAATACAGAGAGATTTAAAAATTGACAATAAAAAATTAAAACAACAATACGAAATGAATATTGCTGATAAATCTAAAGAGAATCCCAAAGAGCTCTATAGTTACATTAGAGATTAAAAGGTTGTTAGGAATCACATTGGTCCACAATTATCTGCTGACGGTCAACTTGAATATTCAAATGAAGGAATGTGTGGTATTTTAAACAATTATTTTAGCTCAGTATTCGTAAACAAAACACTTCAAAGTGAACTCTAAACTGAAACCGGTGAAAAGTCTATGATAAACTTACTCCCTACGGTAAACATAAAAAAATTAAAAATTAAAAGGTGTATAGAGAAACTCAAAGTTAATAAAACACCAGGGCCTGATGGTTGGCATCCAAGAATCTTGAAGGAAATGAAAAATGAATGTTGCTCCATTAGAAATTATTTTCAAGAAATCCATCATATCCAGAGATTTCCCAAGAGAGTGGAAGCTAGCTAACATTATTCCCATATTCAAAAAAGGTGACAAAAAGAAACCAAATAACTACAGGCCTATAAGCTTGACTTCAACTATAGGAAAAATTATGGAAACTATCATCAGAGATGCTATCAAACATCATTTAGAAAGTAACTGTTTGATAAGTGATAGTCAGCATGGTTTCAGATGGAAATATTCTTGCATGACTTACTTGAATTCTACAACTTAGTTATCTCATTTTATGACAAAAGAAACAATATAGATTTAATATATCTAAACTTTGCAAAAGCTTTTGATATCGTCCCCTACGAAAGACTACTTACTAAATTAGCTTCACATGGAATAAGTGATAGTCTATTAAGTTGGACTAGTAATTGGTTGAATGATCGAAAATGGAGAGTTGTTTTAAATGGAAAAACTTCTGGATGGAAAAATGTTACAAGTGGAGTTCCTCAGGGTTCCGTTCTTTGGGGCACTTCTATTCATAGTACAGACGCTCCTCTACTTACATTCATTCGTTTTACGTTTTTTCGATTTTACGTTTGAGCTGACTGTAAAAAAAATGAAAAAAAAATTGAGTGAATTTTTGAGTTTAGCGCGCTCTCCGTAGTACGAGACGTTCAAACGATACTTACGCATGACGCTGCCTCCATTGTTTACATGGCACAAACGACAGATTGAACGTGCCTTGCCTCCTCTTCCTCCTCCTTCTCCACCATCTCACTTTATGTTGCTTGAATTCAATTTATTTGAAATTAATGTTATTATTTTACAATGTTATGTTTATAATTAATGATTTAGGGGTGTTTTATAAGATACTGTAATAGAATTTATGGATGTATAGTACAGTATGAACGATCATATATTACTGGAACGTAGAGTAACAACTTACGTTCATTTTCACGTTACGTTTGGCCGTTCGGAACGTAACTAAAACGTAAGTTGAGGAGTGTCTGTATATATAAATGATATAGACCATGGACTAAAATCTACTCTTTCCAAATTTGCTGATGATACAAAACTGTGCAGAATGGCAAATGATCACTTAAACCAATTAGATATTCAAGAAGATTTAGATGAATTATGGCAATGGCCTGAAAAGTGGCTAATGAAATTTAACACAAGTAAATCCAAGGTAATACACATAGGTAAAAATAACAGTAAGTACGATTATAAGTTATTTGGAAATTCATTAACAAAAGTGAATAATGAAAAGGATCTCGGCATAATTATCAGTAACGAGCTTAAATCATTGAAGCAGTGTATTTCAGCCTCTGAGAAAGCAAATAAGATTCTAGGACTGATTGCACGATCTTTTGACTTCAAAAGTCCATCACTCATTAACAAGCTTTATAAATTGTTAGTTCGTTCACATTTGGAAAATGCTGTTTCTGTATAGTCACCGCATCTCATTAAAGACATTGACAGATTAGAAAAAGTACAATGGCAAGCCACAAAACTTATTTCAAATATCAAAAGTAAAACATATGAATCTGTTTTCCCTGAAAAAGCGTAGACTCAGAGGTGACTTGATACAGTTCTTTAAGATTCCAAAGGGAATTGTCAACATCAAAAGTGACAAAATTTTCACACTGAATGAAAATCAGACAAGAAACAATGGTCTCAAACTGTGCGGAAATAGATTTAATTTGGAAGTGGGTAGAAACAATTTTGCCAACCGTGTAGTTAATGAATGGAACTTCCTGCAGAGTCAGTGCAATGTAGTTCAGTTTGAAGCTTTAAGAATCATTTAGATAAACATCTAAGCAAGATGCTATAATGACTATCTCTTATTTTATATTATTTGTTTTGTTATCATTTGTCCATTTGTTTATTATTATTTGCTTGATTCTCATTTATTATTAGTTATATGTCTTATTTACTATTTACCTGTTTGTTTATTATTTAACTATATGCATTTATGTATTTTGTTATTTACATTATTATAGTTTTATTTATTCTTTTATTTATTTATCATTGTGATTTTTTCGCATCTGGCCTAGATATGGACCAAAAGGTCTCCTGTCGGCATGCTCCGCCTTTGTAATCCTTTGTTATGTGGGGTAGGTTAGGTTGGAAATGATTAAACAAAATGGAGAAAAGTGGGAGGTGAGCCAGTTGTTGTTTGCTGACGACACTGCGCTTGTAGCAGGATCAGAGGAGGGATTGAGGAAGTTAGTGACAGAGTTTGAGAAGGTGTGTGAAAGAAGGAAGCTGAAGATGAATGTGGGTAAAAGTGAGGTGATGAGATGTACAAGGGGAGAGAGTGACAGCAGGCTGGAAGTGAGCATTAAGGGTGAAAGACTGAAGGAAGTGGATAGTTTTAGATACTTGGGTGCGAATGTGGCAGGAAAGGGAGGAGTGGGGGTGGAGGTAGAATGTAGATTGAGAGAAGCGAGTAAATGCCTTGGTGGATTGAAAAGTGTAATAAGAAATAGACATCTGGGAATGGATGCTAAGAGGAGGTTATATGAAGGAATGATTGTGCCAACAGCATTGTATGGGGCAGAAACATGGAACATGAGAAAGGAAGAGAGGAGTTTGAATATGTTTGAGATGAAATGTCTGAGAAGTATGATGGGGGCTACTAGGCTGGATAGAGTGAGAAATGAGGAGGAGAACAGGGGTGGAAGGGGAACTGGGAGGTAGGGTTGATGAAAGAGTATTAGGATGGTTTGGACACATGGAAAGAATGAGTGAAGAAAGATTAGTAAAAGAAGTGTGGAAGGAGTGAATATAAGGGGGAGTCCTTGGATGAGATGGATGGATGGGGTGTAAGGGGCATTACAAAAGAAAGGAATGTCTGTGGAGGAAGGACGGGAGAGGATGGAAGATTGGGGTGAATAGAGAGGGGTTGTGTATAGAAGATGCTGTGATGCATGAGGGGGAGTGGGTGGGGGATGGGGAGTAATAAGTTGAAAGTCTCTCCAAATAATTTATTTACATGTTTATCAGGTGTCAAGTCACTAGAGATGATTACTCCTAGGTCCCTCTCTGAATTTGCTTTTTTGACTTCCTTGTTTCCAATTGTATATTTTCCCGAAACTATTTTCACCTCTTCCAAATTCTATTATGCTACTTTTCTTGATGTTGAAGTTCATCTCGTGTCTCCAGCTCCATTCCCATACTTTATCCAGGTCATCTTGCAGCGATCTGCAATCTTCTGTTTTCACTCTCTTGAGTAGTTTGGCATCCTCAGCAAAAAAGTTCATGTAACAATTTACTCCTTCATCCATATCATTTATGTATATGGTAAACATTAAAGGAGCCAAAAAGAGCCTTGGGGGACGCCACTTTTTACATCTTCCCATTTCGAATATTTGTCTCTAAGTACCACTCTCATTTTTCTCCCAGTTAAGAAATCCTTCACCCATTCCAACAGTGCTTTGAATTCCTCCTATTTTTTCAATTTTACTTATTAATTTTTTATGTGGTACCCTGTCAAATGCTTTCTGCAAATCCAAGAAGGCGCAGTCTGCCCATCCATCTCTTTCTTGGATTATCTCAATTAGTCTCGAGTAAAAGCAGATCAGGTTTGTGGTACACAATCTTCCACTTCTAAAACCAAATTGTTTGGGGTTTATTATTTTGTTATCTTCCAAGTGTTTGGTCCATTTGTTCCTGATGACCTTTTCGTGTATTTTTTGCTACTGTGCTTGTGAGGGACACTGGTCTGAAGTTTGTAGGATCTCCCCTATTTCCTCCTTTATGTATTGGTACTATGTTTGCATCTCTCCAATCTTGTGGTACCTTTCCCTTTTTGAGTGAGAAGTCTATTATCTTGTATAGTTTGTCTGCCAGTTCATCTATACACTCTTTTAGTATCCAATTTGCAATTCCATCTGGTCCGTGCGACTTTCTGATATCTAGGCTTCTTATTTGGTCTTTTATTTCCCTTTGTGTTATTTTTATTTCTTTCATCATGGGTGATCTTTCTTGTTGTCCATCCTCCCAGGATTATGAGCTCTCAATTGTAAAAACAGACCTGAAATATCTGATAACTTCTGCCATCTCTGTGTCATCTATGTATTCTTTATCTCCTTCACGCAGTTTTACTATATCATGCTTGTCATTTATGTATCTGTAAAAGAGTTTTGGTTGGTCCTTACATTTGTCTATAATATCCCTATCATATTCTCTTTTTTTCTTTCCTGCGTATATTTACATATTCATTCCTTAGTGTAGTATATGTTTGCCATTTAGATGTTTTTCTGTCTTTTCCATTTTTTCCAGGCTTTGTCTCTCCTGGCTTTAGCCTCACTACATCTTTTGTTGAACCAACATTTTATATAGATATCTTTTTGTTTCTTTTTGGTACATATTTGTTAATTCCTTCTTTGTACTTTTCTTTGATACATACATACAGGGTGTTCTAAATAAATTTGAGGCTTTTTTGGAAAGAAAAGGAAAACATCATATCTTGGCCAAAAATTGATGTATTTTCAAAATTTAAAGTGCATCTCTTGGAGGATCTTTTGCCAAGCTGCCCTGAACCTCCACCATAGCCTCCAGGCGGGACCTGAAGCTGCAGCACGTGGCCTTCACAGTGTCCTTCAAGAGACACTTGAACACCAGTTTGATCCTGGGAGTCCGCTCTTCCTTGGTGTTGTAGGCAGTACGATTGGTGTCTTTTTCAACTGCATCCCACACATAATAGTCCATGGGGTTGAATCAGGTGAGTAGGGGGGCCAGATGTTAGGACTTATGAAGTCATAGAAGTTCTCAGACAGCCACTTCTGGGTTTTCCCGGAGGTGTGACACAAAGCTGAGCCCTGCTGCCACACGTTTTATCTTCCAGCAGCCAACCTCTCCACCCAGCACTTAACAACAATGGACAGTAACTCGATATAGCCATCTTAAGTGAGTCTGAGTCCCTCTTCAAAGATGTGGGGCAGCATGACATGGGCTTCACTGGAAACACACCCAAAGACCATCACAATTTGAGGGAACTTGGTATTTTTAACCTTTTTATAATTTCATCTGATTTTCTTTGGGAAACGTAGCCTAGGCCTAAGCATATTGAATAAAATACTATCATCTTTGACCTATGATATTTTATACTGTATTTGTCAACCTTTGTATTATTTTACCATCAGACTTTCTTTAGGAAACGTATGCATACTGAATAAAATCTTATTATCTTTGAGCTACGTTGTTTAATATTCATTAACTTTTTATAATTTTCGTTAGGAAACATAGCCTAGGCCTACGCATACTGAATAAAGTCCTGTCATCTTTGACCTACAAATCCTTTTTTGTTGGTTACATTAAAATCATTGTAAAGCAAAATTAGGAAAAAAATATTTCGAAACACATTCTTTTCGTTTACGTACTGTACCAAAAATATTGTTATCGACAACAGACTAGGCATAAACAAAGTTTACTGTTACATTTTATTAATCGCAAAACATAAAAATACAAAATGCTGTGCCGAACATTTTGTCATTGACAACAGACTAGGCATAAAAAAATAGTTACATTTTATTAATTGCAAAACAAAAATACAAAATGTAAGGCAAAATTAGGATTTTTTTTATGTCAACAAAACACATTCTTTTCGTTTAAGTACTGTACCGAACATATTGTTATCGACAACAAACTAGCCTAGGCATAAAAAGTTTGTTATATTTTATTAATTGCAAAACATACAAAAATACAAAATGCAATGCAAAATTAGGAAACATTTTACTTCAAACAAACAAAATGAAAGAATATTTAGCTGGCTGGGATGCTGACGCTGCCGGCAGCCTGCGAAAACTATCGTACTCGCGTCTCACAGCGTGCGGAGTAATGTACTGCACTGCCAGGCATAACATTGCTATTCTATTACTCTAATGTTAGATATTATTGCACCATCTCGTGGTCGTAAAGATGATCAGTCGTGAGTCGCATAGGTCGTAAGTCGACGACTACCTGTATATATATATATATATCTATATATATATATATATATATAATATATATATATATATATATATATATATATATAATTTTTTTTAGAAGTGGATTCCTATGCAGTAGAGTACAGTAGGCCCTCAACATTTGTGAGTTCCACTCTTGTGAGGTTTGCACATTCGCGAGTTTCTAGTAGCACAAATGTATTTACCAAATTTCATGTGAAAAAATAACAAAGCAGCCTATCACCACGCCACTATCCTCCTTCCCTTATCCCCCCTCCCCCCACTGTCAGCCTGCCAGTCTGCCACTCTGTCTCAGTCATTGTCTTGTTTGTCCAGGCGTTTGGTCAGCTTGAAGTGATTGCTCTAACTTTGTGTTTGTATGTCCTCCAGTTCATGTGTGTGTGTGTGTGTATTTACCTAGTTGTATTGTACGGGAAGGGGAGCTATGCTCGTGGTGTCCCGTCTTCATATCTTATTTTATCTAAACTATTTCTAAATTCATGTATTGTTTTTGCACACACCACTTTCTCATCTAACTTGTTCCAACTGTCTATTACTCTGTGAGGAAAGCTGTTCTTTTTCAGATCTCTTCTATAGCTGTCTTTTTTTATTTTCTTTCCGTGTCCTCTTGTATTTCTATCATCCCATTTGATCAGATTCTATCAATAATTTCTATGCCTTTCATGATTCTGTAAATAGCTATCAAATCTCCTCTCTCTCTTCTTTGCTCAAGTGTCTGTAGTTCAAGTTTTGCTAGTCTCTCTTCATATGATAGTTTTGAGAGTGTTTGTGCCAATTTTGTAATTGCTCTTTGTATTCTATCAAGTTTTTTAATACATTTTTTTGTACTTGGTGACCATATCGTTGCTGCATATTCCAATCTTGGTCTTATCAGGGTGATTAGAATTTTCTTCACCATTTCTTCATCCAAGTATGTAAATGCCACTTTGATTGTTCTTATTAAATTATAAGTTTCTCCAAAAATCATATTTATATGTTTCTCAGGTGACATATTATTCATAACAATGACTCCCAGGTCCTTCTCATTTTCTACTTTTTTTATTCTTTCTTCTCCCAATTTATATGATCCTGTTATTCTGTTTTTGCTTTTTCCAAATTCCATTATACTACACTTTTTTGTATTGAACTTCATCTCCCACTTCCTACTCCATTCCTGTACTTTATTTAGATCACTCTGTAGTGATTCACAATCGTCTTCCGTGTTCACTTTTTTCAGTAGTTTTGCATCATCTGCAAAGAAGCTCATATAGCTTTCAATTCCTTCATCCATATCATTAATATATATAGCAAACATTATTGGGGCCAAAACTGTTCCTTGTGGAACACCGCTTATTACTTCATCCCATTTTGAGTGTTGTCTCTTATCACTACTCTCATTTTTCTTTCTTGCAAAGTCTTCCATCCATTTAAGCAGTTTGCCCTGTATTCCTCCTTCAGTTTCTAATTTCTTAAGCAACTTCTTGTGTGGTACTTTGTCAAAAGCTTTTTTTAGGTGTAGAAATGCCTTGAATAGAAACATATTAAATTGGTGACGCATGATCGTCCTTGTTTGAATTCAAATTGCCTTGGATTTAGCACGTGTTTTTTTTTCTAAATATTTTACCCATCTACTTTTGGCAATTCTTTCACAAATTTTTGCTATTGTACTTGTTAGAGAGACTGGTCTATAGTTGGTAGGGTCTTCTTTATTTTCCCCTTTATATATAGGTACTATATTTACTTTTTTCCAATCTTCTGGAACTTTACCTTCTTTCAAGGAACTATTTATTATGCTATGTATTTAGTCTGCCAGTTCATTTCTGCATTCTTTCAAAATCCAGTTTGCTATTTCATCTGGTCCATGCGATTTTCTGACATCAAGATTACTCAAGTGTTTCATTATTTCATTCTTTGTTACTTCCATTTCTTTCATAGGGGGGACTTTCTCTTTCCATTCGATCTCTTCAGGTTATATGTTCTCCCTTGTAAACACTGATTTAAAATGCTTGTTCATAATTTCCGCCATTTCTATTTCCTCTGTGTGTTCAACTCCTTGTCTTAATTTCTCCAAATCTTGTTTGTTTTTCAGTTTGTTGTTGTTGGTTGATCGTTACATTTTTCTATGACATCTTTTTCATATTTTCTCTTTTCCTCTGCACACTTGTACATATTCATTTCTATAACAAGTATATATTTTCCATTTTTCAGGTCTTTTGTATTTCTTCAATTTGGTCCAAGCTTTGTCTCTTTTGTCTTTTAATTCCCTACAACTTTTGTTGTACCAGCACTTTACATATTCTTTTTCTTGTTTTTGTCTTGGGACATACTTTTCCACTCCTTTTTTTTTTTTTTTTTTTATAAATTTTTGTCAAAATATTCCATTTCTCTTCTACTTTTGTTTCTTCTTTGTATATTCCTTCCCAGTTTTCTTTTTGAAAGAATTCTCTTATTTGATCAAAGTTTGTTTTTTCATACATTCCTCCTTTTCTATATTGTTCATTTCTTTTCATGTATTTCTCCTCATTTAGTTCCAGTTCAGTCAATATGTGGTCACTTTTACTTATTGGTGTTTTATATTCAATCTTTTCCACTATTCTAGGTTCAGATGTAATTATTAGGTCTAGTCTCGATGGTTCTTCATTTCTATACCTAGTGTTCTCCTGTATCCACTGTGTCATTGTACATACATACGTATACATATACCAAGGCTTTTTCCCCCTTACAAGGGGGGTAGCCAAAAAGAAAAAGGCATAAAATCATTCCCACCCATTCCATCCCTGAATACACTCCACACCCCCTCCACCCTCCCTCTTATCTTAGCACCTCCAGAATGACAGGTCATCCCTGCACCTTGTCCACTGCCCTGGGTCAGAAGCAGTGTCGCAAGACACAGCACATCCACAGCAAGGCCGCTTCATTAAATCGGTGACCCCCCCCCCCTCCGTCCCCCCATTGCATAAAATGAGAGGACGGGGAGAAATCCCTTCGGGCTGTGTCAAATTTTGCCCACACATACTACCTCACCCCACCCATTGCAATCACAACATCATCCATATACAACCATTCTCCATTCACCCCTGTCTTCTGTCCTCTTCCGTCCTTCCTCAACAGACATTCCCCTCTTCCCCAAAGCCCCCTTCACCCCATCCATCCACCTCATCCTAGGACGTCCCTTCATGTTCACTCCCTCCACATCTGCCTTCCACACATATTTTACTAGTCTTTCTTCACTCATTCTTTTCATGTATCCAAACCATCCTAATATTCTTTCATCAACCCTATCTCCCAGCTCCTTTTCCACCCCTGTTCTCCTCCTCACCTCATTTCCCACTCTATCTAGCCTAGTAACCCCCATCATACTTCTCAGACACCTCATCTCAAACACATTCAAACTCCTTCTCTCTTCTTCTCTTATGTTCCATGTTTCTGCCCCATACAGTGCTGTTGGCACAATCACTCCTTCATACAGTCTCCTCTTAGCATCCATTCCCAAATGTCTATTCCTCATTACACTCTTTAATCCACCAAGGCATTTACTCACTTCTCTCAATCTACATTCTATCTCCACTTTCACTCCACCTTTCCCTGCCACATTTGCACCCAAGTATCTAAAACTATCCACTTCCTCCAGTCACTCTCCCTTAACCACTTCACTACGGAACTTAAATCTCGCGGGCAGCAGCCAATGGCAGCCGTACGACGTGTTGTAATAATACTCGCATCATAAAATATAGTCACCGCTTATATCAATCATTCTCTCTTTCACCCGCGAATTTTGAAAACCACAGAGAATGGGATTCAGGGCACATTTGGGAGAATGTAAAAACACAGGGGCGACTACAATAAATATAATCAAGACGCCGATATGGCAGCATCGCGAATCCACTTGCTCCTCATGACGCCTATGTGTGCGGCACCGTATGGAAGGGGTTAATGCTCACTTCCAGTCTACTGCCACTTTCACCCCTAGTACATCTCATCACCTTACTTTTACCCACATTTATCTTTAGCTTTCTTCTATCACATACTCTCCCAAACTCTGCCACCAACTTCCTCAATCCCTCCTTCGATACTGCCACAAGCGCAGTGTCGTCCGCAAACAACAGCTGGCTCACCTCCCACTTTTCTCCATTTTCTTTAACCATCTCCAATCCCTTGCCCACTACCCTAGCATTTACCTCTCGCACCACCCCATCCATGTACAAGTTGAACAGCCAGGGCGACATAACGCATCCTTGACGAAGTCCCAACTTTACCGTAAGTAGAACATTTCCCCATGCGTCGTCTCCACCGTTTACTGTCATCTCTTCCCAGCAGACTTCTTTGCAATTAAAGTCGCTCATCATAACTATTTAATGTTATCCTTGTGTCTTCTAACATACTTTTATGTTCACTCTCTTCCCACGAGGCTGTTTTTGGAGGCACATAATTTATCACAAACTTTCTGCTCTTCTTATCTCTGTCTTCCACTTCGATCATAATCATCTCTATTCTTTCCATATGTGACACACCTCACGTTTATATCCTTCTTAGTCAGGAACATAACTCCACCCCCTTGTTTTGTCTCTCTGTTTCTAATCCAATAATTATATGCATCATGTCCTACACTGTTGGGTGGTAGTGGACCTTTTAATTTCGTTTCTACAATTCCCATTATGTCCAGTTCTTTTTCCTTCAAATAATCATTCAGCTCATTCAATCCTATTATTAATCCATCTATATTTGTGTAAGACACTTAGTTTTCTGCCACTTCCATTCTATTCTCTGTTTCCCTTTTGTTTTTCTCTAGTATGTCGTATTTCCTTACTTTCATATTCACCACTCTCCAATAGAATTTTTCTTTTTCTGACTCGGTTCTGTTCTCGTTTTGTTTCCTTAGCTTCATGTCTTTTCATTTTTTCCTCCTCTCCTCTTTATTCATTTCTCTTTTTATCCATACCTTTTTATATTGTTCACTTGCTGCTAGTTTCCCTGTTTTTGCTAAGATATTCTCTGCCGTTGTTTGTGACCTGAATTTAATCTTAATTGGTCTAGTCTTATCTGTACTATGCTCTCCGAGTCTATACATCTCTTCAATTTGTTTCATGATTTCAGGTTCATCTTCCTGAAGTAATTCTAGTAAACTGCTTTTTCTTTTTCCTCATTGATTCTTGTGGTTCTATATAATTATACATTTCTTTTTATCTGCTAAGTCTCTTACTATGTTCTCCTTCTGTGTCATCACTTTAATAACTGAGTCTTCAGTTTGTTCTTTCATTTGCTGTTTAATTATGTCAGTAAATACAACTCCATTGTTTTCTTGGATTTTTTTTCCAACCCTGTGCTTCTTTTGCTATGGCCTCTTTATTGGAGGGGTGTGGAGTGTAGTCGGGGATGGAATGGGTGGGAATGATTTTATGCCTTTTTCTTTTTGGCTACCCCCCTTGTAAGGGGGAAAAAGCCTTGGTATATGTATGTATGTATGTATTATTCCTCTTTAATTCCTCATTCTCCTCTTTTACTTCTTTTAACTGTCTTTTTAAATCTATTTCTTAAGTTAAGTTTTTGTTCACCTTCTCTAGTTCTTCCAATTTTTCAGCTCTCTGCGCAATCTTTGCTATGTTACCGAACCTCTTCTCCCAATGTTCGGTCATTTTTTCAAGTTTTTCCTTTAGTCTTGCTAATCGGGGGAGGTTGGTATTCTCCCCCCCCCCTCATTAAATCCCTGGAAATTATTATCTTCACCTTCCATTGTGCTACTCTTATCTATATTTCTAACCTTAATGCTTTTACTGATATTTTTGATTTCCCCAGTGTCGTCAGCTGACCTTTTGTTTACATTTTTCTGTCAGGGGGAGCCCGTTCGTCTCCCTCCTCATTTTCTTCCATTTCCCTCAGTAATTCCTCCCCTTCTCCCTTTTCATTACCTTTTTACTACACGAGTTTTCCCCTTCCCTACAAATACAATAAGGTAATTCCTTGTAGTTGAGATCCACGAAAAATGTATTTTTTTCCGGAGTTCCAATCCACGCCGTGAATCCGACGAAAGTGTGTGTGTGTGTGTGGTGAACTATGGCCCCCAAGCAAGGAGCAACCTCTCATGATGAGTCTACTCTGAAAAGATTAAAGAAAGTGATGAATTTGGAGAAGAAGGTTGCTAGATAAGTGTAGGGCAGGTAATATGAACAATTCTGTTGTTGGAAAGCTATTTAATGTAAATGAGAGCACAGTGGGTTCAATAAAGAAAAATGAGGTGAACATTTGGGCAGCACTGGCATCTACTGCTCCTCCTTCTGCTAAGTAAGTGTCGCAGGATCTAAGATGGAATCTACTTTATATGTGTGGATAACAGACCAGAACAAAAAAGGCAATCCAATTGATACCAATGCAGTTCATGCAAAGGGATAAGCATTGTATGACAGGGTAATGAGTGATAAGGCTAGCATGTGTGTGGAGGCTAGCACCAGTGCAAAACTGGACCGTCCTGCCACCACCCAGTCTGAATTTTTAGCAAGGCATGGAAGTCCTTGACAGAGAAGATTTACTAAATTGGGATAAGAGAAACACAAGAGAACATGGAAAGAACCTTAAAAAAGACAATTATAGAAGGGACCTGAAAAAGAACAACTTTCCCCACAGAATGGTAAATGTATGGAACACATTGGATGAAAAAACTGTGTGCAAAAACAATACAAGAATTTAGGAGCAAACTGTATATGGAGAGATAAAATGATGGGACACCACGAGCTTAGCTCCCCTTTCCCATAAGATACAACTAGATAAATACACATGAGCTTCCGAGCTGTCAATACCTATCAACTTGTGCTCCAAAGGCTGCCAAATAAGACAAAAATTCTCAATAGTGTAAGGAAAACAGGAGGCCTGGTTTGTATTGAATGGGAGGGGTAACAATTGTGGTTACCCAAAATAATTTCTCTGCAGTGTTAAAGTGATTTAATGATAGGAAATGCAAGAAAATAAATATGTTGATTTTAAGCTGAATGTCAACTAAAATCAGGGCATCACAATGAGGTCTAATATAAACAGAGACTTTGAATTGCTGGGAAGATTCTGCCTGTATAAGGAAGATTCTTTTTCTGGTTTTGTTAAGTACGAAAGAAAAAATTAGAGTGAAATTTTAGGCATGGAAAGGGAGGTAAGTATTAATAGAAAAGGGTGGGAGAATGAATTTATGAAACTAAGGAAGGAGTTTGTAGAATTAGTGGAATGTTTAACCCAAGCTAACAATAATATATCTGATCTGAAGAAAACAAATTCTGAACTAACAATTTAGATAAAGGGTTAAAAAAGTTATCTAATGGAAGTTGAATGTGGAAATGAAAAGATGAAAATTAATGATATTACCAATAGTGAAAACTTAAAAAACGATGGCCAGGGGTAGTTGCCGCTGTTTGGCCCCCAACTCTTGGGGTTGGGGGGTGGTCCCACGACGCAGACGCTGTAGAGAGCAATCCTGGGCCCACCACAAAATACACATGCCCAACATGCTCTAAACCCATTACTTCGAGCAGACAGACAAAGGGCTCAGTTCAGTGCAATATGTGCAAAAACTGGGCCCACCTCACTTGTACAACACTTGCTGACACAAACCAATACACAAACACTTGGACATGTTCTACCTGCCCTCCAGTAACCCCACTCCCACCTCCCCAACCACAGCCAGCACCCTTACCCACTCCCAATTTCCCTTTGCCCTTACCCCCGATCAGTACTCCCCTTCCTTTGTCCCCGATCTCTCTTTTCCCCCCCTCTAACCCAGATCCTACACCTTCCCCATTACCACCCCAACCTCAACCCCAAACAGCAACATACAACACATACAAAACACACAACATCAACATATTACAACACAACATTGACGGTATTAACACGAAAAAACATGAACTTGAACACTTTCTTAAACAACACAACATACACATTGCGATTTTACAAGAAACAAAACTAAGACACTCACACAAAACACCATCATTTCATAATTACACCACCATCAGACAAGACCGGACTGACGGCAATGGCAGTGGACTCATCACCCTGATCCATCACTCCATCTGTTTTGTGGACACAAGTGCCACAACCAAAATTCTCCTCCCTACCACAGCTAACACAACAGAAATCCAATCCATTCGAATCCGCACAGGCAACAAATCAACACTGACAATAGTTAACATGTACATTCCCCCACAATCATCCCCCACAGTTCCAAACACCTTCAGGCCTCAATTTAGCCAACTAGCCTCAATCCCCAACCTGATCATGGGTGGTGGCTTCAATGCCAAGTCGTCTGCCTGGTATGTCGACAACCCTGACACAGACAGAGGGCTTGATATACAGACTCAGTTTGACACATTGACTATCATGAACAACACACATAATCATACACATATCCCACACCAAGCCCTCTACACTCCCTCCTCTCCTGATATCACCTTCTGCTTCCCCTGCCTAACCCCAACAACATCATGGAGAGTGGTCGGAACCCTTGGTTCTGACCACCTTCCAATCATTATCACCACCAAAACAAGATGCACCCCAGTTGGCCACAGACACACATACACCAATTGCAAGAGAGCTAACTGGGAAGCTTTTACTAAAGAGACAGAACAACATTTTGAAAAACTTAACAGTACACCAATCACAAACATAAACAATGCTGTGCACACTTTTAATACAATCATACAAAACGCAGACAAGAGATACATCCCTAGAGGCAACAGAAAATCACACAACCCCAACTTCACACCAGAAATCCAAGACCTCGTCAGACAACGTGACACACTTAAACACGATACCCCCACACCTATCCCTCAAAACATAGCAGACCAAATACAAACACTAAACACTGTGATTGCTAATAAAATACATGAACAAAAAACACAAAATTGGCAAAACTTTATCAATGCACTTGATCACAAAACAAACACCAGCAAATTGTACAAAACACTCAACAGCATTACACTATCCAACAGTAACACTACAAGCTCTCACGCAGCAATAATCACAACAACAGATAATCTACTATCAAACAGACAACAAGCAAAGGCACTCATACGTCATTTTGCACAGACAAGCCATCTCACTTCTCACCCTGATGACCGACGCACCATTCAACCTAAGAAAGACTTCCCCACAGACTCAGACTATACACCCTTCATAGACAGTCAGACAAAACTCATAATACATAATCTCAAGCACTCATCTGCCTGTGGCCCTGATAACATAAGCAACATCCACCTAAAACACATTGGACCACAAGGTATACACGCTCACAAACATTGCAAACTACAGCTATTCACACAACACTATACCTGACATCTGGAAGCATGGTAAAATAATCACCATTCCAAAACCGAACAAAGACCCAACAATCCCAACATCGCACCGCCCAATCACACTTCTCTGCACCCCCTCTAAAGTCATTGAACGCCTAATGCTTAAACTTGTCACACCACATATTCCCCTTGCTGACTCACAACACGGTTTTAGGCCACTACACTCCACAAACACTCTTCTGATAAACCTCACACAAAGAATTTTAGATGGCATCAATTCAGATAGGCCCCACCACACAACACTTCTCATAACATTAGACATTAGTAAAGCTTTTGATGCTATCCCCCGCCACAACCTAACAAATAAAATATATAACACAGACATGCACAATAACACCAAAAGATGGCTGGCCAATTATCTGGCAGGTAGGAATGCTTACGTGTCATATAATAGCCAATCATCGCACATCAGAAACATTAAGAATGGAGTACCACAGGGCTCAGTTCTATCCCCCACACTATTTAATCTATACATGCATGACTTACCCACACCAGACAACTCAGAAATACAAATCTCTTCCTACGCAGACGACATAACAATCACATACACACATCGTAACACAGACAAAGCTGCAGAAATAATCTAGCCATACCTTGATACACTCAACACATGGTTCATTACAAACAGACTCAAAATAGCTCCAACCAAATCTACAGCAACACTTCTCACCAACTGGACAATAGAACACTACATACCTCATCTCTACATCAACAACACTCTAATACCACACACAAACACACCGAAAATTCTTGGTGTAACATACGATACATCCATGTCTTTCAAACAACACATCACAAACATAAAAAACAAATGCACACCTAGACTTAACGCACTTAAGTCAATCACTGGAACGACATTTGGACAAAACAAAGAAACTAATATAACAATATACAAACAATGCATACGCTCAGTGTTGAATTATGCGAGTCCTGCATGGGCTCCTAATCTCAGTGAGACACACCACAACACCCTTTAAATCATACAAAATAAAGCCCTAAAAACAATTACAGGCTGCACAAATACAACACCAACAGACCATTTACACCATGAAACAAAAGTCCTCAAAGTCAAGGACCACCTCGACATGAGAGGCACACAAACACTTGCCGCAGCCACCACAAACACATCACACCTGCTACACTACATAGCAGAACACCCACACACACCAAGAAACATTAAAACAACACCCAAAGACCTTTATTACGCACAAATACTCTCTTCTCTTCCTCCACAACCACCAAATACCAGCCTCCGGAAACATATTCATAATCATATCACTCACTGCTCCATTAACACACTGAAAGACAACACACTTCTGCATGCCAGACCCCCTGATATCCACCCTTCTGAATCATCTCTCCCATGAAAGGACAGAGTCCACTTGGCCAGACTGCGATGCGGCCACCACCCAGCACTTCTAAGCTACCAGAAGAGGCTGGATGACCGCATTGTGAACAGCTGCCCAGGATGTAACACTTCACCCCATACCATACAACACATAATGGAAGACTGCATTATACACAATCATGCATGCAAACAACACAACATACACTCTATAAAGGATTTGTGGGAAAACCCAGTTTCGGCTGTAGCATTCCTTGGGGAGACGGGACTGCTCGGACAGACAGTCTAGGGAACGACAACAACAACAACTTAAAAAAAGAGGTAAATAACAAAGTATAGGCAATGAAAGAATTGAAAACTTAGGTGAGGAAAGTATGCAAAAGATTAAGAAATAGAATGAAAATAGAAAATAAAGAAATTGCTTTAAAAAAAAAAAAAAAAACGGTACAACAGATGCAGGAAATTACAAAGGACCATTCAAGTAATTAAAGAAAAGGCAAATTGGGTTAGAGATACAGTGAATAGGAAAAAATGTATAGTGGTTTATGGACTATAGGAAAAACATGGTCTAGTGAGGTACATTAGAGAAAAAGCAGAAAAAGAAATAGCAATATCAATTCAAAAAGAAATACAAGATGGTGACAAGGAAGTAGAGAAAGATATAGAAGTGTATAGAAGGGGACAATATTATAAGGAAAGAAATCAACCCCTAGAGATAAACCTAAGATCGCAAATGGTAGTAGAAGACATATTAGAAAAGCAAGGAAATTGGCAAAGAGTGAACATTACAACAAAATATGGATAAAATGAGAAATGAGTGTTGAGGAAATAGAAGACACTAAAAGGTGAAGCTAAGGAAAAAATGTGAAGAGAACAGAGACTGAAAGCAGGGAGTTCTATTGGAGGGTCATAGACATGAGGCTGAGGAAATGGTACATCAAAGTAGGCAAAACAAACAGAAAACAGGATGTAGAAGGAAAATATTTAAAGTGACATATATTAACATTGATGGATTAATCTCAGGATTTAATTAACTAAATGATTACCTGTCGGATGAAAAACCAGACATAACGGGAATTGTGGAGACAAAATTAAGGGGTCCAATACCACCTGATAGTGTTGGACACAGGTTATACAATTATTGGATTAAAAACAGAAATGAGAAATAAGGCAGAGGAATCATGTTATTGGCCAAGAAAGATTTAAATGTGATGAAGGTTACTGAGGGTAAAACCAGTGTGGAAATGATCATGATAAAAGTCAAAGACAGCAACATAAAAAAAACATAAAAAATAGAAAGTTTGTGGTGATTTATGTGCCCCCAAAAATGGGCTCTTGGACAGAGAGTGAGCATTCATAAATGTTAGATGATGGAAGGCATTCATTAAATGAGATACTAAAGGACAGGTAGCCTGGTACTTATGGGGGATTTTAACTGCAAAATAATCTGTTGGGTGATGGCAGTGAAGGGTGAGAGGATCTATGGCAAAATGTATTACTGGGCATGACCATGGAACATACAGTGACACAATAGGTCAATGAAATACCAGATACAGAAGTAATCAAGAACTGTCAAGACTGAATTCAATATTTACAACAGAACCAGAAATTGTGGATAAAATTGAATACAAGACACCATTCCTCTGAGGGAGCATAGGGTGAAACCGGTCAGAAATAAACTCAGAACTAGACTTGTGACTTCTTTTTCCGCCTTCATCAAAGAATGACCTCATACTAAAGGAAGAAATGTATATGGAGAGAAATGAAAAGTACAGAAAAGGAAGATTGATGTACAACAAAACAGACTTTGGGAAACTTAGAAATTTTTTTAAAATACAAATTGTGAAAAATTCTACTTTGAAGAGACAAAAGTGAAAGAGAAATGGGAGATCTTGAAGGAAATCTATAATGAAGGAGTGAATAAATATGTACCAAGACAGAAATAAGAGGTGTACATTAAATGTTGGTTCAACAGAAGATGCATTGAGATGAAAGATAGAAGAGACAAAGCTTGGAAAAGATGTAGAAAAGATAAAAACCTGGAAAATTCAATTATATATCAGCTATAGAAATGAATATGCAAAAGTGCAAAGAAAGGAAAAAACTATGAAAAAGGCATAATAGAAAAATGTAAAGATCAACTTAAACTATTCTATAGATATGTGAAAGGTAAACTTAGAAATAAACAGGAAATGGTTAAACTACACCAAGGAAATACAATACACAGAAGATCTAGAAATGGCCAAAGTCACTTTAAGTCAGATTTCACTAGAGAAAAAGTACAGCATTGGGATGAAGGAAGTGAAGTGGGGGACAGCATAATGGAGGGACAGGTGCAGTATAATAAAAGTGTCGTCATATCTCTGTGAACAGAGTCCTCCTGTATCACAGACAAAATGATGTGTGGCTCTGGTCCATAGGGGCACCCCATATAGACCCTAAAGTATCAACTGCATGCTACTTTGTCACAATAACTGGTAGTAAATTGATGGACATATTTTAAAAGTACCATCTGAAGCCCAATTAGGAAACTTTACCAAATCCTCCAAGCCTTCTTCGGAAGCAAATATTAATATTCTATTCTCATCATTGATGCCAGAATCAAATGCAAGAACCTTTTCTCCGTTTGTTAGAAAACAGTAGGATTCAGGTATTTCGAAATTATTTCTTTGCTGTGGAATTGGTGGCGTATTTTGTGCTTTCTGTCTCCGTTGACACAAGTTTCTTTCCAATGATGAAAAAGATGGCATATGGACAATTGAAAATTCATCTTCCATAGTGATCATTGCTCCAACAACACTTTTGGTTAGTTCGTATTCTGAAACTGAAGTAGTTTTTAACTGGGAAATAGCTTCTTGTGCTCGGACTTTAGTGGAAGAGGATCCATTATTATGTTCCTGAATATGAGTCGTTACTTCGTCGTTCACTGTATGAATTCTTGCTTTGCAAGATCTCTCTATGCATCTCCAGTACTTTATTGAGTTACCTTTGTTTTTCTTATGAAAGTGATACCTAAAATGTTCCTCATCCACTAATATTTTTCTACCAATATTAGATTTTAGGAACTTAGCCATGGGTTTCTTGACATAGGTTATAATTGAGCCTAATTTTCTTTCCGAGTTTTGCCTGTCCTCAGGGATGATCAAAACGTAATTGAAGATACAAGGAGTAACTGTTGGGATAAACAGTTGGCTTTTATACACCCCTTTAAAATACGTTTTCATAAAGGTGTTACTGGATGTGATTGTGACAGGAAATGGACACAAAGGATAGACAAGGTCAGGTCATGTTGGATCATCCCTCTGGGATCATCCCGAAATAAAGTGATAATTTAAAAGACATTTGCAGGTAGGTGTCCTTTTTGAATTTCTTTTCACGTCCCCTTATTTTTCTTCTATCCCACTTTAATAAGTCTTCTCTGTCAAGGACTTCCATGCCTTTCATGATTCTGTAAATGGCTAATAGATCACCTCTTTCTGTTCTTTGTTCCAGGGTTGGTAGTTCCAGTTTACACAATCTTTGTTCATATGTCAACTTTGAAACTGTTGGGGCCATCTTTGTTGCTGCTCTCTGGATTCTTTTTTTGTACTGGGTGTCCATAGTGTCACAGCGCACTCCAATCTTAATCTTCAGTGTGACAAGTATTTTCTTTACCATTGCCTCATACAAGTAATTAAAAGCCACCTTTATTGATCGTAGTAAATTGTAGGTTTCTTCGATTCTTTTTCTTTATGTGCTTGTCTGGGGATATGTCTTTGGTGATGATTACTCCTAGGTCCTTTTTGGAACCAACTTTCTTTACTTCCTTTTTATATTGACCTGATATTCTTTTTTTACTTTTTCTAAATTCCATTATACTACATTTCTTAATATTGAAGTTAACTTCCCACTTCCAACTCCATTCCCAGACCTTGTCAAGGTCTCTCTGTAGTGATTCACAATCTTTTTCCTTACTCTCTTTAGTATTTTTGCATCATCTGCAAAGAAGTTCATGTAATATTCTACACCTTCATCCATGTCATTTACATATATAGCAAGCATTATCAAAGCTAATACTGAACCCTGTGGGACTCCACTTATCATTTCTTCCCAAGTAGAGATTTTATCTCTGAGCACCACTCTCATTTTTCTCCCATGCAAGAAATCTTCCATCCATTTCAATAGTTTTCTGCGTATACTTCCTTTTTTTTTTTTTTTTTTTTTTTTTTTTTACTTTATCAAACTCCTTTAGTAGGTCCATGAAAGTACAGTCTGCCCATCCGTCCCTTTCTTGTATTATATCTTTTAACCTTGAATAGAAACATATTTGTGACACATGATTTTCCCTTTCAAAAATTGAATTGTCTCGGATTTAGTATATTGTTCTCCAGATGATTAATCCATCTACTTTTGATTACTTTCTCACAAATTTCAGCTATTGTACTTGTAAGGGATGTTGGAGTTGTTTGGTGAAACACAGATGGGTTTTTCCAGTTTATTCACTGATCCTATTCTAATACAATTTGTAGCTGGCTGCCCCGAAGACAACTCTGGAGGTGCCAGATCTTCCTAGCTAAAATTATACATGGCGAGAAAATACGTAAAAATGGGCGTTCCCTACAAGGGAGTACCCAATAAGAAACATGCAGAAGGGTGGCACTCTTGGAGGTTGCCAATACGAAGGGTCCGGTGTGACGACAGTTTGGCGATGACCTTTGACCCTGTACTTGGCGCGACTTCGAGCTTGTTTAGAATGTGCTGGGAGATATATGGGCTTAGGTCTGCTCTCGTGGTCCCGAGCTTGGCTGAGAGGCCTCTTCATGGAGAGATGGTGGGGAGAAAGAAATCGTCCGACAGTGAAAGGAATCATCCACTGCCTCACATTGGCTCAGCCACGCTATTGTCACCGTCCCAGGGACTGTACACTTAGAGAAATAAAGAAAAGAAAAGAAAAACACAAAACAGGGTCCTTCTTCAAGGCCTTGGCATGAAGGTTATATACATATAAGTTTGGCAAATGGGTGCCTTAAAGGAAATATACAAGAATAAAACATATGAATAACGTGAGGAAACTTAATTGTATGGATTTGCGGAAAGGAGATATTCATTCTGTTCACCTAGGCAATACAACCACTCCTCGTTTAACGACGACAATTGGGACCAGCGCGCCGTCGTTAACCGAATTGGTCGTTAAGCGAAAGTGTATACATATACGTACATGTACTGTATGTACAATGTCCAGCAATACATGTATCTTTATTTTCGTGTATTTCCCTCTTTTATACAGTACATTAAAGCTTTATTTACTGTTTATTTATGGTGGTTAGGTTCCCGAAATTACCATATATGACCAAATCCGTGTATGCTGACATTCTATATTGAATACCGGGGTATTTTTTTTAGTTTCGACCATGGGCGCAATATAGCAATAGAAAATTAATGATTAATTTTGTAAATTAAAATGGATCAACGTAATATGCAATTTTGTGGGCGGAAATGAAAGTAAAAAATACCATGCTACAAGAAAATATGCTAATGAACGAAGTCGGTAGCATAGGATCGGGACGCCATCTTGTCGTCTGCCAACGTCTCTCACGACGACGACAACGAGGACGAGCCGGATGACATTTAATTTGCAGGTAATGATTTATCAAACACAGATAACAAACATGGTGTACCATTCGTCCGACATTACTTCGTTACTTATGAAATTTGTTTTAGCACCTTTTTTTTTATTTCCGCTCACAAAATTGCATATTACGTTGATACATTATAATTTACAAACTTAATAATTAATTTTCTATTGCTATATTGCGCCCTTGGTCGAAACTAAAAATTTACCACTACCGGTATATACTGTACCCCAGGTAGTTTTTCCAGCTTGCAGGATGGTAATGTAGACCTAAGCTTCAGAACACTTTACCTCACAGCTAATATCCACCGTACAAGTTCATTTATAACATACAAATTTGCCTCAGCCAACTTAATTATCGTACACGACGTCGTAACTTCGGGAGATTTACGTTAAACAAATATTGGTCTGTCATAAAGCCCGTCGTTACTCCGAGTTGTCGTTAACCGAGTAGGTCGTTAAACGAGGAGTGGGTGTAATATACATTTATGAAGGTGTGGCTCTGTTACAAAGACTATATTGGGGAAGTGGCAAAGGTGAAATTTGCGAAGAGGATTGGATGTTCTCTATGTCCTGAGTAGGGGGAGCTTGAGAAACAACAGTTTCTATGTCTAAGCCACGGGGAACCTTTTTGATGTGATCTTTATGCAACAGGGTCTCTGTCAGATTTGGCAAACTAAGTGTCTTGACCTTATTGTTAGATTCATGACTAATGATGCGATAGGGTCCAGAGAAATTAGGTGAGAGCTTTGAGGTAGGTGTGTGGTTAAGGGTATAAACAATGTCTCCAATATCAAAGGTATCAGTTCTGGCTGATTTGTTGTGCAAACGGACCATTTCGTCCTTCATTAGATGGAGGGAATTATGTATTCTTTTGAAAAGGTGATTGAAATTAGCTACTTTAACCTTTACAAAATCATTGAAGTTATAGATGGGCAGCAAATCTGAAAGGAGAAGATCATACTGTTTGAACAAAAAAGAACAAAATGTGGTGACTCCAATATTGATTTATTTACCGCAGAATTCAAACACACTTGAATCATGGGGACATGTTCATCCCAGGAAGGTTGAAGATCAGAAACAAGATGTCTGATAACATTGAGAATCTATTCTGGCATTCAACTAGGCCATTTGATCTAGGTTGGTAAGCTGTAGTGTTACATTTCTTGATTTGAAAATAATCGCAAATATGTGTAAGAATCTCATTGTTGAACTCGCTTCCGTTGTCAGAAATTAGAGCCATGGGTGTCGTAAATGGGCATATGAGTTTGTCAATAGTTGTCTTTGCTACGTGTTGTGCTGTCTTGTCTGGTAGGGGGGCGAGAAAACAGAATCTAGAGAAATGGTCAACATAGACAAGAGGTACCTGTTTCCAGTATGTGTAAGTGTGTAACTTAAGAAGATCAATAGCTACTGTGTTGAATGGTTTTGAAGGTGTAGGGTAAGTTAGAATTGAAACATGACTGCTAAAGTGACCTTTGTGACTTGCACAAGAATGACAAGCGTCGATGTACACATGTATATCCTTTCTCATTGTTAACCAGAAACGGTGTAATCTAGCCTGAGTTACGCATTTCTCCTTGCCAGGAGGTGCAGCAATAGGTGAATCATGTACAAGTTTTAAAACTTCTGGAATGAGATCTGTAGGGACTGCCAGTTGGAGGACCGATCGGTTGGGTTCCTGCTTGTTCGTTAGTGTTGTTTTATGATAAAGAATGTCATCCACTAGTGTGTAATTGTCAATATCTGGAGGAAAGTTGTCTTTGTCAAATGTGTCTGCAAATTCGAGGAAATATATGACACATTTCCTAAGAGGATCTGATCTCTGTGCTGTGGCTGTGCGTGCTTGGGTAATATTTACTGAAATTGGGTCTTGAATAATGGTCGCAATATGGCGACTAAGGGCATCTGTGACTACATTAGCTCTTCCCTAGATGAAATGGAAAGTAGGCATGAATTCCTGTATGGTGAGGAACCAGCGGGCAAGTTTCCCGGAATTTTTTTTCCCTTTGAACAGGTGTAAGATTGGTTGATGGTCTGTGTATATGTGTATCTCGTAACTGAGGATGATGTCTTTGAAATGTTTGAGTGCGTATATCACTGCTAAGGCTTCTATCTCAGTGACTGAGTAATTACGGTAGTGCTTGCTGAGTGTGCGGTTTGCACAGGCAATTGGTCTGATTTTTGTGTCATGAGAACAGCGCCTAATCCAGTGTATGACGCATCTGTGTAAATTATAAAGGGAAGCTTGTGGTTTGGGAAGGCAAGAACAGGTGCCGTGGTTAAGTCTTTTTTAAGTCATTAAAGGCTTTCTCTTGGTCAGGTGTCCAATTGAAGGGGGTGTCCATCTTAAGTAGTGACGTCAAAGGTGCTGCTATACTAGCATAATCTTGAATGGTCTGTAAAAACCTGACAGACCAAGGAATGAACATATGTGTTCTACAGAAGTAGGGCGTGGAAAATCTATGACTGCCTTAACCTTGTCCTGCGAAGTTAAGATTCCTTTTGAATTAAGGACATGCCCTAGGAAGTGTATTTCTTTCTGAAAGAAAATATACTTCTTAAGCTTCAGTTTGAGACCTGCCTGTTCTAGTTGCGAAAAAACAGTGTGTAGAGTATGTAAATGTTCGTCAATTGATTTGGAAGCTATGATAACATCATCAAGGTACATGAACACAGAATGACCAATAAGACCTGCAAGTACTTTGTGCATGAGACATGTGAACACTGAGGGAGCTGGTATGAGACCCATGGCGAGTCGTTTGAATTGATAGTGTCCTGTGGGTGTGCTAAAAGCTGTCAGAGGCCTAGACTCTGGGGCAAGGGGGATCTGGAAATATCCCGACATAAGGTCCAAGGTCATGAAAACTACGTTATTTTCGCCAACAGAGTGGAGGAGCTCATGAAGAAGTGGAATCGGGTGTCGGTTTGGTATGGTGAGAGTTTATTTAGTTCTCTGAAATCTACTACAGGTTGGAAGGACCTGTCTTGTTTTGGCACTATAAAGAGTGGAAAATTCCATTCGCTAATGGAGGGTTCGATGACATCTTGCGCAATCATGTCTTGAATAAGGGTATCTACAATCATGCATTTACAGTGTGGTAATCTGTATGTGGGAATGTAACATGGTTTTCAGTTCTCACGAAGGGGTATATGAAGCTGAATAAGATTAGTGGCTCCATGGGGTTCATCTTCTGTTGCAATGGTCTGTCTGAACTTGTTGCAAAGTGCAAGCAAGTCTGCTTGTACATCAGGGAAATCAATAGGGTTAAGCTGAGATGCATCAATGGGTTCTTGTGCTGCTTGCACATAGGAAACTGTGGCACAAACTTGAGAAGTTGGGAGCTTGTCATCCATGACTTTAATACATTAAGGATAGACTTGGAAATCGCAAATGTTTGTACCAACTGTGAGATGGAGGGGGCTGTTAGTGTCATTGGCAATTAAGATGCAAATATGACTTTTCTTGGATGTAGGGCTGATGGCTGAAATCAGGGAAATGTCATTTATGCACTCATGAGGGAACAGCATCTTTGGGTTGATAAGCACTGCATAAGTGTGTTGGAGAGTAGATAACACTTGAGAGACTGGAGCAGATTGTGTGTTGAATTCCTCCAAGAGTGGTCTTCTGCCGGTGAACAATCAACGTTATTTTCTTGTTGTTTTGTCTTTCGTTTTGCAGGTTTTGACCTACGAGAAGATTTTGCACTCCTGTTATGCTTGGAATGTCTTCCTACAGCTGGTAGTGAAGTGGAAGGGTTAGAGTCATGTGCATGTGTATGTTCGTCAGTGCCATCAAGAGCTGGTGCATCCTCATGTGATGAAGCAGAGTTTGTTTGAACAATTTTGCTAGAATTACTTGATGTTAAATCAGGTTTTGCCTGCTTGGTCACATTGAGGTGGTTGACTTTAGGAGAATTTGCTAATGGCATTGCAGGGAGGAAGTGATTTGCATAAATGATTCCATTTTGAGCAGGGTAAATAATGATATTATGTTGCTTCATCAATGTTAAACCTATGAGGATATCATCAGGGAAATGAACATCAGCTACATAAGTGGAAACTGAGATGGATGGGCACTCGTCTTTGAAGCTAATGTCAAGAGAGAATTTTCCAATGATGGGGAAGGGGATCCCATCCACATTGCACAAGTTTATGTCTGGGGGTTCCAAAATGGCTACTCGCTTTGTTTGGGTGCGGAATTTGTGAAAACTGTTCACTGACATAATGTTCACTGGTGAGCCCGTGTCGAGAAATACTTCCAGTTTGGTGTTTCCAGATGTAGTGTTGAAGGTTAATGTATGGGGAGATGAGTCTGGGATGTCCAGTGTGTGCACTGGCAACATTGATGTCTGTATGTCAGTGTAAGGGTTCACTGCCCTTGAATGGCTCTGAGGTTTCTTAGCACAGAGTCATGTGGGAGAGGGATCAAGTGACTGGCCTGAGGGGGAGGAGTTACGTGCATGTCTTGCAAGAGATGTGTGACGTGAATATGTAGGAGATGGGTTGCGTAAATACCTTGCAGGGAAAATTGATCCTCGGTTGTGCTGTGCCTGTGAGCGCAATACATGACATTTGTCTGAAGAGTGAAAGCTAGTCCCGTGATAGTTGCAGTGTTGGTTTGGTTGTGTTGGGAACTTGTGGTAGCACATGCTTTCCGTGTGGCCTGGTTTTTGGCAGTAGTTGCAAAACTTACGTGTTCCCGAGGGGGATCTGTGGCGTGAATGATAACGAGTGCGAGATGTATTTCTCGATCTCATGTTATGTGGAGATGCCTGTGTGACCTGTGCTACAGTGTGGCTCGGTGTGATAGATATGGACTGGCTCTGTATTTGAGCGATCGCCTTGTCAGTCATGTAGTTTCCTAGCGAATCTGGCTAACTTTTCATCTGGTGTGAAAGCAAGTGTGCTAGCTCTTTGTAATGTTTCTGGGTGCAATTGAGAAAGGAATCGGAGATACGTCATCATAGATAATACATGTTCCAGTGCAATCTTTTCATTTACAACCCACTTTGACTGTTTAAGACTTTCTCTTAATTCAGTTTTAAATGTTGATGCTATTTTCACTGCTCTGTCCTTAGTGGTGTATGGTCTGTGATTTAAAGTCTTGGTCAGGGAATAAACAGGTGATAAAGTGCCAAGTGGCTCAAAACTATCAAAAGCTTTTTTAAATTCATTGAAGAAATCCGCGTATTCGTCGATTTCCAAGAAGATGTCAGAATGAATGATATCCCCAGCCAAGGTGTCATGTTTGTCTATCCTAGATGTTAAAATAGATATTTTTGTCTTGTCATCCGTGGCAACTCTATGTGCTATTTCTGCTTCAACCTCCGTGAGGAAGTTGTGTACAGGGATGTTCCTACCATCGAAAAGGAGCAAGGTCATCTCGTCCTTTATCATTGTAATCAAATTTTGGGTGGTCATGTTGTTTGTCCCTTGTGACGAGGTGCTAGCCTGCTGAGTGGCCATGTCCTGTGTCTCAGATATTTGTGCAGAGTGGCTTTGTGTGATGGGTCTGTCTGTTGCTTCAGAGTGATGTCCAGTACTATTCATTAAAAAAAAAAAAAAAAAAAAAAAAAAAAAAAATTAAGAGACCTTGTTGCTACTAGGTGGCTAAATAAATGGAAAAATATCTACTTACCCAGGTTGATGTATGGAAGGAAGGGTGATGGAGGGTCGTGCTCTCTGTCGTGAGATGGGTGCTGTCGTTGGCTTGCAGTTAAGGGCATCAGGTTGATGTGTGGAGGGTCACAGTGAAGGGGGGTTCGTGGGGCGAAGTTGCGGTTAAGGCCACTGCTGCAATTTTTAGGGAAAGGTTAGTGTTTCTGTTGGTTTTTGAATGTATGAAGAAGAGAGCACATTATACAATACAGGTATGCCTGTGTATGTTCACAACACAAATAAAAAGGGGAGCGTGTAGGAGGCTTGTACATCTTGTTGCTCATGATGCAGCTGGGAGATTTGTCTCGGAGCTGAAGGATGCGTCTGGATGCTGTGCAGCTGGTTGTTGTGGCAAAGGGTGTCTCGTCGGTCATGATGCAGCTGGTTGCTGTTCTCTGGTGGAGATTCATATGTTTGAGGGCGTCATTGGCAACGTAGAATACGCCTGTATGTTGGTGTGATAGAGAAGCAGCTGAGAGGGATCAGCGTAGTACTAGGGCTTTGTGCCGCGATTGTGGCAGCGTAGCTGGTTGATGCAGTGATGTTGAATGTTTTCTTCGGTGTGGTGTGGTTGGTGACGGAGGTCTCATAAGGGCTTTCTTCGGTGTGGCATGGTTGGCGACATAGGTCTCTTGAGGGCTTTCTTCGGTGTGGCATGGTTGGCGACATAGGTCTCTTGAGGGCTTTCTTCGGTGTGGCATGGTTGGCGACGTAGGTCTCTTGAGGGCTTTCTTTGGTGTGGCGTGGGTTGTTTTGCGATGGGCTAGAACGTTGGTGCTTGGCATGGTTTCGCTAGTTGATTGTCGAATTGATTAGTGTTGCACTGCCGCTTCGATGTCCACGGCTGTAGAGTTAGTCTTGCATTGCAATCCCACCGCTGCCACCACTTTTGTTGGAGTGGTTTGGTGAAACACAGATGGGTTTTTCCGGTTTATTCACTGATCCTATTCCAATACAATTTGTAGCTGGCTGCCCCGAAGACAACTCTGGAGGTGCCAGATCTTCCTAGCTAAAATTATACATGGCGAGAAAATATGTTAAAAATGGGTGTTCCCTATGAGGGAGTACCCAGTAAGAAACATGCAGAAGGGTGGCACTCTTGGAGGTTGCCAAACGAAGGGTCCGGTGTGACGACAGTTTGGCGATGACCTTTGACCCTGTACTTGGCGCGACTTTGAGCTTGTTTAGAATGTGCTGGGAGATATATGGGCTTAGGTCTGCTCTCGTGGTCCCAAGCTTGGCTGAGAGGCCTCTTTGTAGTCTCTTCATGGTGGAGAGATGGTGGGGAGAAAGAAATCGTCTGACGGTGAAGACCAGTCTATAGTTTGTTGGGTCTTACTTGCTTCCCATTTTATATATTGGCATTTTTCCAGTCTTGCAGTACCTTTTCTTCTTTGAATAAGCAGTCTATCAGTTCATCTATACATTCTTTTAGTATTCAGTTTGCAATTCCATCTAGGCCGTGTGATTTTCTGACATCAAGTTTCATTATTTGGTCCTCTATTTCTTTCTGTGTCACAATTATTTCTCTCATGGGGGGGGGGGTCTTTCTCACCTTCCTTAATTGTGTATGTTTTCTTTTGTGAATACATATTTGAAATGATTGTTCATAATTTCAACCATTTCTGTATCATCTGTATATTCTACTGTATGTTCCTTTGATGTAGTACTATTTACTGTTTATTTTTTAGTTTACCATTTACATATCTATAGAATAATTTAGGTTGATCCTTACATTTGTCTATTATGTCTTTTTCATAGTTTCTTTTTCTTCCCTGCATATTTTTACATATTCATTTCTTAGTTTGATATATATTTGCCCCTTTTAAATTTTTTTTTCCAAGCTTTGTCTCTTTTATCATTTGCCTCACTACATTTTTTATTATTCCATCACTTAATGTACACCTTTTCCTGTTTTTGTTTTAGTATGTATTTATCCACTCCATTATAGATTTCTGTTAATATCGTCCATTTCTCTTCCACTCGTGTTTCTTCATTAAAGAAGTTTTCCCAACTCGCTTTTTGAAAGAATTTTCTAAGTTTCCCAAAATATGTTTTGTTATACATCTGTCTTCCTTTTCTGTGTTTCTCGTTTCTCCCCAAATATATTTCCTCTTTTAGTTTGAGCTTAAGTAGTATGGTTATTCTTCACAATTGGTGTCTTGTATTCCATTTTATCCACAGTTTCAAGATCTGATGTAAATATTAAATCTAGTCTTGACAGTTCTTCATTATTTCTATATCTGGTATTCTCTTTTACCCATTGAGCCATTGTGTATTCAATGGTCATGTCTAGTAGTATGTTTCCCCAAAGGTCCTCTCCACCCTTCACTGTCATTTTCTCCCAACATGTTTAGAGAGAAAATCACTCATGATTACTAAATTTCCTCCTTTTAATTTTCTTTATCTTTTTTGTACCGGGTGACCATAGTGTATTTTGCCTATTTGTATTTACCTAATTGTATTATATGGGAAGGGAGCTGTGCTCGTAGTGACCTGTCTTTGTATCTTTCAGCATCAAGTTTGTTCTTAAATTCATGTATAGTTTTTGCACACACTATTGCCTCATCCAGTTTGTTCCAAATATCCACCACTCTTTATGGGAAACTATTCTTTTCCAGATCTCTTCTATAACTATCCTTTTTGAGTTTCTTTTCATGTCCTCTTGTTTTTCTCTTATCCCACTTTAATAAATCATCTCTGTCGAGGACTCCCATCCCTTTCATAATTCTGTAAATGGTCAGTAGGTCTCCCATTTCTCCTTCTTGTTCCAGGGTTGGTAGTTCCAGTTTGGACAATTTTTGTTCATAAGTCAATTTAGAGAGAGTTGGTGCCAATTTTGTTGTTGCTCTTTGAATTGTGTATTGTGTATGTATTTTGCATGTAATTTTTTCATTACTCATGATAGAAACTGAAAGAAAAGACTGTCATCTAGATTTAATTTCTAATGTTTATTGTTACAGAATTACTTCATGGACACAGGGCACGATGGGTGGCTCCTACTCATCGTGCATTAAAAAAAATTGAAAATAAGATGAAAAGAAATGGTATTGAGATTGGTACCAGGAGATCAGGATTCATAGAATGGTGAATATGTGTGTCATATTTTCTGTTGCATTTTATTGTCCATTTCTCTTCTAGTTAAAAGCAAACATATGAAGAATAGAAAATTTGTAGTGGTGTATGTGCCCCCCAAAATACAGTCCTGGACAAAAAGTGATAATTTCGAAATATTAGAAGATACAAAATATGCATACATACATACATATACCAAGGCTTTTTCCCCCTTCCAAGGGAGGTAGCCAAAAAGGGAAAGGCATAAAAACACTCCCACCCATTTCATCCCTAAATACACTCCACACCCCTCCCACCCTTCCTCTCATCTGAGCACCTCCTGGATGACGGGTCATCCCTGCACCCTGCCCACCGCCCTGGGTCAGAAGCAGAAGTAGTGAATGGTGGGATGAGGAAACAAAGAAGGTTGTAGAAGAGAAGAAGCGAGCATTCACAGATTGGTTACAAAAGAGGACGGGGGAGTCATATGAGACGTACAAAGAAAAGAAAAGAGAAGTAAAGCAAAAGGTAAAGGAGGCAAAGAGGAGAGCAGATGTGAAATGGGGTAGGAGTATGACAGAAAATTTTGAAAGTAATAAAAAGATGTTTTGGAAAGAAATTAAGAGAGGAAGAGGAGGCGAATCAAGTAGGGAAGAAAAGGTAAAAGGTACAGATGGAGAGATGATAATGGAAGAGATGGCAGTAAGGGGAAGATGGGCAGAATATTTTAGGGAGTTGCTAAATGTGAAGGAGGATAGGGAAGGAAAGATAGCTGCAGTGGGAAATGCGAAGAAAATGAGAGTGATGAGTGAGGAGAATGGAGGAGAAATAAGGAAGGATGAGGTGAAGGCAGTTGTTAAGATGATGAAAGCAGGTAAGGCACCTGGTCTGGATGGATGCCATGCAGAATGTCTGAAAAAGGGAGGTTCAGTGATGGTGGACTGGTTGGTGAGGTTATTTAATGTTTGCTGGAGAGAGGGTAGAGTACCGGAGGACTGGAGAAGTGCCTGTATAGTTCCTCTTTACAAGGGCAAAGGGGACAAGTGTGAATGTAGTAGTTTCAGAGGGATTAGCCTGTTAAGTGTAGTAGGGAAGGCTTATGGGAGGATCTTAATTGAGAGGATTAGGAGAGGAACAGAAGGAGTAATTGGTGAGGAACAGTGTGGATTTAGGACAGGTAGAGGTTGTGTAGATCAGATCTTTGTGGTAAGACAGATATGTGAGAAAGCTATAGGAAAGGGGAAGGATATTTTTTGGGCTTTTATGGATCTGGAAAAGGCTTATGATAGGGTAGACAGAAAGGCACTGTGGGAGGTTATGCAGATTTATGGGATAGGAGGAAAGCTTTTGGGAGCTGTCAAGAGTTTTTATGAGAGTAGTAGAGCTTGTGTCAGGATTAGAAATGGAGAGAGTGAGTGGTTTGAAGTAAAGGTGGGACTTCGTCAAGGATGCATTATGTCGCCCTGGCTGTTCAACTTATACATGGATGGGGTGGTGCGAGAGGTGAATGCTAGGGTAGTGGGTCAGGGATTGGAGATGGTTAAAGAAAATGGAGAAAAGTGGGAGGTGAGCCAGCTGTTGTTTGCGGACGACACTGCGCTTGTGGCAGGGTCAGAGGAGGGACTGAGGAAGCTGGTGGCAGAGTTTGGGAGAGTATGTGATAGAAGAAAGCTAAAGATAAATGTGGGTAAAAGTAAGGTGGTGAGATGTACAAGGGGTGAAAGTGGCAGTAGACTGGAAGTGAACATTAAGGGAGAGCGACTGGAGGAAGTGGATAGTTTTAGATACTTGGGTGCAAGTGTAGCAGGAAAAGGTGGAGTGAAGGTGGAGGTAGAATGTAGATTGAGAGAAGCGAGTAAATGCCTTGGTGGATTAAAGAGTGTAATGAGGAATAGACATTTGGGAATGGATGCTAAGAGGAGACTGTATGAAGGAGTGATTGTGCCAACAGCACTGTATGGGGCAGAAACGTGGAACATAAGAGAAGAAGAAAGAAGGAGTTTGAATGTGTTTGAGATGAGGTGTCTGAGAAGTATGATGGGGGATACTAGGCTGGATAGAGTGAGAAATGAGGAGGTGAGGAGGAGAACAGGGGTGAAAAAGGATTTGGGAGATAGGGTTGATGAAAGAATATTAGGATGGTTTGGACACATGGAAAGAATGAGTGAAGAAAGACTAGTAAAAGAGGTATGGAAGGCAGATGTGGAGGGAGTGAACATGAGGGGACATCCTAGGATGAGGTGGATGGATGGGGTAAAGGGGGCTTTGGGGAAGAGGGGAATGTCTGTTGAGGAAGGAAGGGAGAGGACGGAAGACAGAGGTGAGTGGAGAATGGTTGTATATGGATGATGTTGTGACTGCATGAGGAGGAATGGGCGGGGAAGTGGGGGGTGGGGTAGTATGTGTGAGTAAATTTTGACGCAGCCCGAAGGGATTTCTCCCCGTCCTCGCCTTATATGCAAAGGGGGACGGAGAGGGGGGGTCGCCGATTAAATGAAGCGGCCTCGCTGTGAATGTACTGTGTCTTGCGACACTGCTTCTGACCCAGGGCGGTGGGCAGGGTGCAGGGATGACCCGTCATCCAGGAGGTGCTCAGATGAGAGGAAGGGTGGGAGGGGTGTGGAGTGTATTTAGGGATGAAATGGGTGGGAGTGTTTTTATGCCTTTCCCTTTTTGGCTACCTCCCTTGGAAGGGGGAAAAAGCCTTGGTATATGTATGTATGTATGGAGAAAAGTGGGAGGTGAGCCAGCTGTTGTTTGCGGACGACACTGCGCTTGTGGCAGGGTCAGAGGAGGGATTGAGGAAGCTGGTGGCAGAGTTTGGGAGAGTATGTGATAGAAGAAAGCTAAAGATAAATGTGGGTAAAAGTAAGGTGATGAGATGTACAAGGGGTGAAAGTGGCAGTAGACTGGAAGTGAACATTAAGGGAGAGCGACTGGAGGAAGTGGATAGTTTTAGATACTTGGGTGCAAGTGTAGCAGGAAAAGGTGGAGTGAAGGTGGAGGTAGAATGTAGATTGAGAGAAGTGAGTAAATGCCTTGGTGGATTAAAGAGTGTAATGAGGAATAGACATTTGGGAATGGATGCGAAGAGGAGACTGTATGAAGGAGTGATTGTGCCAACAGCACTGTATGGGGCAGAAACGTGGAACATAAGAGAAGAAGAGAGAAGGAGTTTGAATGTGTTTGAGATGAGGTGTCTGAGAAGTATGGTGGGGGTTACTAGGCTAGATAGAGTGAGAAATGAGGAGGTGAGGAGGAGAACAGGGGTGAAAAAGGATTTGGGAGATAGGGTTGATGAAAGAATATTAGGATGGTTTGGACACATGGAAAGAATGAGTGAAGAAAGACTAGTAAAAGAGGTATGGAAGGCAGATGTGGAGGGAGTGAACATGAGGGGACATCCTAGGATGAGGTGGATGGATGGGGTAAAGGGGGCTTTGGGGAAGAGGGGAATGTCTGTTGAGGAAGGAAGGGAGAGGACGGAAGACAGAGTTGAGTGGAGAATGGTTGTATATGGATGATGTTGTGATTGCATGAGGAGGAATGGGCGGGGGGGGGGGTAGTATGTGTGAGTAAATTTTGACGCAGCCCGAAGGGATTTCTCCCCGTCCTCTCCTTATATGCAAGGGGGGACGGAGAGGGGGGGTTGCCGATTAAATGAAGCGGCCTTGCTGTGGATGTGAATTAACTAATATACTAAAGGACAGAGGAAATACAGTAATTATGAGTGACTTTAATTCAAAAGATATGTGTTGGGAGGAAATGACAGTGAAGAGCGGAGAGGAACTCTGGGGGCAACGTCCTGCTTGACATGACCATCGAATACACAACGACTCAGTGGATAAAGGAAAATAGCAGATACAGATGTATTGAAGAACCATCAAGGCTGGATTTAATACTTACAACAGAGCCTGAAATTGTTTATAAAATTAATTACAAAACATGTACTAATAGAATTTGAGTTGAAAGAGCAAATGGATCAAAGCAGAAATGATAAACAGAATAGGAAGACTAGTGTACAAAACAAATTTTGAGAAACAAAAAATTCTTTCGCAACATGAACTGGGAAAAATTCCTAAGTGAAGAAACAGGGATGAAAGAAAAATTGAATATACTAAAAGAAATTTATAATGAGGGAGTGAATAAATATGTACCACAAGAAAAAATGGAAAGAACATATATAAAAAGCTAGTACAACAAAAGGTGTAGTGAGGCTAAGGATAAAGACAAAGCTTGGAAGAAATGGAAAAGAGACAATAAAACAAGCAAATGGCTGATGTACATCAAACTAAGAAATGATTATTTAAAAATATGCAGAGATGAAAAGAGACTGAAAAAAAAACAAACAAAAAAATAGAAAAATTCAAGGAAGAACCCATACTATTTTACAGATATGTAAATGGCAAACTGAAGAACAAACAAGAAATAGAAAAGCTGTGCCAAGATAAATATGAATATACAGAAGAACTGGAAATGGCTGAAATTATGAACAACCACTTCAAATCAGTATTCACAATAGAAAACTCACCTAACTGTGAGGTAATAGGTGAGAGAGATGTCCCCTCAATGAAAGAAATAATTGTAACACAGAAGGAAATTAGTGACCAAATCAAAACCCTTGACATCAGAAAATCATATGGTCTAGATGGAATTGCAAATTGGATACTGAAAGAATGCATGGAAGAATTAACAGATGAAATATACAATATAATTAAATTCTCACTTAAAGAAGGAAAAGTGCCACAGGACTGGAAGAATGCAAACATTGTACCAATTTATAAGGGAGGAAACAAGGAAGACCCATCAAATTACAGACCAGTCTCCCTGACAAGCACAGTAGCAAAAATTTGCGAAAAGGTCGTCAAAAATAGATGGGTTAAACATTTGGAAGAAAAAACTATACTGAATCCAAATCAATTTGGATTCAGACAAGGAAGATCATGTACAACAAACTTGATCTGCTTCTACTCAAGATTAATAGACATAATACAAGAGAGAGATGGTTGGGCAGACTGCCTTTCTGGACCTACAAAAGGCATTTGAAAAGGTTCCACACAATAAACTAATAAGGAAGATGGAGTCAATAGGTGGCATCAGAGGTAAATTATTGGAATGGATGAAAGACTTCCTGACTGGGAGAAAAATGAGAGTAGTAATTAGAGATAAATTCTCAAATTGGGAAAAAATGAAAAGTAGAGAAAAATGAGAGTAGTAATTAGAGATAAATTCTCAAATTGGGAAAAAATGAAAAGTAGTGTCCCACAGGGATCAGTACTGACCCAGATCATGTTTGCCTTATACATGACATGGATGAAGGAATAGTGTTATATGAATTTATTTGCAGACGATGCAAAAATACTAAAGAAAGTAAAAACTGAGGAGGATTACAACTCATTGCAACAAGACTTGGACAAGATCTGGAAATGGACTCAAAAGTGGGAAGTGAAATTCAATATTAAGAAATGTAGTATAATGGAATTTGGAAAAAAAAAGTAAAAACAGAATATCAAGAGATTATAAATTGGTGAAGAAGAGGTCAAAAAGTAAACTCTGAAAAAGACCTTGGAGTGATGATCAGCAAAGACTTGACACCGGATAAGCATATTAATAAAATAGTTGGAGAAACCTACAATTTATTGTGGTCAATAAAAGTGGCATTTGCCTATTTGGACAAGGAAATGATAATTTTTTTTTTAACTACACTAATAAGACCAAAACTCAAGTACACAGCAACACTATGGACACCCAGTACCAAAAAGAATATAAAAAAATTAGAAAGAATACAAAGAGCAACAACAAAACTGGCACCAATTCTTTCCAAAATGACATACGAACAAAGACACTCCAAATTAGAATTACCAACTCTGGAACAAAGAAGGGAAAGAGGAGACCTACTATCTATAGAAGGTAATAGAAATCTCAGATAAGAATGATTTACTGAAATGGGACAATGGAAAAACAAGAGGACATGAAAAGAAACTAAAGAAATATAATTACAGAAGAGATCTGAAAAAAAAATAGCTTCCCACACAGAGTATATACTTGGAACAAATTAGACAAAGAAACAGTGTGTGGAAAAACTATTCAAGATTTTAAGAAAAAACTTGATGCTGAGAGATACAAAGACGGGTCAACACGAGCATAACTCCCTTCCCATATAATACAACTAGGTAAATACAGCAAGACACACCTTCAAAGTCAGGCCTGACAGTCAGAGCTAGTTTACTCTTACCAGTTCATTACATGGCTGCTGCCTTCACCACTAACATTAATACTAATGCTAACACCAACTCAAAAACTTCATGCATGATGATTTTATTTTAATAGAAAGGTTTAACTTTGGTTGAAAAGTGTCTTGATTTAATGGAATATTCTCAATTGAGTGTTAATTTTTACCAGTGTTAGTTACCAACATGTTTTAGAACTTTAGAGTTTGTAATGCAGTAGCTCTCTGAAGAAATGTTCATTATTTTGACATATATATCAGTATGTGTTATTTTAGGCTGAGGCTCTTTCCTTTCAAGGAACTACGAAGCGGAAGTCTATGCCCTTGGGAAGCGCTTGAATGAACATTTTGATGATTTGACACTTCGAATGGCTCTGACAGATAACTCCTATGTACATCAAGAGCGACAGAAGCAATTAGCAATTGGTGTAGAAGAACCTGCTATTTCACTGAGTAGCAACAAAAAAATAGCTCAGACTGGTCTAGCTATTATTAAAGAATATTGTCCAAAATACCTCAGAAGTGCTTTACCACTTTTTCCTGAAGAAGGTATAATGTAAGTTGAATATATTGCTTTTATATAAAAATCATATGTAATTACTAGTATGTAGGTCTTTTTTTCCAAAAGATTTATCCTTGTATATCCCTTGAAGCTAGATTACATAATTCCATAATTGCTAAAAAAAATTATATTTTTCATTGTATACTTGTTTTTCAGGGCACTTTGTGATCATTTGACTTCAGATATAGTTCTTGAACAATGTGGACTGGGAATTGGCCTTAAGGATTTAATTCTTTGTCAGGTGAAGCTCCGTGTTAGATGAAATTGTATATCTGTGAAATGGCTACCTCCCTTGTCAGGGGTATATATATGTATGTATTATTATTCTTTTTGATAACTTGTTATTGTTTGCACAGTATTCTATTATTATTTATTTAATTATTTTTCTCTTTATGTAGGAATACCCACCATCTACTGAAACTGTGAGCAGAGCATTTCAGGGAGTAGTAGCAGCTCTCAATGAGTCATCAGGGCAAGATAGGGTGTTTCAGTTTATACAGGAATTTGTGATAGTAAATCTAGTAGGAAAGGACTTTTTAGATATATGGAAGGTAAGAAATACAATTCATGTGTTTTAACTTTTCAACATGATGATATGAGTTTTATTGTGGATTGTAGCAGATAGTTGTGGGTTTCCTGCAAAAGAGAACCTGGGCAACAAATTGCTTGATTGATCTGTTTGGTATTTAATGAGAAAAAAATTATAGAATATGTTGCTGTGTTAAAGAAGTTAATGCTCCTCAGGTTGATTGTGTTCTTCAAAGTCTAAGGGCACAAATTTTTGTTATCCTGAGTTTTTTTTACTAATCAATATGTATGCATCATGATCTACAAATGGGGTATACTAGGATGATGGAATCATCTTCCTGATTATATTTATTTTGTTGTAGCCAAGTAACCCCTGTATTCTGTGAACAAGCTATCTAAAGCTATCCACTTCCTCCAGCCTCTCCCTTAATACTTGTTTCCAGTTTGTTGCCATCCTCTCCTGTCACCTTACTTTTACCCACATTATTCTTAACTTCTTTCACACACATTCCCAAACTCTGTCACTAACTTTCTTAATCCCTCCTCTAATCCTGCTACAAGTGGACTGTTATCTGCAAACAACAATTGGCCTATCTCCCATTTTCTCCATTTTTTTTAACCATCTCCAATCCTCCACCCCTTACCCTTGCATTTACCTCTTGCACCACCCCATCCATGTATAAATTGAACAGCCATGGCAACATGACACATCCCTGGTAAAGTCCTACCTTTATCTCAAACCACTCACTCCCTCCATTTCTAATTCTAACACAGGCTCTACTACTTTCATAAAAACTTTGTCTGGTCTCAACAGCTTTTCTCCTATCCCTTATATCTGTAATACCTTCAACAGTGCCTTCCTGTCTACCCTGTCATAAGCCTTTTCCAAATCCATGACCCCCCCCCCAAAAAAAAAAAAAAATCCTTACCTTTTCCTAAAGCTCTCTCACATATCTGCCTTACCACAAAAATCTTATCCATGCAACCCCTACCTGTCCTAAACCGTCACTGTTCCTCTCCTAATCCTCTCAGTCAAAACCCTCCCATAAGCCTTCTTAACCACACTCAACAAACTTATCCCTCTGAAACTACTATACTCATGCTTGTTTCCTTTTCCCTTGTAAAACAGAACTATACAAGCACTACTCCAGTCCTCCGGCACTCAACTCTCTTTTAGACAAACATTAAACAACCTTACCAGCTAGTCCACCATCACTGTACCTCCCTTTTGTAGACACTCCACATGACACCCATCTAATCCAAGTATTTTACTTGCTCTCATTATTTTAATAACTGATTTCACCTAATTTTTTTTTTTTTCTCCATTTCCCCCATTCATCACTGTCATTTTCTTAGCGCTTCCCACTATAACTGTCTTTCCCTCCCTATCCTCCTTTACATTTAGCAACTCCCTAAACTATTCTGCCCATCTTTCTCTTACCGCCGTCTCTTCTGTTATTATCTCTTCATTTGCACCTTTTACTTTTTATTCTCTACTTGATTCACCCCCTCTTCCTTTCTTAATTTCCTTCATCTTCCTTACTTTTACCCCCATTTATCTTCAACTTCCTTCTTTCGCACACCTTCCCAAGCTCCGTCACTAACTTCCTTAATCCCTCCTCTGATCCTGCTACAAGTGCAGTGTCATCAACAAACAACAACTGGCTTATCTCCCATTTTCTCCATTTTCTTTAACCATCTCCAATCCCCAGCCCATTATTCTTGCATTTACCTCATGCACCACCCCACCCATGTATAAATTGAACAGCTATGGGGACATGACACATCCCTAATGAAGCCCCACCTTTATCTCAAACCACTCATTCTCTCCTTTTCTAATTCTAACACAGGCTCTACTACTCTTGTAAAAACTTTTTCTGCTCTTAACCCCTTCCATACGGTGCCGCACACGTAGGCTTCATGGGGAGCGAGTGTATTCGCGAGGCTGCCATATCGGCGTCTTAATTATATTTATTGTAGTCGCCCCCCCCATAATGATATTCTTTCTAATTCTTTTGTAATCACATTTTCTATGGTTATCAAAATTCACGGGTGAAGAGAGAACGATCGATATAAGCGGTGACTATATTTTATGATGCGAGTATTATTACGACACGTCGTACGGCTGGCATTGGCTGCTGCCACCAAGATCTAAGTCCATGACGCCTACGTGTGCGGCACCGTATGGAAGGGGTTAACAGCTTTCCTCTTATCCCATATATCAGCAATACCTTCAACAGTGCCCTCCTGTCTACCCTGTCATAAGCCTTTTCCAAATCAATAAAGACAAAAAAAAAAAATAAATCCTTACCTGTTCCTCAAGCTTTCTCATATATCTGCCTTACCACAGAAATCTGATCCATGCAACCCCTACCTGTCCGAAACCCTCACTGTTCCTCACCAGCTACTTCCTCTGTTCCTTTCCTAATTCTCTCAGTCAAAATCCTCCCATAAGCCTTCCCAACTACACTCAATAAACTAATCCCTCTGAAACTACAGAAGTGGCAAGTGAACTTCAATATTAAAAAATGTAGTATAATGGCATTTCGAAAGAAGTAAAAAAAGAATATCAGGTCAGCATAAAATTGGTGCAAAGGAAATAAAGAAAGTTGGCTCTGAAAAGGACCTAGGAGTAATCATCACCAAAGTCATGTCTCCAGACAAGCAGATAAACAAAATAGTTGGAGAAACCTACAATTTATTAAGATCAGTAAAGGTGGTGTTTAGTTACTTCAATGATAATGGTAAAGGAATACTAGTCACACTGATAAGACCAAGACTGGAGTATGCTGCGACACTATGGGCACCCAGTACAAAAAAGAATATAAGGAAACTAGAAAGAATTCAAAAAGCAATGACAAAGATGGCCCCAACATTTTCAAAATTGACATACAAGCAAAGATGATCTAAACTAGAACTACCAACCCTGGAACAAAGAAGAGAAAGTGGTGATCTATTGGTCATTTACAGAATCATGAAAGGCATGGAAGTCCTTGACAGAGAGGACTTATTATAGTGGGATAGATGAAAAACAAGGGAACATGAAAAGAAACTCAAAAGGACACTTATAGAAGAGATCTAAAAAAAAAAAAAAAAAAAAAAAAAGTTTTCCGCAGAGTAGTGGATGTCTGGAACAAATTGGATGAAACACTAGTATGTGCAAACACCATACAAGAATTTGAGAACAAACTAGATGTTGTGAGATACAAAGACAGGTCACCACGAGCATAGCTCCCTTTCCTGTATAATACAGCTAGGTAAATACACGGAACTATTCTGCTTATCTTTCTCTTACCCTTCTCTTCTGTTATCATCTCTCCATTTGTAGCTTTTACTTTTTCTTCTCTACTTGATTCACCTCCTCTCCTTCTCTTAATTTCCTTCCAAAAGATCTTTTTTATTACTTTCAAATTTTTCTGTCATACTCTTTCCCCATTTCACATCTGCTCTCCATTTTACCTCCTTTGTCTTCTTTACTACTCTTTTCTCTCGACCTCTTCTGAGTCTCTCATCTTATCTTTGAATGCTTGTTTCTTCTCTTCTACAACCTTCTTTGCTCCATCACCCCACCATTCACTACTCTTCCTTCTATTTCCTCCTATCCTCCTTGTTCCACACACCATATTTGCACACCTTATGACTTCCCCATTGTAACATCCTCATTCATCATCCACTCCTAGTTCTTCTCTATCCTTTACTCCCTCCCACTCATCTCTCAGCTTCTTCTTGTACTCCTTTTCTTTTTCATTTAAGCAGTTTACTCTAAGCACCTCCCTACCTTCTGTCCTTTTCCCCTTTCTTTATCTATCCACTCTTGACCTACCACCAAAAAATAATCTGATATTCCACATTCTCTCCCCTAAGAACATGTACATCCAAAACTCTTCCTACTTTTCTCCTGGTTACCACTGTATATTCCATTAAAGCTCTACTACCCTTCTATCCACCCTCTCCCAAGTGTACTTATGCTTGACTTTCTTCCTAAACACTGTGTTAGCTATCATAAACTCTCCAGACACATATCCACCATCAACTCTCCACTATGATTTTTTCCTGGCACTCCAAACATCCCAACCACTCTGTCAATTGGTTCATCTTCTACTCTAGCCTTGAGATATCCCAATACCAACATTGGCATTTCTTCCAAAACCTGCTATATACTCATTTAAATATATCCAAAAAGCCTCCCTTTCCTCTACACTTTTTTCACTACCAGACCCATATACACATATAAAGACCCACATCTCCCCAGTTTCACCTTCATCTAAAAACAGTATTTCTTATAATTTGTTTTACATGTGCTTTTAAAAAAAATGCCATTTAGTATTACTTTAAGAGAATCTAGCCCCCTCACTTAGCTCCTTGTCTATGTTCTGCAAATGATTAATATCATTGTTGCCTGTTTGGATTTGGGTTGATTTGGTTTTAGTTGTCTGTGGGAGGGAGGAGGGATTTAGTGTTGGTACTTGTGGTGGGATGATGAAGCAAAGAAGATTGTGAAAAAGAAACGAGCATTCACAGATTGGTTACAAAATAGGACGAGAGATTTTTTATGAGAGGCACAAAGAAAAGAGAAGTAAAGCATAAGATAAAGGAGGCAAAGAGGAGAGCATATGTGAAATGGGGTAAGAGTATGGCAAAATTTTGAAAGTAATGAAAAGATGCTTTGGAGGGAAAATAATCTCTTCAATACGAGCCAAATTCTCACAAGCTGCATCAGCTGCCTGATGTACAATGATTCAGTGATGCATCACAATACTCACATTATAGAATATAAAGTTTCAGCTATATTACTGTGAGATGGAGAGATGATAATGGAAGAGATGGCAGTAAGAGGAATATGGGAAGAGTATTTTAGAGACTTGTTAAATGTGAAGGAAGATAGGGAGGGAAAGGTAGTTGCAGTGGGAAGCACTAAGAAAATGACTGTGATGAATGAGGAAAATGGAGGAGAAATAAGAAAAGATGAGGTGAAAAGAGTTATTAAAATGATGAGCAGGTAAGCCACCTGAGTTAGATGGGTGACATGCAGTGTCTGAAAAAAGGAGGTACAGTAACGGTGGACTGGCTGGTGAGGTTGTTCAGTGTTTGTCTAAAAGAGGGTAGAATGCCAGAGTACTGGAGGAGTACCTGTATAATTCCAATTTACAAGGGAAAAGGGGACAAATGTGAGTGTAGTAGTTTCAGAGGGATAAGTTTGTTGAGTGTAGTTGGGAAAGTTTATGTGAGGGTTTTGATTAAGAGGATTAGGAGAAGAACAGTGAGGGTTTAAGACAGGTAAGGGTTGCATGGATTAGATTTTTGTGGTAAGGCAGAGATGTGAGAAAGCTGTAGGAAAAGTTAAGGGTGTCTTTTGGGCCTTTATGGATTTGGAAAAGGCTTATGACAGGGTAGACAGGAAGGCATTGTGGGAGGTATTGCAGATATATGGGATAGGAGGAAAGCTGTTAAGAGCAGTCAAGAGTTTTTACAAGAGTAGTAGAGCCTGTGTTAGAATTAGAAATGGAGAGAGTGAGGGATTTGAGGTAAAGGTAGGATGTGTTATGTTGTTGTTGTTGTTGTTGTTCCCTAGACTGTCTGTCCGAGCAGTCCCGTCTCCCCAAGGAAGGCCACAGCCGAAACTGGGTTTTCCCACAAATCCTTTATAGAGTGTATGTTGTGTTGTTTGCATGCATGATTGTGTATAATGCAGTCTTCCATTATGTGTTGTATGGTATGGGGTGAAGTGTTACATCCTGGGCAGCTGTTCACAACACGGTCGTCCAGCCTCTTCTGGTAGCTTAGAAGTGCTGGGTGGTGACCGCATCGCAGTCTGGCCAAGTGGACTCTGTCCTTACGTGGGAGAGAGGATTCAGAAGGGTGGATATCAGGGGGTCTGGCATGCAGCAGTGTGTTGTCTTTCAGTGTGTTAATGGAGCGGTGAGTGATATGATTATGAATATGTTTCCGGAGGCTGGTATTTGGTGGTTGTGGAGGAAGAGAAGAGAGTATCTGTGTGTAATAAAGGTCTATGGGTGTAGTTTTAATGTTTCTTGGTGTGTGTGGGTGTTCTGCTATGTAGTGTAGCGGGTGTGATGTGTTTGTGGTGGCTGCAGCAAGTGTTTGTGTGCCTCTCATGTCGAGGTGGTCCTTGACTTTGAGGACTTTTGTTTCATGGTGTAAATGGTCTGTAGGTGATGTATTTGTGCAGCCTGTAATTGTTTTTAGGGCTTTGTTTTGTATGATTTGAAGGGTGTTGTGGTGTGTCTTACTGAGATTAGGAGCCCATGCAGGACTCGCATAATTCATCACTGAGTGTATGCATTGTTTGTATATTGTTATATTAGTTTCTTTGTTTTGTCCAAATGTTGTTCCAGTGATTGACTTAAGTGCGTTAAGTCTAGGTGTGCATTTGTTTTTTATGTTTGTGAGGTGTTGTTTGAAAGACATGGATGTATCGTATGTTACACCAAGAATTTTCGGTGTGTTTGTGTGTGGTATTAGAGTGTTGTTGATGTAGAGATGAGGTATGTATTTGTGTTCTTTTGTCCAGTTGGTGAGAAGTGTTGCTGTAGATTTGGTTGGAGCTATTTTGAGTCTGTTTGTGATGAACCATGTGTTGAGTGTGTCAAGGTAAGGCTGGATTATTTCTGCAGCTTTGTCTGTGTTACGATGTGTGCATGTGATTGTTATGTCGTCTGCGTAGGAAGAGATTTGTATTTCTGAGGTGTCTGGCGTGGGTAAGTCATGCATGTATAGATTAAATAATGTGGGGGATAGAACTGAGCCCTGTGGTACTCCGTTCTTAATGTTTCTGATGTGCGATGATTGGCCATTATATGACACATGAGCATTCCTGCCTGCCAGATAATTGGCCAGCCATCTTTTGGTGTTATTGTGCATGTCTGTGTTATATATTTTATTTGTTAGGTTGTGGCGGGGGATAGCATCAAAAGCTTTACTAATGTCCAATGTTATAAGAAGTGTTGTGTGGTGGGGCCTATCTGAATTGATGCCATCTAAAATTCTTTGTGTGAGGTTTGTCAGAAGAGTGTTTGTGGAGTGTAGTGGCCTAAAACCGTGTTGTGAGTCAGCAAGGGGAATATATGGTGTGACAAGTTTAAGTATTAGGCGTTCAATGACTTTAGAGGGGGTGCAGAGAAGTGTGATTGGGCGGTGCGATGTTGGGATTGTTGGGTCTTTGTTCGGTTTTGGAATGGTGATTATTTTACCATGCTTCCAGATGTCGGGTATAGTGTTGTGTGAATAGCTGTAGTTTGCAATGTTTGTGAGTGCGTGTATACCTTGTGGTCCAATGTGTTTTAGGTGGATGTTGCTTATGTTATCAGGGCCACAGGCAGATGAGTGCTTGAGACTATGCATTATGAGTTTTGTCTGACTGTCTATGAAGGGTGTATAGTCTGAGTCTGTGGGAAAGTCTTTCTTACGTCGAATGGTGCGTCGGTCGTCAGGGTGAGATGTAAGATGGCTCGTCTGTGCAAAATGACGTATGAGTGCGTTTGCTTGTTGTCTGTTTGAGGGTAGATTATCTGTTGTTGTGATTATTGCTGCGTGAGAGCGTGTAGTGTTAGTGTTGGATAGTGTGATGCTGTTGAGTGTTTTGTACAATTTGCTGGTGTTTGTTTTGTGATCAAGTGTATTGATAAAGTTTTGCCAATTTTGTGTTTTTTGTTCATGTATTTTATTGGCAATCACAGTGTTTAGTGTTTGTATTTGGTCTGCTATGTTTTGAGGGATAGGTGTGGGGGTATCGTGTTTAAGTGTGTCACGTTGTCTGATGAGGCCTTGGATTTCTGGTGTGAAGTTGGGGTTGTGTGATTTTCTGTTGCCTCTAGGGATGTATCTCTTGTCTGCATTTTGTATGATTGTATTAAAAGTGTGCACAGCATTGTTTATGTTTGTGATTGGTGTACTGTTAAGTGTTTCAAAATGTTGTTCTGTCTCTTCATTAAAGGCTTCCCAGTTAGCTCTCTTGTAATTGGTGTAAGTGTGTCTGTGGCCAGCTGGGGTGCATCTTGTTTTGGTGGTGATGATGATTGGAAGGTGGTCAGAACCAAGGGCTCTGACCACTCTCCATGATGTTGTTGGGGTTAGGCAGGGGGAGCAAAAGGTGATATCTGGAGAGGAGGGAGTGTAGAGGGCTTGGTATGGGATATGTGTATGATTATGCGTGTTGTTCATGATAGTCAATGAGTCGAATTGAGTCTGTATATCAAGCCCTCTGTCTGTGTCAGGGTTGTCGACAAACCAGGCAGACGACTTGGCGTTGAAGTCACCACCCATGATCAGGTTGGGGATTGAGGTTAGTTGGCTGAGTTGAGGTCTGAAGGTGTTTGGAACTGTGGGGGATGATTGGGGGGGAATGTACATGTTAACTATTGTTAGTGTTGAATTGTTGCCTGTGCGGATACGAATGGATTGGGTTTCTGTTGTGTTATCTGTGGTAGGGAGGAGAATTTTGGTTGTGGCACTTGTGTCCACAAAACAGATGGAATGGTGGATCAGGGTGATGAGTCCACCGCCATTGCCGTCAGTCCGGTCTTGTCTGATGGTGGTGTAATTATGAAATGATGGTGTTTTGTGTGAGTGTCTTAATTTTGTTTCTTGTAGAATTGCAATGTGTATGTTGTGTTGTTTAAGAAAGTGTTCAAGTTCATGTTTTTTAGTGTTAATACCGTCAATGTTGTGTTGTAATATGTTGATGTTGTGTGTTTTGTATGTGTTGTATGGTGCCGTTTGGGGTTGAGGTTGGGGTGGTAGTGGGGAAGGTGTAGGATCTGGGTCAGAGGGGGGGAAAGGAGAGATCGGGGACAAAGGAAGGGGAGTACTAATCGGGGGTAAGGGCAAAGGGAAATTGGGAGTGGGTAAGGGTGTTGGCTGTGGTTGGGGAGGTGGGATTGGGGTTACTGGAGGGCAGGTAGAACATGTCCAAGTGTTTGTGTATTGGTTTGTGTCAGCAAGTGTTGTACAAGTGAGGTGGGCCCAGTTTTTGCACATATTGCACTGAACTGAGCCCTTTGTCTGTCTGCTCGAAGTAATGGGTTTAGAGCATGTTGGGCATGTGTATTTTGTGGTGGGCCCAGGATTGCTCTCTACATCTCCGGCTAAAAGTAGAAGAAGAGGGGTGATCGCCGGAAAATGACCCCTCAGTGCAGAAAAAACGTAACATTGTGTGTTGGAAAAAAAGGATTGTGGTACTCCCCCAGGTAGGCGTAGCTCCTCCTTGGGGATCGGTGCCATCTGCGTAGAGCTGATGGCCAGGGGTAGTTGCTGCTGATTGGCCCCCAACTCTTGGGGTTGGGGGGTGGTCCCACGACGTAGACGTTGCAGCTCCAGGACCTTGCAGCAGGATGTGTTATGTTGCCTTGGCTGTTCAATTTTTATATGGATAGGGTAGTATGAGAGGTACATGCAAGGGTAATGGGCCAGGGATTGGAGATGGTTAAAGAAAATGGAGAAAAGTGGGAGCTAAGCCAGTTATTGTTTGCTGACAACACTGCACTTGTGGCAGGATCAGAGGAAAGATTAAGGAAATTAATGATGGAGTTTGGGAAGGTGTGTAAAAGAAGGAAGCTGAAGATGTATTTGGGTAAAAGTAAGGTGATGAGATGTACAGGATGTTCAGAATAAATTTGACACTTTTTCAGAAAGGAAAGAAAAACGTCATATCTTGGCCAAAAATTTGTGTATTCTCAAAATTCAAATGGCATCTCTTAGAGGATTGTTTGCCAAATACAGCTCACTCAAAGAAGCCGACCTAAGCCTCCACCATGGCCTCCAGGCTGGACCTGAACCTGCAGCACTCGGCCTTCACGGTGTCCTTCAAGAGACGCCTGAACATCAGTTTGATCCTGGCAATCGGCTTATACTTGGTGTTGCAGATGGTATGATTGGTGTTTTTTTAACTGCAACCCATACATAAATGGTCCATGGGGTTATAATCAGGCAAGTTAGGGAGCCAGATGTTGGGACTGGTGAAGTTGTAGAAATTCTTAGACAGCCACTTCTGGGTTTTCCTGGAGGTGTGACGCATCTCTGTCACAACAGTTCTCCATAAGAATAAAGGAGACTGCAAGAGACCATAAGGCCTACACTAGGCAGCTCCATATCAATCACCACCTGTTATCCCCATCCATAAAGTTGTCTAATCGTTTTTTAAAACGACTGATAGTTTCAGCGCTTTTAGTAAACCATTTCTTGCCTATTTCCTTCTTAAATCTAAATTTGTCCAGTTTATACCCATTACTGCGAGTCCTGCCCTGTTGTTTTATTATGATGACCTTGTTTATATCACCCTTGTTATAGCCTTTGATCCACTTGAACACTTCTATTAGATCACCGTGCACTCTGCGTCTTTCCAGAGAGTGTAAGTTTAGGTGCCTAAGCCTCTCTTTGTAAGGCAAATTTCTGAGTCCATGTATCATTTTGGTCATTCTGCTCTGTACTGATTCTAGTGAATTGATGTCCATTCTGTAGGACGGAGACCAAAACTGTACCGCATAGTCAAGGATGGGTCTAACTATCACTAGAATCGTTACCGTCCTTGCAATGAAACCTAATGCGCTGTTAGCTTTATTTCTGGCGCTAATGCACTGCTTCCTGGTTTAAGGTCCGGACTCACCAGAACTCCCAAGTCCCTCTTGCACTCAGATTTTTCTAAAAACATGTTATCTAAGATGTATCTATTTTCGGAGTTGTGTAGCCCTACATTTAACACGCTACACTTAGAGATATTGAAGTTCATTTGCCATTTCACCGACCATGTTAACAATTTATTAAGATCATCCTGCAGAATCTCTGCGTCGTCTCCTGACCTAATTCGGCGTCCTATTTTAGTGTCGTCCACAAACTTACTAACATCACTATTTATCCAGTTGTCCATACTCTCTAGCTCTCACACCCACCAATAGTAAACAGAATCAGCTATCCATTGCAAGTGGTTCTGAAATGACAGATCAAAAAATTATTAAATTTATCCTGAACACCCTGTACAAGGGAAGAGGATGGCAGCAAATTGGAAGTAAGTATTAAGGGAGTGGAACTGAAGGAAGTGGATAGCTTTAAATACTTGAATGCGAATGTGGCAGGAAAGGGAGTAGTGGAAGTAGAATGTAGATTGAGAGAAGCAAGTAAATGCTTTGGGGCATTAAAAAGTATAATGAGAAATAGACATTTGGGAATGGATGCTAACAGGAGATTGTATGAAGGAGTGATTGTGCCAACAGCATTATATGGGGCAGAAACCTGGAACATAAAAGAGGAAGAGTTTAAATGTGTTTGAAATGAAATGCCTGAGAAGCATGGTAGGGGTTACTAGGATGGATAGATTGAGAAACTAGGAGGTGAGGAGGAGACTTGATATGAAAAGGGAGTTGGAGATAAGGTTGATGAAAGAGTATTGGGATAGTTTGGACACATGGAAAGAATGAGTGAAGAAAGACTAGTAAAAGAGATGTGGAAGGCAGAGTTGGAAGAAGTGAACATGAGGGGGCAATCAAGGATGAGATACATGGGGTAAAAGGGGTATTGGGAAAGAGGAATGTCTGTTGAGTAAGGAAGAGAGAAAGCAAGATAGGGGTGAATGGAGAATGATAGTGTATGGGTGATGCTGTGATACATGGGAGTGGGTGGGGGATGGGGGTTGAGGGAGTATATATGAATGTTATTTTGATGCAGCCTGAAGGGATTTCTCCCTGTCTTCTCTTTTTCTGCACAAGGGGATGGAAAAGGGGGCTCACCAATTAAATGAAGTGGCCTTGCTGTGGGTGTGCTGTGTCTTGCCTCATTGTTTCTAACCCAAGGCAGTGGGCAAGATGACCCATCATCCAGGAGGAGCCAAGAAAAAAGGGAGGGAGGGGGTGGTGAATGGGAGTGGAGTATGTGGGGATGAAATGGGTGGGAGTGTATTTGTGTCATTGGCTTTGGCTACCTCCCTTGTAAGGGGGAAAAAGTTATTGGTATATGTATTTACCTAGTTGTATTATATGGGAAGGGGAGCCATGCTCATAGTGATCCATCTTTGATCTCTCTGCATCTAGTTTGTTCTTAAATTCTGAGCCTGAAATTGTGGAAGAAATAAACTAAAAAACACCAATTGGAAAGAGTGACCACATACTAATAGAGTTCGAGCTTAAAGAACAAAATGTTGTGAGAAGGAACAAGAAACACAGAGAAGGAAGATTAATGTACAGCAAAACTGACTTTGTAAAACTTAGTAAAAAATTTAATTTTTTTTTTCAAAATGCTAGTTGTGAAAAGTTTGCAAATGATGAAACAAAGATGGAAGAGAAATGGAACATTTTGAAAGAAATATATAAGAAGGGAACAGATAAACATGTGCCTAAGCAGAAATAGAAAAAGGTGTACATAAAGAGCTGGTATAATAAAAATATAGTGATACTAAAGATAGAAGAGACAAAGCTTGGAAAATATGGAAAAAGAGACAAAAAAGTGACTACATGCATACATACATATACCAAGGCATTTTCCCCCTTACTAGGGAGGTAGCCAAAAAGGAAAAGGCATAAATTCATTCCCATCCATTCCATCCCTGAATACACTCCACCCTCCCTCTTATCTAGCACCTCCTGGATGACGGGTCATCCCTGCACCTTGTTCACTGCCCTGGGTCAGAAGCAGTGTTGCAAGACACAGCACATCCACAGCAAGGCCGCTTCATCAATCGGTGACCCCCCCTCTCCATCCCCCCATGTATAAAAGGAGAAGACGGGGAGAAATCCCTTCAGGCTGCGTCAAATTTTGCTCACACATACTACCTCACCCCCCATCCCCCCGCCCATTCCACCTCATGCATCACATCATCATCCATATACAACCATTCTCCATTCACCCCTGTCTTCTGTCCTCTCCCGTCCTTCCTCAACAGACATTCCCCTCTTCCCCAAAGCCCCCTTCACCCCATCCATCCATCTCATCCTAGGACGTCCCCTCATGTTCACTCCCTCCACATCCTTCCATACCTCTTTTACTAGTCTTCACTCATTCTTTCCACGTGTCCAAACCATCCTAATACTCTTTCATCAACCCTATCTTCCAACTCCCTTTCCACCCCCGTTCTTCTCCGCACCTCCTCATTTCTCACTCTATCCAGCCTAGTAACCCCCATCATACTTCTCAGACACCTCATCTCAAACACATTCAAACTCCTTCTCTCTTCTTCTCTTATGTTCCATGTTTCTGCCCCATACAGTGCTGTTGGCACAATCACTCCTTCATACAGTCTCCTCTTAGCATCCATTCCCAAATGTCTTTTCCTCATTACACTCTTTAATCCACCAAGGCATTTACTCGCTTCTCTCAATCTACATTCTATCTCCACCTTCACTCCACCTTTTCCTGCCACATTTGCACCCAAGTATCTAAAACTATCCACTTCCTCCAGTCGCTCTCCCTTAATGCTCACTTCCAGTCTACTGCCACTTTCACCCCTTGTACATCTCATCACCTTACTTTTACCCACATTTATCTTTAGCTTTCTTCTATCACATACTCTCCCAAACTCTGTCACCAACTTCCTCAGTCCCTCTTCTGATCCTGCCACAAGCGCAGTGTTGTCCGCAAACAACAGTTGGCTCACCTCCCACTTTTCTCCATTTTCTTTAACCATCTCCAATCCCTGACCCACTACCCTTGCATTTACCTCTCGCACTACCCCATCCATGTATAAGTTGAACAGCCAGGGTGACATAACGCATCCTTGACGAAGTCCCACCTTTACCTCGAACCACTCACTCTCTCCATTTCTAATCCTGACCCAAGCTCTACTGCTCTCATAAAAACTCTTGACAGCTCCTAGAAGCTTTCCTCTTATCCCATATATCTGCATAACCTCCCACAGTGCCTTTCTGTCTACCCTATCGTAAGCCTTTTCCAGATCCATAAAAGCCCAAAAAACATCCTTCCCCTTTCCTATAGCTTTCTCACATATCTGTCTTACCACAAAGATCTGATCTACACAACCTCTACCCGTCCTAAATCCACACTGTTCCTCACCAATTACTCCCTCTGTTCCTCTCCTAATCCTCTCAATCAAGATCCTCCCATAAGCCTTCCCAACTACACTTAACAAGCTAATCCCTCTGAAACTACTACATTCACATTTGTCCCCTTTTCCCTTGTAAAGTGGAACTATACAGGCACTCCTCCAGTCCTCCGGCACTCTACCCTCTCTCCAGCAAACATTAACCACTTCCATATAGTGACGCCTACGTAGGTGGCATGAGGAGCAAGTGGGTACTCGATGATGCCGACATCGGCATCTTGATTATATTTATTGTAGTCATACCTACGTAATTTCCATTCTCTCTAAAATGGCTTCATCAATTTTCTATGGTTATCAAAATACACGGGTGAAAGAGAATGAACGATTGAGCACTGACTTTATTTTTTATAATGCGATTATTATGACACAACCTCGCATGTCGGGCAGCTAATGCTGCCAGACGTGTGATGTGACCCAGAGTGAAGAGGTTAGATAACCTCACCAGCCAGTCCACCATCACTGTACCTCCTTTTTTTAGACATTCTGCATGGCATCCATCCAGACCAGGTGCCTTACCTGCTTTCATCATCTTAACAACTGCCTTCACTTCATCCTTCCTTATTTCTCCTCCATTTTCCTCACTCCTCACTCTCATTTTCTAAGCATTTCCCACTGCAACTATCTTTCCCTCCCTATCCCCCTTCACATTTAGCAACTCCCTAAAATACTCTGCCCATCTTCCCCTTACTGCCTTCTCTTCCATTATCATCTCTGTCTGCACCTTTTACCTTTTCTTCCCTACTTGATTCGCCTCCTCTTCCTCTCTTAATTTCTTTCCAAAACATATTTTCATTACTTTCAAAATTTTCTGTCATACTCTTACCCCACTTCACATCTGCTCTCCTCTTTGCAACCTTTACCTTTTGCTTTACTTCTCTTTTCTTTTCTTTGTACCTCTCATATGACTCCCTCGTCCTATTTTGTAACCAATCTGTGAAAGCTAGCTTCTTCTCTTCTACAACCTTCTTTGTTTCCTCATCCCACCATTCACTACCCTTCCTTCTATTTCCTCCTGTCCTTCTTGTTCCACACACCATCCTTGCACACTTTGTGCCTCCCTCCTTGAATCATCCCCATTCCTCCTCCACACCTAGCTCCACTCTATCCTTCACTCCCTCCCACTCCTCCTTCAGCTTCTTCTTGTACTTCTCCTTTTCCTTTTCATTTAAAGAGTTCACTCTAAGCACCTCCCTACCTTTTGTCCCTTTCCTCTTTCTCCATCCTCCACTCTCAACTTACCTTCCACCAAAAATTGATCTGATATTCCCCCACCCTCCCCTTAGCACATGTACATCCTTAACTCTTCATATCATAGTCCTATTTACCACTGCATAATCCATCAACGCTCTATCTACCACCCTTCCATCCACCACCCTCTCCCATGTGTAGTTATGCTTGACTTTCTTCTGAAACATTGAATTTGCTATCATCAACTCTCTAGACACATTTCCATCAACTCTCCACTACGATTCTTTCCTGGAACTCCACATTTCCCAACCACTCCATCAATTGGACCATTTCCTACCCTAGCATTAAGGTCTCCCAGTACAATTACATTGACATTTCTCCCTAAATCCTCTATGCATTCATTTTAATCTATCCAAAAGGCCTCCCTTTCTTCTACACTCTTCTCACTGCCAGGCCCATATGCACTTACAAAGACTCACATCTCCTTTCCCAGTTTCACCTTCATCCACATTATCCTTGAGGAAACCTCCTTCCACTCCACTACACGTTTACCTATCTCTTCACTTACTAGTATAGCCACCCCTTCCCTCCCTCGCCCTCTCTTCACTCCTGATAACCTCCCACTTACACTCACCCTTCCCTTTCAACTTAGTTTCACTCAAAGCCAACACATCCATCTTTCTTCTCACAAACATACTACCTATCTCTTCCCTTTTACTCTCATCTGTACCAAATCCACGCACATTAAAAGACCCAAACCTTAGGGTGCTGGTCGGAAAACTCCCACCCTCTTATGCCTTTACTTTTTTGTTTAGTAATGTGCCCTGTGGGGCTACAAGGAGAAGGATGCCTAGTCTCACTCCCCGTCCCTTTCTTCTCGCCTCTTACGATCCAAGTGGAAATACTTGGTGGCAGTATTCTTTTCCCCCATCACAGGGAATTCCCCCACAGCAGAAAATGAATACTCAGAGAAATGGTACAGGACAGCAGCAAGGGGTTGGGGGACAGCATAATGGAGGGACAGTCTTAGTATAAAAGTGTCATCATTTCTCTGTGAAGAGTATTCCTCTATCATAGACAAAATGATGTGTGGCTCTGGTCTGTAGGGGCGCCCCATATAGACCCTAAAGTATCAACTGCATGCTACTTTGCCACAATAACATGCAGCCAATACCCCAGATGGGGTATGTAGACATATGCAGAGAGGAAAAAAGAAACTATGAAAAAGATATAACAGACAAATGCAAAGATCAACCTAAACTATTTTACAGATATGTAAATGATAAACTAAAAGACAAACATGAAATAGTGAAACTGCATGAAGGAAATAAAAGAATACATAGAAGATGTAGAAATGGCTGAAGTAATGACCAGACACAAGTCTATATTTACAGTTGAAAGCTCACAAATGTTGGATGATGGACACTAAGAAAGATCCTCCAAAATGGAAGAAATAATGGTGACACAGAAAGAAATAATGGACCCAATAAAGAAACTTGATATCAGAAAATCACATGGGCCAGATGGAATAGTGAACTGGATTTTAAAAGAATGTATAGATGAACTTACAGATAACATACACAAGATATTGACTTCTCCCTCAAAGAAGGAAAGTACCACAAGATTGGAAAAATGCAAATATTGTATCAATATATAAGGGAGGAGATAAAGAAAATCCAACAAACTATAGACTGGTATCCCATACAAGCACAATTGCAAAAATATGTGAAAGAATTATAAAAAATAAATGGATTAAACACTTGGAAGAGAACAAAATACTAAATCACAAACAATTTGGACTTTAGAAGTGGAAGATCATGTAATACAAACTTAATACGCTTTTACTCAAAATTGGTAGAAATAATACAAGAAAGAAATGGTTGGGCAAAATGTGCCTTCCTGGACTTAGAAAAGGCTTTTGACAAAGTACCACACAAAAAGCTACTAAGAAAAATTGAAACAATTGGTGGAATACAGGGAAAATTATTTAAATGGATGAAAGACTTTTTGAACGGAAGAAAAATGAGAGTGGTACTTAGAGAAAAGAACTCATATTGGGTAAATATGATAAGTGGAGTCCCCCAAGGCTCCGTTTTGGTTCCAATAATGTTTGCTGTTTATATAAACGACATGAATGAAGGAATTGAATGTTATATGAACTTCTTTGCAGATGATGTGAAACTATTGAAAAGAGTAAGTAAAGAAGAAGATTGCAAATCTTTTCAAGAAGACCTGAACAAAGTCTGGAAATGGATTTTAAAGAACGAAGTGAATTTCAATATTAAGAAATGTAAAATGGAATTTGGAAAAAGTAAAAATAGAACATCCGGTCAATACAAAATTGGTACAAAAGAAGTTACAAAAGTAAACTCGGAAAGAAACCTAAGAGTAATTATCTCATATGATGTGACACCAGATAAACATGTGAACAAAATAGTTAGAGAAACTTACAATTTAATAAGATCAATGAAAGTGGCCTTTGACTACATGGATGAGGAAATGGTAAAGAAAATATTAGTTACACTGATAAGACCATAATTAGAATATGCAGCATCACTATGGACACCTAGCAAACAGAAACTAGAAAGAATTCAAAGAGCATTGACAAAGATGGCACCAACACTTAGCTGGTTGACATACGAACAAAGATTGGACAGTCTAAACTTACTAACTCTGGAACAAAGAAGAGAAAGAGGCAATTTGATAACCATCTACAGAATTATGAAAGGTATGGAAATCCTTGATAGGGATGTCCTACTTAAATGGGACAGAAGAAATACAAGAGGACACGAGAAGAAATTTGAGAAGGACAGTTACAGAAGAGATTAGAAAAAGAACAACTTACCACACAGAGTAATAGATACATGGAACAAATTGAAAGAGAAAACAGTGATTTTAAGAAAGAACTGGATGCGAAAAGATACAACTGCGGGTCACTACGAGCATAGCTCATCTACAAAATACAACTAGGTACAACTAGGAAATACACAATGATAAGATAATAAATGACAATGATAAATGTCATCATATCATGCCACTGAGACAGGTGATAGCAGCGAATGGAGGTGAGCCAGGAGGAGGAGGGAAGGAGAGAAGGCAATGAGAGCTACCGTATGATGCGCACACACACACAGTGGGTAATGATAAACACACAAACATTATAAACACAGTAATATAAATGAAATGAAAATAACTAAGATTTTTTCCTTTTTATATGATTAAAAACAATGCTAAACAATTTCTTTTGGCTTTTGAATTTATTTATTTTATTTTATTTGTTTATTTATTTATTTATTTTTTATTCTATTTTGGGGGCTTTTCAATTTAATTTTTTATCATCACTTTAACTTTAATGTCTGGCCTTTTTGGCCTCACCTTCATTACCTTCAATGTATGGTTGTTTTAAGAGAAAACAATCAAGAGTGGTCTGTTTCTGCCTCTTTTTTAATATGTTGTGAGTGTGAAAGGTACGTATCATTAAATAAGGCACTTGCTCTCCCTGTAGACAATTTCTCGGGGTGCTTTTTCTCTACAAAAAGTCAGTCATTACTTGCTGCTTGGCAAGGATAGCATGAATTTCATGTGAAGTTAGCACCTCCTGCTTGAACTCCTCACTGCTGAGTTCCAGCATCACCAAGTGGTTCCTCTCCTGTAACTCCTTCAGCTCCTCCGTTGTGAGTTCTTCAGCATACTCCTCAACAAGATCAGCATGTTGAGAAAAAGGATTGTGGTACTCCCCAAGGCAGTTGTAGCTCCTCTTGGGGATCGGTGCCACCTGTGTAGAGCTGGTGGCCAGGGCTGGTTACCGCTGTTTGGCCCCCAACTCTTGGGGTTGGGGGTTGGTCCCACAACGTAGACGCTGCGGCTCAAGGACCACCTCGACATGAGAGGCACACAAACACTTGCCGCAGCCACCACAAACACATCACACCCGCTACACTACATAGCAGAACACCCACACACACCAAGAAACATTAAAACAACACCCAAAGACCTGTATCACACACAGATACTCTCTTCTCTTCCTCCACAACCACCAAATACCAGCCTCCGGAAACATATTCATAATCATATCACTCACTGCTCCATTAACACACTGAAAGACAACACACTGCTGCATGCCAGACCCCTGATATCCACCCTTCTGGATCCTCTCTCCCACAAAAGGAGAGTCCACCTGGCCAGACTGCGGTGCGGCCACCACCCAGCCCTTCTAAGCTACCAGAAGAGGCTGGATGACCGCATTGTGAACAGCTGCCCAGGATGTAACACTTCACCCCATACCATACAACACATAATGAAAGACTGCATTATACACAATCATGCATGCAAACAACACAACATACACTCTATAAAGGATTTGTGGGAAAACCCAGTTTCGACTGTGGCATTCCTTGGGGAGACGGGACTGCTTGGACAGACAGTCTAGGGAACGACAACAACAACAACAACAAGATCTGTTCAAGGCTGTTCAAATCCCTCAAATTCTTGCTCTGCAACAACACCAAGCCATAGCTTTTTCCAGGCTGAGTTCAAGGTTCTCCTGGTAACCCCTTTGCCAGGAAAGAGCTATGAGTCTTAGACAGAGTACGATGTTGTAATGGTCTTTCCAAAATTCACATAATGTTAGGTTGGTGGTTTTGCTGACTTTGAAGCAACATTTGAAGAGCTGCTTTGTGAACAGTTTCTTAAAATCAAAGATGACTTGTTGGTTCATGGGCTGGAGGATAGACATTGTATTTGTGAGCAGATACACAACATTTATGAATTTCAATTCATCTAAGATGTCATCCTCAAGGCCTGGAGGATGACCGGGAGCATTATCCAAGAGAACAAGACACATAAGTGGGAGACCATTCTCCATTATGTATTTCTTGACAGCAGGGTCAAAAACTAAGTTCATCCACTCTATAAAAAACTGACGGGTCTTCCTTATCTCCCACTTTATATATTGGCACAATAGTGACATTTTTCCAGTCATACAGCACCTTTCCTTCTTTAAGTGAGCAATCTATTACCAAATATATTTTGTCTGTCAGTTCATCTATACATTCTTCTAATATCCAGTTTGGAATTCCATCTAAACCGTGTGATTTTCTGATATCAGGGTTTGTTATTTGGTCCCTTATTTCTTTCTGTCACAATTATTTCTCATTGTGGGGGGGATCTTTCTCACCTTCATCCCAATGTGTATGTTTTCTTTTATGAATACAGATTTGAAATGTTCATAATTTATGCCATTTCTATGTCTTCTATATATTCTGTATTCCCTTGACGTAGTTTTACGGTTTCCTTTTTTTTTTTTTTTTTTTTTTTTATTTACCATTAACATATCTGTAGAATAATTTAGGTTGATCCTTACATTTGTCTATTATGTCTTTTTCATAGTTTCTTTTTTCTTCCCTGCATATTTTTACATATTTCTTACATGTACCAAGGCTTTTTCCCCCTTATAAGGAAGGTAGCCAAAAAAGAAAAAGGCATAAAATCATTCCCACCCATTCCATCCTTAAATACACTCCACTCCCCTCCACCCTTCCTCTTATCTTACCACCTCCTGGATGATGGGTCATCCCTGCATCTTGTTCATTGCCCTGGGTCAGAGGCAGCGTCGCTAGGCACAGCACATCCACAGCAAGGCCACTTCATTAAATCAGCGACCCCCCCCTCTCTCTGTCCCCCTCTGCATAAATGGAGAAGATGGGGAGAAATCCCTTCGGGCTGCGTAAAAAATTGCTCACACATACTACCTCATCCCCCATCCCCCCACCCATTCCACCTCATGCATCACAACCTCATCCATATACAACCATCCTCTATTCACCCCTGTCTTCTGTCCTCTCCCATCCTTCCTCAACAGACATTCCCCTCTTCCCCAAAACCCCCTTCACCCCATCCATCCATCTCATGAACATGACATCCCCTCATGTTCACTCCCTCCACATCTGCCTTCCATACCTCTTTTACTAGTCTTTCTTCACTCATCCTTTCCATGTGCCCAAACCATCCTGACACTCTTTCATCAACCCTATCTCCTAACTTCCTTTCCACCCCTGTTCTCCTCCTCACCTCCTCATTTCTCACTCAATCCAGCCTAGTAACCCCCATCATACTTCTCAGACATTTCATCTCAAACACATTCAAACTCCACTCTTCTTCTCTTATGTTCCATGTTTCTGCCCCACACAGTGGTGTTGGCACAATCACTCCTTCATACAGTCTCCTCTTAGCATCCATTCCCAAATGTCTTTTCCTCATTACACTTTTTTATCCACCAAGGCATTTACTCACTTCTCTCAATCTACATTCTACCTCCACCCCCACTCCTCCATTTCCTGCCACATTTGCACCCAAATATCTAAAACTATCCACTTCCTCTAGTCGCTCTCCCTTAACCACTTCACTCCGGACTTAAATCTCGCGGGCAGCAGCTAATGCCAGCCGTACGATATGTCGTAATTATACTCGCATCATAAAATATAGTCACCTCTTATATCGATCGTTCTCTCTTTCACCCGCGAATTTTGAAAACCACAGAGAATGGGATTCAGGGCACATTTGGGAGAATGTAAAAACACAGGGGCGACTACAATAAATATAATCAAGACGCCGATATGGCAGCGTCGCGAATCCACTTGCTCCTCATGACGCCTACGTAGGCGGCACCGTATGGAAGGGGTTAATGCTCACTTCCAGTCTGCTGTCTCTTTCACCCCATGTACATCTCATCACCTTACTTTTACCCACATTCATCTTCAGCTTTCTTCTTTCACACACTCCCTAACTCTGTCACCAACTTCCTCAGTCCCTCCTCCGATCCTGCCACAAGCACAGTGTCGTCCGCAAACAACAGCTGCTCACCTCCCACTTTTCTCCATTTTCTTTAACTATCTCCAATCCCTGACCCACCATCCTTGCATTTACCTCTCACACCACCCCATCCATGTACAAGTTGAACAGCCAGGGCAACATAACGCATCCCTGATGAAGTCCCTCCTTTACCTCGAACCACTCACTCTCTCCATTTCTTATCTTGACACATGCTCTACTACTCTCGTAAAAACTCTTGACAGCTCCTAGAAGCTTTCCTCCTATCCTGTATATCTGCAAAAACTCCCACAGTGCCTACCTGTCTACCCAGTTTTAAGCCTTTTCCAGATCCATAAAAGCCCAAAAAACATCCTTCCCCTCTCCTATAGCTTTCTCACATATCTGTCTTACCGCAAAGATCTGATTTACACAACCTCTACCCGTCCTAAATCCATACTGTTCCTCACCAATTACTCCCTCTGTTCCTCTCCTAATCCTCTCAATCAAGATCCTCCCATAAGCCTTCCCAACTACACTTAACAAGCTAATCCCTCTGAAACTACTACACTCACACTTGTCCCCTTTTCCCTTCTAAAGTGGAACTATACAGGCACTCCTCCAGTCCTCCGGCACTCTACCCTCTCTCCAACAAACATTAAATAGCATCACCAGCCAGTCCACCATCACTGTACCTCCTTTTTTTAGACATTCTGCACGGCATCCATCCAGACCAGGTGCCTTACCTGCTTTCATCATCTTAACAACTGCCTTAACTTCATCCTTCCCTATTTCTCCTCCATTTTCCTCACTCATCACGGTCATTTTCTTAGCTTTCCCTCCCTATCCTCCTTCACATTTAGCAACTCCCAAAAATATTCTGCCCATCTTCCCCTTACTGTCTTCTCTTCCATTATCATCTCTGTCTGCACCTTTTACCTTTTCTTCTCTACTTGATTCGCCTTCTCTTCCTCTCTTAATTTCTTTCCAAAAGATCTTTTTATAACTTTCAAAATTTTCTGTCATACTCCTACCCCACTTCACATCTGCTCTCCTCTTTGCCTCCTTTACCTTGTGCTTTACTTCTCTTTTCTTTGTACCTCTCATATGACTCCCTCGTCCTATTTTGCAACCAATCTGTGAAAGCTTACTTCTTCTCTTCTACAACCTTCTTTGTTTCCTCATCCCACCATTCGCTACCCTTCCTTCTATTTCCTCCTGTCCTTCTTGTTCCACACACCATCTTTGCACGCTTTGTGACTATCTCCTTGAACCATCCCCATTCCTCCTCCACACCTAGCTCCACTTCTCCTTTTCCTTTTCCTTTAAAGAGTTCACTCTAAGCACCTCCCTACCTTTTGTCCTTTTTCTCTTTCTCCATCTCCTCCACTCTCAACTTACCTTCCACCAAAAAATGATCTGATATTCCCTCACCCTCTCCCCTTAGAACATGTGCATCCTTAACTCTTCCTATTATACTCCTATCTACCACTACATAGTTCATCAACGCTCTATCTACCACCCTTCCATCCACCACCCTCTCCCATGTGTACTTATGCTTGACTTTCTTCCGAAATACTGTATTTGCTATTATCAGCTCTCTCTCTAGGCACATCTCCACCATCAACTCTCCACTACGATTCTTCCCTGGAACTCCACATTTACCAACCACTCCTTCAATTGGTTCATTTTCTACCCTAGCATTAAGGTCTCCCAGTACTATTACATTGACATTTCTCCCTAATCCCTCTATGCACTCATAATCTATCCAAAAAGCCTCCTTTTCTTCTACATTCTTCTCACTACCAGGCCCATATGCACTTACAAAACCCACATCTCCTTTCCCAGTTTCACCTTCATCCACATTATCCTTGAGGAAACCTCCTTCCACTCCACTACACGTTTACCTATCTCTTCACTTACTAGTATAGCCAGCCCTTCTCTCCCTTGCCCTCTCTTCACTCCTGATAGCCTCCCACTTACACTCCCAAACTTACACTCGCCCTTCCCTCTCAACTTAGTTTCACTCAAAGCCAACACATCCATCTTTCATCTCACAAACATACTACCTATCTCTTCCCTTTTACTCTCATCTGTACCACATCCATGCACATTAAAAGACCCAAACCTTAGGGTGCTGGTTGGAAAACTCCTAGACCCTCTTATGCCTTTACTTTTTTTATGAATGTCCCCTGTGGGGCTACAGGGAGAAGGATGCCTAGTCCCAATCCCCATCCCTTTTTTGTCGCCTCTTACAATCCAAGTGGAAATACTTGGTGGCAGTATTCTTTTGCCCCCACCACAGGGTAGGTAGGCAAAAAAGGAAATGAATATGCAGAGAAATGGTACAGGACAGTAACAAGGGGTTGGGGGACAACATAACGGAAGGACAGTTGTAGTATAAAAGTGTCATAATTTCTCTATGAACAGAGTTTTCCTCTATCACAGCCAAAATGATGTGTGGCTCTGGTCCATAGGGGCACCCCATATAGACCCTAAAGTATCAACTGCATGCTACTTTGCCACAATAACATGCAACCAAGACTGCAGATGGGGATTCATTACTTAGTTTGATATATATTTGCCATGAACTTTTTTTTTTTTTTGTCCAAGCTTTGCCTCTTCTATCTTTCATTTCACTACATTTTTTGTTGTACCAGCACTTAATGTACACCTTTTCCTGTTTTTGTTTTGGTTCATATTTATCCACTCCTTCATTATAGATTTCTTTTAATATTGTCCATATCTCTTCCACCTGTGTTTCTTCATTAAAGAAGTTTTCCCAACTCGCTTTTTGAAAAAAATTCTGAGTTTCCCAAAATCCGTTTTGTTATACATTAGTTTTCCTTTTCTGTGTTTCTCATTTCTTCCCAAATAAAATTCCTCTTTTAGTTGAAACTCAATTAATATGTGGTCACTTCCCAATTAGTGTCTTGTATTCCATTTTATTCCCAATTTTAGGCTTGTAACATAAATATTAAATCTAGTCTTGACAGTTCATTATTTCTATATCTGGTATTCTCTTTTACCCATTGAGTCATTGTGTATTCAGTGGTCATGTCTAGTAGTATATTTCCCCAAAGATTCTCTCCACCTTTCACTGTCATATCCCAACATATTTCTTTTAAGTCATCCAAAATGACTAAATTTCCTCCTTTCAGTATTTCATTTAGTGCAGACTTTGTGTCTTCCAACATTTTGGAATTGTCATTCTCTTTCCTAGAATATGTTTTCAGGGGCACATATATCACTACAAATTTTCTACCTTTCATGTCACTATTTTCAACTTAAAATTAATTAAACATTATTTCCTTCTGTTATCTTTGTTACATTTAAGCCTTTATTAGTCAAAAACATTACTCCTCCACCCAGTTCCTCCTCTCTATTTTTAATCCAGTGATTATATAAACTTTGTCCAACAGTATTTGGTGATAGACCTTTAATTTAGTCTCCATAATTCCCATTATATCTGGTTTGTCTTCTGCCAGATAATCACTTAATTAATTTAGTTCTAAAATCATGCCAACTATATTCATATATATTACTTCTAAAATTTTCATTTGTCATCCTTTTTTGTTTCCTGTATTTCCTTTTTACTATTTTCACAGCCTCAAGTCCAGTACTCAAAAAAAAAAAAAAAAAAATCAGTCTGTTCTTTCAATTTTTTTTATTAGCTTAATTTTTAGTGTCTTTTCACTCTTTTTTCCTCATTACTTATTTCCTTTTTTTATCCATATGTGTGTAATTTTCACTTTTTGCCAATTTTGCTGTTTTTGATAGTACATCTTCCGCTATCATTTGAGACCTTAGTTTAATTTCTAGTGGTCTATTTTTTTTCTTTATAGTCCCACCCTGTGCACTTCCTTTATTTCTTTTTCCATCTTTTGCTTATTCTTTCTCCCCTTTTCTCCATTGTGTTTTTCTTTAATACCATATACATACTACTATACACTTTTTTTTTTATCAACTGTGTCCTTGACCCAATTTTCTTTAATTACTTTAATGACTGTTTCCTTTGCATTTTCCTCCACTTGTACAATTTCTTTAAAATTTATTTTTTGTTTTCCTGATACACTTTCCATTGATTTCTGATTTGAAGATCTGTCTCTTTTATGGTTTCTTCAACTTTCTTTGTCGCCATTTGTATTTGTTCTTTTACTTCTTTTTTCAAAGCCTCATTTTTGTTAGTATCTTCATTTTTCATTCTTTCGTTCTCATTTTTGACTATGTTTAATTCCTTTTTTAGATCATTAAGCTCCCTGTTTGTTTCAGCATTTTTTCTTTTCAACTTGTTCACTTCTCTATACATTGCCCTGTATTCTGCTTTCAGATCTATTATTTCATTTATTAGTGCTCTAATCTAATTTCTTAGAATATTTTTATACCTTGTTTCCCTTTCCAAATGTATACCTTTATGTAGTGTTCTATCTTGTAAACCCTGGAAATCCAATATCTTCATACCTTTGATTCCTCTGAGGTGTTTCCATGTTGCAGCTCTTTTTTGGGATGACATCTAATGGCAGTTCAACCCTGCTCACATTTAGTCTTCTTTTTGTTGGTTCACCATATTTTTATCTATCTTCACCATCCTCGTTTTTGAAGTGCTATCACTAAGTGAATCTACTCTAATATATCATTTTGGTCACTCGATAGCAAAGCTCCCCTGTCCCAATACAATACCAGACTAGGTGTTTCCTCAAACTTATCAAAAAAGTGCTACACTCCAGAGCTTGTTCTAGACGTCTGCTCCAGGCTGTGGTTCATCGGTGTATGTATGTATGTAGTTGTGTCCACAAAGCAGATGGATTGGTGGATCAGGGTGATGAGTCCACTGCAGTTGCCATTGGTCCTGTCTTGTCTGATGGTGGTGAAACTATGTAATGAGGGTGCTTTTCATGAGTGTCATAGATTTGTTTCTTTTTTATGTCAACATGTAATGTTTTAGGATTTTTTTTTTTTTTTCTTCTTTCTTTTTTCTTTTTTGCCTAGTTGCATTTTACAGGAAGGGGAGCTCTGCTCGTGGTGGCCCGTCTCCATATCTCATTTTATCTAGACTGTTTCTAAATTTGTGTATTATTTTTGCACACACCACATTCTCATCTAACTTGTTCCAGATGTCTATCATCCTGTGGGGAAAACTGTTCTTTTTCAGGTCTCTTCTATAATTGTCTTTCTTGGTTTTCTTTCCACGTCCTCTTGTATCTCTACTATCCCATTTTATTAAATCCTCTCTATCAATAATTTCCTTGCCTTTCATAATTCTATAAATAGTTATCAAGTCTCCTCTCTTCTTTGCTCCAATGTCTGTAGCTCAAGTTTTGCCAGCCTCTCCTCATATGATAGTTCTGAGAGCATTGGTGCCAATTTCGTAATTGCATTTTGTATTCTTTCAAGTTTTGTTACACATTTTGTTGTACTGGTGACCACGTTGTCGCTGCATACTTTAATTTTGGTCTTATCAAAGTGACTAGTATTTTCCTCACCATTTCTTTGTCCAGGTATGTAAATGCCACTTTGATTGATCTTATTAAATTATAAGTTTCTCCAAAAATTTTGTTTATATGTTTCTCAGGGAACATATTCATAATAATGACTCCTAGGTCCTTCTCTTTTTCCACTGTTTTAATTTTTTCTTCTCCCAATTTATATGTTCCCACTATTCTTTTTTTGCTTTATCAAATTCCATTATACTATACTTCTTTTGTTGGATTCCATCTCCCCCTTCCTACTCCATTCCCATTCTTTATAGAGATCACTCTGCAGCGATTCACAATCTTCTTCAGTGTTCACTTTTTTCAACATTTTTGCATCGTCTGAGAAGAAGCTCATATAACTTTCAATTCCTTCATCCATATCATTAATATGTATAACAAACCTTATTGGGGCCAGAACTGTTCCTTGTGGGACTCCACTAATCACCTCATCCCAATTGGAATGTTGTCTCTTATCACCACTTTCATTTTCCTTTCATGCAAGAAGTCTTCCATCCACTTAAGTAGTTTGCCCTGTATTCCTCCCGCAGTTTCTAATTTCTTTAGCAATTTCTCATGTGGCACCTTATCAAAAGCTTTTTTCAGGTCTAGAAATGCACAACCAGCCCATCCATCTCTTTCCTGTATTATATCTATTAGTCCTGAATAGAAACACATCAAGTTTGTGACACATGATCTTCCTTGTCTAAATCCAAACTGCCTCAGATTTAGTACTTTTTTTTTTTTTTCTCTCCCTAAATGCTTACCCATCTAATTTTGATAATTCTATCAATTTTTGCCACCGTACATGTAAGGGAGACCGGTCTATAGTTAGTAGGGTCTTCCTTGTTCCCCCTTTTTATATTGGTACTATATTTGCTCTTTTCCAATCTTCTGGAACTTTTCCTTCCTTCAATGAACTGCTTAGACTATGTATTTTGTTAGTTTGTTCCTGCATTCTCTCAAAATCCAGTTTGCCATTTCATCTGGACCATGCGATTTTCTGACATCTAGATTACTCAAGTGATTCATTATTTCATTCTTTGTCACTTCTATCTCTTTCATAGGGGGACTTTCCCCTCCCACTTAACATCTCAAAGTTGTATGTTCTCCCTCGTAAACACTGATTTAAAACACTTGTTCATAATTTCTGCCATTTCTATTTCCTCTGTGTATTCTATTCCTCCTTGTCATAGTTTCACTAATTCTTGTTTGTTTTTTCTATTTGTTGTTTACAAATCTACAAAATAGTTTTGATTGATCTTTACACCTATCCCCCAGCTATTGTGCGTTCAGCTATTGCGTTTTACTGCTATAGCGCATACTTGAAAAGCTGACACAATTTCTATATCGCGCATCAAATTGGCTGCTATTGCGTGCCTCTAGGCCAAATTTTTATATTGCGCAGCGCGTGGCTGCTATCACGCACCCTCGTGACGTCACAGGCAGTGGCCATCTTTGTTGTGAGTGTTGGCACACGGGATAGTGGAAGGTGAACCACAGTCAGTGCACAAGAGGCCCGCCAAGTTCCTGGAGGTGGTTTTTAGGACACAACAGAGGGTGAAATCCTGGAAATGATACAGCCAGCCCCTGTTACAGTTGCTGACATCATGGAAGAGAACGAAGATGAGGAGGAGGAGGAGGAGGTTCAGGTAACCACATGTGTGGGACTCACCATAGCCGACGTCAAGGAACTGATCGACTTGGGCATCAGGATACGGCACTTCCTTGAGCAAGATAGCTCCATCAGCAAGATAGCTCCATCAGCAGTGAAGCAAGATGTTCACTCATTATTAGAGCACTAGAGGGTTACAATGAACACTATCATGCCCACATCAATGCCCTGCAGCAATGCCGGATCACAAAATTCTTACGCTGATGTGCCGAGACACAACCAGCCTACCCACAACCAGGACCATCACAAGAAAATTCTGGAGATGATGCAGATAACTTTGAGGGTTTTGAGACTCCTGCAGCCATAGATGACTTCCTCGACAAGATACAACGTCGAGTGGGTGGTCAGTAACAAGCCACCCCAGCCTCAGAACCCCTCTAACCCACACAAGCTCCTCATCACCCTCAAAAGGTAAAATAAATGTCTATGGAATATCTATTTTTTATTTAATAGCCTTGATGTGTTTATTCTATTACAGGACTGGATTGTATGTTTAAGCAATTTTGTTAAGGTGAAAACAAAGGAGAAATATTGGTGAAGTTGGAGGAAAATTTTTGGTCTGGGTACCAATTATAATTAAAACCATTACTTCTTAAGTTTCGCTATTGAGTTTTCAGCTATTGCACAGCTTTGGCTGCACCAATTAGGCACGATAGCAAGGGGATGGGTGTACATTTTTCTATGACATCTTTTTCGTATTTCCTTTTTTCTTCTCTGCGCACTTGTACATATTCATTTCTATAATCAGTATATATTTTCTATTTTTCGTTTTTTTTGTCTTTCCATTTTATCCAAGCTTTATCCCTTTTATCCTTTAACTCTCTACATCTTTTGTTGTACCAACATTTTACATATCCTTATAAATTTTTGTCAAAATTTTCTATTTCGCTTCTACTGTTGTTTCCTCTTTCCCAGTCTGCTTTTTGAAAATAATTTTCTCATTTTATCAAATTTATTTTTTCCATACATCATTCTTCCCTTTCTATATTGTTCATTTTTTCTCATGTATATTTCTTCATTTAGTTCCAGTTCTACTAATATGTGGTCACTTTTTCTTTGTGGTGTCATATTCAATCTTGTCCACTATTTCAGGTTCTGGTGTGATTATTAGGTCTAGTCTCACTGGTTCTTCCTAGTATTCTCTTGTACCCATTGTGTCATTGTATGTTCTGTAATCATATCAAGTAGTACATTTCCCCATAGGTTGTCTCCACCCTTCACTGTCATCTCTTCCCAGCAGATTTCTTTACAATTAACCCCTTCCATACGGTGCCGCACACGTAGGCGTCATGAGGAGCAAGTGGATTCGCGACGCTGCCATATCGGTGTCTTGATTATATTTATTGTAGTCGCCCCTGTGTTTTTACATTCTCCCAAATGCGCCCTGAATCCCATTCTCTGTGGTTTTCAAAGTTTGCGGGTGAAAGAGAGAACGATCGATATAAGCGGTGACTATATTTTATGATGCGAAAATTATTACGACACGTCATACGGCTGGCATTGGCTGCTGCCCGCGAGATTTAAGTCCCGTACTGAACTGGTTAAAGTCACCCATTATAACTATTCTTCCTCCATCTACCATTATCTTAGTGTTATCCTTGTGTCTTCTAATATATTCTTGTTCTCTCTCTTTCCATGAAGCCATTTTAGGAGGCACATAATTTACCACAAACTTCCTGCTCTTATCCCTGTCCTCTTATTTCCATCATAGTCATTTCCACTCCATTCTTTCCATATGTAACATTCCTCACATTTATATCCTTCTTAGTCAGGAACATAACTCCACCACCTTGTTTTACTTCTCTGTTTCTAATCCAATAATTATATGCACCATGTCCTACACTGTTGGGTGGTAATGGACCTTTCAATTTTGTCTCCACAATTCCCATTATGTCAGGTTCCTTTTCCATCAGGTAATCATTCAATTAATTCAAGCCTGTTATTAATCCATCTATATTTGTGAAGGACACTTTTAATTTTCTGTTACCTCCATCCTGTTTTCTGTTTCCCTTCTGTTTTTCTCTCCTATGAACCATTTCCTCACTTTCATATCCACTACTCTCCAATAGAATTTCTCTTTGACTGTTCTGTTCTCATTTTTTCCTTAGCTTCGATTCTTTTTGTTTTCTCTTTCCTCTTTATTCATCTCTCTTTTTATCCATACCTGTTTGTACTGATCGCTTTCTGCTAGTTTTCCTGTTTTTGATAAGACATTCTCTGCTGTCCTTTGTGACCTGAATTTAACCTTATTGGTCTGGTCTTGTCTATACTGTACTGTATTTCCCAAGTCTATATATTCTTCAATTTCTTTCCCTATTTCCTGTTCACCTTCTTGAAATACTTTTAGTTCCTTGTTCACTCTGTCTTTCTTATCTCTTACTCTTGTAGTCCTATTTGGATTATGTTTTTCTTCCTTACCTAATGTAATTATACATTTCTTTTTATCTGCTAAGTCTCTTACTATATTCTTCTTCTCTCTCATCACTTTAATAACTGTGTCCTTAGTGTGTCCCTTCATCTGTTGTTTCCTTATATCTCCAAATTCAATTTTGCTATTCTCCTGAACCTTTTTCCAATCACCCTCTTTTTCTATGGACTCTTTATTCTCTTTATTATTATTTAAATCCTCATTCTCATCCTTTACTTCTTTTAACTGTCTTTTTAACCCCTTCCATACAGTGACACCTACATAGGCGTCATGAGGAGCAAGAGGGTACGCGAGGATGCCGATGTCGGCGTCTTGATTATATTTATTGTAGTTGTACCTGCGTGACCCCCATTCTCTGTAAACTGGCTTCATCATATTTTCTATGGTTATCAAAATTCACGGGTGAAAGAGAGAACGATCGATACAGCTGTGACTTTATTTATTATATTGCGTCTGGCAGCTAATGCTGACCACGAGATTTTGGCCCAGAGTGAAGTGGTTAATGCTTTTTCTTTATTTAGGTTTTGGTTCTTCTTTAGTTCTTCCAATTTATCATCTCTTTGTGTGATCAGTGTAAGTTGACTAAACCTAACCTCCCATGATTTGTTCATTTTTGTTAGTTTTTCCACTAGACTTGCTAATCGGGAGAGGTTGTCATCTCCACTTTCTATTGTGCTGCACTTATCTATATTTCTAATTTTTATGCCTTTACTGATTTCTTCAACTTCATCTGTGCTGTCTGCACATCTCTTTTTTACATTCCTTCTGACTTCCAGGGCCCATTCATCCCCTTACTCATTTTCTTCCATTTTCCTCAATAATCCCTCTCCTTTTTCTTCACCTTCCCACTACACCACAATCTTTCCCCTTCCCTACTAATACAACACAGATACTCCCGTGTCGTTGAAATCCATATATATGTATATTTTTTCTGGAGTTCCAATCTTCACTGTGAATTTGACGATCATGTGTGTTGATACCATCAATGTTAAATTGTAAGATGTTTATGTTGTGTGTTCTGTGTGTTGTAGGTTGCTGTAAGGTGTTGGGGTACGGGTGGAGGAGGATTAGGATCAGGGTTTGGAAGAGGAGGAGTTCATAGAGAGGAGGGTGGGGGGAAGGGAGGGGAAGGGTGGGGATGTGGGTGAGGATGCAGGCTAGCAGTGGGAAGGTGAAGGTGAGGTTATGGATAGGCATAAGGAACAGATCATATTTGTAGTGTTTTATGTCAGCAAGTGTTGTGCAAGTGAGGTGGGCCCTGTTTTTGCATAAATTGTATTGAATCAAGCCCTTTGTCTGATGGCTCAAGGTGATGGGTTTGGAACATGTTGGACAAGTGTAATTTGTGATGGGTCTAGGGTTGCTCTTTACATCTGTGACTAATAGGAGAAGAGGGATGATGACTGGAGAATCACCTCACAGTGTAGAAAAAATGTGAAGATTGGGTAAGGGTTGTGGTACTTGTCAGGGTAACCGAAGCTGCTCCCAGGGATCTGTGCCAACCACATGGGTGGCAAGGGCTTCTTGTGGCAGTTTGGCCTCCAGTCCTTGGGTTTTGGGGGTGGTCCCATGACATAGACACCATGACACCAGGACCAAAGGGAGTTGGTAGTTAGGGCTGGTGATAGAATAATAGGATGGTTTAGGCAGATAAAAAAATGAGTGAAGAAAGACTAGCAAAAAAAAGTGTGGAAGGCAGAGGTGGATGGATTGGATTTGAGAGAAAGACTGAAAATGAGATGGATAGGGTGAAGGAGGCCTCAAGTAAAAGGGTAATGTCTGTTGAGCAGGGGAGGGAGAAAGCAAGAGATAGGTATGAGTGGAGAATGGTTATGAATGGATAAATTGATGCAGTCCTGAGGGATTTCTCCTTGACTTCCTTATTTTTGTATGAGGGAATGAGGATGGAGGGTTGCTATATAAGTGAAGTAGTGGGGCCCTGATGTGGATGTGCTATCTTGCTGTATGGTCAACTCCCTGGTAATGCAAGAGTTACGTTTCTGGAGACGTCGTGTTAATGGAAATTGTGTTAACAGAACATAATTTCTCCATAAGAAATAATGGGAATAGTGGGGGTTACATTCCTGGACAACAGGAAAGTCCGTCTATTTTGGGATTTTGTTACTAGAAATCCTAAACAAACACACTGGTATTTATTTTGTGGTGAAATAACATTTTTTATGCATGTAAACATTATGACGCATCACTACCATCACTGTCACTTGCCGTGCTCCTGTCCCCAACCTCACTCCCCTCTCCTTCCTCACCCTGCTCTGCCTCCTCACTCTGCTCTCCCTCCTTGCCTTGCCCTGCCTCCTCACCTCCCTCTTCCTCCTCGCCTCACCCTGCCTCCTCTTCCTTGACTGTCTTTTTTTGAAAGAAATGGTGGAGTTTCGTCTGCATCGTCTTTTTCTTCTTTTGATTTAACATCACTTTGTAACAGTTCAGCTCTGACATAACTTTTCTGGTCACTGTTGCTCTTCTGTTGATATTCGGATCTTTGGCTTCCAAGATATCCAGTCCTTCTCGTATAGACGAGAGTGCTTTTTCGAGATCACTTTTGGTCAAGACTCTCTTGGGCTCTGGGGTTTCTGATATAGGCCGAGATGCAGCTGTCTCCAACTCTGCATTCTGTATCGTCTCCATCTCTAACAGTTCTTCATTAGTCAGCTCCACTGTGTGCGATTCTAGCAGTTCATCAATGTCCTGCTCAAGTTGGTCAAACCTGGCTTCCCTGGCCTTGTCAAGGCTTTCCTTGTTAGCTTTAGAGACATTTTCTTGGATGTCAAAGCCGACAAAATCGTACACCAACTGAGGACACAGATGTTTCCAAACCCCATTTAGGCATTTCCTTGGCACTTTCTCCCAAGATTCTTTAATGAAGAGGAGAGCATCTTTGATGGTAAACTCTTTCCAATATTCCTTCAAGGTCATCTTGTCTTTTTGTGTCCTCTCAACCATGTTAGTCAAGGTTGAACGTAGATAATACGACTTGAAGGTTTTAATAATTCCTTGGTCACATGGCTGCAGAATGGAAGTGGTGTTTGGCTGCAAGAAAGCGAACTGGATGTTGTTAGATTTTCTATTGATGGGGGATGGCTGGGAGCATTATCCAAAATCAGGAGAATCTTGAATGGAATCTCTTCCTTCTCGCAGTAAAGTTCTCTTTCTCCAATTTCCCAAAGTAGTCCTTGAATATGCTTCCCGTCATCCATCCTTTTTTATTGGAATACTAGTAGCAGGGTAGGAAGGTCTTGACGTAGCCCTGTGAAGACACAAGAACAAACAAAATTAGTTTAGTGTGCCATAAATTGTGAGTTGGTGACAATTTCTTTTTTGTTTTGGTGCATGAAAAAAAACGACCGTTTACAATCTTGGTAAAAAATTTCAAAGCTTTCATGACTAATAATCAACATCCATACATACACACCTTCAATGCTCATGGATTTTCCGAGTGGTAGACAAGGGCAGGTTTCAGCTTGCAGTCTCCCTCTGCATTGGCACTGAACAAGAGCATAAGACGATCCTTGGAGGCCTTAAATCCAGTTGCAGTCGTCTCCTCAACTGAGATATAGGTCCGGTTAGGCAGTTTTTTCCAATATAGACCTGTCTCATCTATATTATAAATCTGCTTGGAAGTGTAGCCACCTTCCTCGATGATGGTCTTGAGGGTAGCTGGATACGTTTTGGCTGCTTCCACATCAGCAGATGCAGCTTCCCCAGTCATTTTGAGATTGTGGAAGCCATATTGTTTCTTGAACCTGGAGAACCACCCAGAACTGGCATTGAAGGTCTTGGCTTTGTTTTTGTCTTCCTTATTCTCGTCTTGCACATCCTGGCAGAGACTTAAAGCTTTAGCTTGTATGATGGCCATGCTGATAGGGACATTATGCTTGTTTTGGTTTTGGATCCATTGTGCCAATAACTTCTCCATCCTCTCCATCTCCATGGATCTTGCTCGGGAACATTGCGAAAAGGAGGCTAATGTACCAGCAACAGAACTGGCTCAGATCTTGTCAGCATTCGCCCTGATGGTCCACAAAGTGCTCTCATTCAGTCTGGTAGCATGAACAATAACAGAAGTTCTTTCACCCCGATCATAACGATCCAACACTTCTAACTTCTTTTCTATGGTCACAAGTTTTCTTGACCTCTTTGCTGCACTCTCCTTTGGGGTACCAGGACGCTTGGGTGCCATATTACAGGGATTTATGTAACACAAAACTTTGATGAAATTGTTTATGAGTTCCACACGCTGTGAGGGCTGGCTTCACACTGAGGACAAGAGGTAGAGAGCGGGAGTCAGAGTGTCTCTCCCGTGCTCTGGTGGCGAGATATTCCACTACAGTAGGCGGGAAATTCAAGTCGCACATTTCGTGTTATCAGAATATATATCAATAAATTTTAATTTGTGTAAGATTGGGCAGTAGGTGGGAAACGGGGATGACCCTACATCCACGAGGAGCTCAGATAAAAGGGAAACAAATGGGTGATGGAAGGGTGGGGCTGGATGCATCCCTTTGCTGGCTACCTCCCTTAGGGAGAAGAAGCCTTCGATATATCAATAGATGGATGAGATAGATGTCTGTTAAACCTTCTCTAAATCCATCAAAGTCCAGGAGACTTCTATTTCCTTATAATCAATCAATTGTTGCCTCAAGTTTCATTATGTGGAAATCCTGTGACTCCCATTGGCTGTCTATGATCCTTGGAACTTCTCACATATTTCTCTGGGAAGAAATTTGGGACTACTGTCTGTATTGTATCAGTGTGGGATGGTTTCTATATCACTGGCTCAAAGTGGTAAGAAGAGAAAAACAGTTGCTGGTCGTCAGCTCTCCATGTGTGAAAAAGTGCAAGAAATGCAGTTCAAATTTATAAAGAGATTTTGGGCCCAGTCCAGAAACAGTACCAGCCCCTCATCTTTTAATAGAGACGAGGGGGTTGATGATTTTAAAAATGGGCAGCTTTGCTGTCCATGTTGCAGGCCCATCATATTAAGGTATTTGTCATTGGTCCCTGTCTTTCTTGCATATACTTGATCTATTCACCCTCTTCCTCTCCCAAACCCATACTATTGTTCTCCAATTACTCTGTTCTTCTCCTAATTCTGTAATTTAAAACCCTTCGACACACTTTACCTACTGCACTTGAATAGATTTATCTTGCTAAAACTCCTACATTCATATTCATACTTGTCACCTTTTTCTTTGTATAGTAAAACTTCATGCATTCCTCCAGTCCACCATGTATGAAGTGTTCAGTTTATTTTTCCTCTTAAATTATTTCACTGTATGAGAAAATCTCTCTCTCTCTCTCTCTCTCTCTCTTTATATATATATATATATATGTATGTGTATATATTTATATGTATATGTTACGCTTCTCTTGAGCCGGGGCTCCGACCCTAGGAGGTTGCGAACCTAGTTTGTCACTAAGGTAAGAGAACAAACCAGCAGTATACATTTCTTTGTTTATTAAGAGTACTAAAGTATATGTATAATGTTTGTGGGAGTTCAAAGTTGGACTACTTGCCTTTTAGTCTACCTAATATTTGGAGCAGCTGTCTCAAGACTGTTCTCCTTCTATCTTCAAACCTTAAGGATACCTCGGTACTGCTAGGCACCTCCTTCTAGGGCTGTACTTTTCATCTTAGTATTTACATGATTGGCTATGTACCTTACCGTCGTGCCATATCCTCTTGGACTTCGGCAACCATGGAGCGCCACCGTTCACGGTCCCTAGTTACTTGTAACATCTGTGTTGGTTTGAGTTGTTTTCCCGTCGCCCTCATCAGCCCGTCCATATACTTCTCCCTCTGCTTTCCACTTGCTCTCCTTCCCTCCACCATTCCCATCATCACCACCTCCTCCAACCCTTCCCTCTTCATTATATGTCCTAAGAATTGCAACTGTCTTTTCCTTATTGTTGTCATCAATTCCCTATCTGTCTCCATTTCTCTCAATACTTCTTCATTTGCTTTCTTCGCTGTCCATGGTACTCTTAATACTCGTCTCCATATCCACATTTCTGCTGCTTCTAAGTTTTCCTGCAATTTTTTGCTGATTGTCCACGCTTCTGAACCATATAATAGTGTTGACCATATAAATGTTTTAACTGTTCTTCTCCTTATATCTGTAGACATTTTCTTGTTTGTTAAAACCCCTTTCATTTTCTGAAATGTGCTTTTAGCTATCGCTATCCTTGATTTTATTTCTTTTTCACATCTACAATCTTCTGTCAATACGATTCCCAGGTACAAAAATTTGGTTACTTGTTCTATTCTTCTCCCTGCTATTTGTACTTGCACTCTTGGTGGATCTGTTTTACTGGCCACCAGTATTTTAGTTTTCTCCATATTTACATTTAAACTTTTCTCCTCACTAGCTCTTACGGTTACATTCAATAGATGTTGCAGTTTTTCTTCTGAGTCAGCCACCAATACCGTGTCATCAGCATATCTGTTATGATTTATATTAAATCCTCCAATTTTAATCCCTTCCATTCCCTCTAATTCCCTAAGGATCATCTCCCCATATAAATTAAATAAATCTGGAGACATAACACAGCCTTGACGCAATCCCCTCTTTATAGCTTGAAATTCTGTTCTTCCACCCCGTACCCTCACTGCTGCTCTTTGTTTCCAATATAAATTTCTGATGATATTCATGTCTTTGCTATTTATATCCACTCTTTCCAAAATATTTATCAAATCCTCATGTCTTACCCTATCAAATGCCTTCTTGTAGTCAACAAAGCAAAGATATACATTTTGTTGTTTTTCTATCATCCTCTCCATAATCGTTCTTATTATAAAAATTGCATTTGCTGTTCCTTTCCCTTCTATGAAACCAAATTGCCCCCATGAAACTTGTTCTCTCACTTTATTTCTTATTCTATTTAAAACTATCCTTAATATAATTTTGGCTATGTACAAAACACTAAAACACATTTGACCAATCATATTGCAGTAACGGGTCACTGGCGTCCTATGTTTTTTAGTCCTCCAATAAGGGCTTTCAGCAGGGCTTTTAGAAAGGCTGTACCTTAGCACAGTTTAATTGTTATGGTTTTGTTCTTCTTTAGAAGGGACCACCCACGCTATGCTACTGCGTCTGAAGCAGTGAAAATCAGTTTCTCACAGACCCCCCCTTGCGAGAATCATGTGTCCACATATCGCTTGTTTGCGAAAACGTCGTCATAACTCAAAAAACTGAATTTTTGAGTTATCTATACAGACATATTCATCTTCAAACACGGATTTTTTTTGGTAACAGTGTCATATCGGTAGCTCAAAAATTGACCGCTAGGGAGTGCTAAATGTCCCAACGACATAACCTTACATGTTCCAACTTGTTCCAACAAATATTTTAGACTTAGTAAAGATTATGATTGTTTCAACTTCTATAAACTTTAGAGGCGTATTTGATGCTCCAAAAAATGTTCCACCTATGGTGTTTGAGGGCTTTTTATAATATTGAGAGCGTTTTGAAACTTTAAAATGCCTCTCCTGAAAAATTCGATATTTTGAGTTATGATCACATTTTCGCAAACAAACGATATGACAAGTAGCATGAAGGAAAAGTGCCACAGGACTGGAAGAAGGCAAACATTGTACCAATTTATAGGGGAGGAAACAAGGAAGACCCATCAAATTACAGACCAATCTCCCTGACAAGCACAGTAGCAAAAATTTGCAAAAAAGTCATCAAAAATAGATGGGTTACATTTGGAAGAAAAAACTATACTGAATCCAAATCAATTTGGATTCAGACAAGGAAGATCATGTACAACAAACTTGATCTGCTTCTACTCAAGATTAATAGATATAATACAAGAGAGAGATGGTTGGGCAGACTGTGCCTTTCTGGCCCTACCAAAGGCATTTGATAAGGTACCACACAATAAACTAATAAAGAAGATAGAATCAATTGGTGGCATCAGAGGAAAATTACTGGAATAGATGAAAGACTTCCTGACGGGGTATAAAATGAGAGTAGTAATTAGAGACAAATTCTCAAATTGGGAAGAAATGATAAGTGATGTACCGCAGGGAGTACTGGCCCCGATCATGTTTGCTATATACATAAATGATATGGACGAAGGAGTAGAGTGTTGTATGAATTTCTTTGCAGACGACGCAAAAATACTAAAGAAAGTAAAAACTGAGGAGGATTGCATCTCGTTACAAAAGACTTGGACAAGATCTGGAAATGGACTCAAAAGTGGGAAGTGAAATTCAATATCAAGAAATGTAGTACAATGGAATTTGGAAAAAGTAAAAACAGAATATCAAAGAGGTAAAAAAAGTAAACTAGGAAAAAGACCTTGGAGTGATGATTACCAAAGACATGACACTGGATAAGCATATTAATAAAATAGTTGGAGAAACCTACAATTTATTGAGGTCAATAAAAGTGGCATTTGCCTATTTGGACAAGGAAAAAATGTTTAATTACACTAAGACCAAATCTCGAGTACGCAGCAACACTATGGACACCCAGTAACAAAAAGAATATAAAAAAAATTAGAAAGAATACAAAGAGCAACAACAAAACTGGCACCAACTCTTTCCAAAATGACATATGAACAAAGACTGTCCAAATTAGAATTACCAACTCTGAAACAAAGAAGGGAAAGAGGAGACCTACTAACTATAGAATTATGAAGGGAATGGAAATCTTAGATAAGAATGACTTTACAAAGGCGGAGCATGCCGACAGGAGACCTTTTGGTCCATATCTAGGTCGGATGTGAAAAAAGAAAATTAAATAATAAATAAAAAATATAATAATGTAAATAACAAATAAAATACATAAATAAATGCATAGGTATAGTTAAATAATAAACAAACAGGTCTTGTTGGAGTGGTGAGTGTGGTGGTCTAAGTACATAAGAATGGAGGTGACTGCAAGTATTTGTCTAACAGAAGAACATAAGAATAGAGGAGACTGTTAGTATGGTAGTCTCACAGAACATAAGAATGGAAATGACTGCAAGAGACTACAAGGTCTACACCAGGCAGCCCCACGTCCCCCACCACCTGTCATCCCCATCCATAAAGTTATCTAATCTTTTTTTTTAAAACAACCAACTGTTTCAGCGCTCACCACATGGTTACCAAGTCCACTCCACTCGTTAACCACTCCATTGCCAAATAAGAACTTGCCTATACTCTCCTCTTTTGTGAAGTTGTGTTGAACAAGAATATGATTTTGGTCTAAATATATCATGTGGTGAACGTTTATGGTTGTTTTATTTATATTTGGTAGTATGTTGCTGGTGTGTATTTTTATACTACAGTTGACAAAGGTAGGAAGGGCATAACGACAGGAGACCTCCCGGTCCACAACTACATCGAATGCCAAGAACAGATAGTTAAACGAAGAAATGAACAAACAAACAAGCAAACCAAGTGATGGCCATTATGTCATATTGCTGAGGCGTTTATATAAATGAATCTCTTAAAAGTTGTACAGTACTATATAGCACTGCCTCTAAAGAACGTTTACTCCATTGGTTGTGCTTGAATTGTGTTACATGAGTGGGCAAATTTAATATCTCTTGCAAAGAACTTGTTCCTATCATTTTCATATCGTATCCTACGGGTAAGATTATAGCTTATAGATTATAGAAATGGGACAATGGAAAAACAAGAGAAAAAACTAAAACTAAAACTAAAAAAAGATATTTACAGAAGAGATCTGAAAAAAAAAAAAATAGCTTCCCAACACAGAGTGATAGATACTTGGAACAAATCGGACAAAGAAACAGTGTGTGCAAACACTATTCAAGGTTTTAAGAAAAAACTTGATGCTGAGAGATACAAAGACAGGTCACCACGAGCATAGCTCCCTTCCTGTATAATACAACTAAGTAAATATAACTAGGTATATGTGAATGTCCAACTCCCACAAAACGCATACACACAACCAAAACACATGGGGTAGAAAAAAATCTGGGGGACCACACATATCACTTGTTATCATATACCACTGATTTTTCACATGCTACAAACAGCAACAATGTCGTTCTCTCCTGTGTATAGATATGTCTGTGGGTATCTTCTGCTTGCGTAATGGTCATGTATCCCACTGCTAGCCACCACTGTTATGCTTCTCCTGAGTTGGGGCTATGACCCTAGGAGGTTGTGAACTTAGGTTGTCACTAGGGTAAGAGAATAAGCCAGCGACCAGCGGCATATGTTTCATTGTTTATTGAGAGTGCTAGAGTCTGTGTATAATGTTTGTGGGAGTTCAAAGTTGGACTATTTGCCTTTTAGTCGACATGATATTTGGAGGAGCTGTCTCAAGACTGTTCTCCATCTATCTTCATACCTTAAGGATACCTCGGTACTGCTAGGCACCTCCCTCTAGGGCTGTACTTTTCATCTTAGGATTTACATGATTGGCTATGGACAAAACACTAAAACACATTTGACCAATCATATTGCAGTAAGGGGTCACTGGTGTCATATGATGTTTTTTAGTCCTCCAATAAGGGCTTTCAGCAGGGCTTTTAGAAAGGCTGTACCTTAGCACAATTTAGTTATGTTATGGTTTTGCTCCTCTTTAGAAGGGGCCACCCACACTATGCTAGTGTGTCCAAAGCAGTTAGAATCAGTTTCTCACACACACACACACACACACACCGAAGCAAAAGGAAATGCTGCGTTGAGTGTGCCTATCTAGCGGTTTATAGCCAAAAACGAAGGAAACCTCTTGTTGTTATTGTACACAATAGGTAAACTATGGTACTTGAGTGGCCGGTTAAAGTAATCCAGTTCTTGGAATAGGTATAGTTTTGGCATAATGGAGAAAGAGAAAGAAGAATGAAATAAATAATGAACCAGTAAAGAGAGGACTTGACGTAAGTATAGTGGAAAGTCTGAGAGGTGTCATCCCCAAAAAACATTGCTTGATAGACACATACATACATATACCAAAGGCTTTTTCCCCCTACATGGGGGTAGCCAAAAAGAAAAAGGCATAGAAATAATTCCCACCCATTCCATTTCCTATATATTCCACTCCCCTCCACCCTCCTCCCTCCCTCTTATCTTGGCACCTCCTGGATGACGGGTCATCCCTGCATCCTGTCCACTGCCCTGGGTCAGAAGCAGTGTCCCAAGACACAGCACATCCACAGCAAGGCCGCTTCATAAATTCGGCAACCCCCCCTCTCCGTCCCCTCATGCAGAAAAGGAGAAGACGGGGAGAAATCCCTTCGGGCTGCGTCAAAATTTTTTCTCATACATACTTCCTCACCCCCCATCCCCCACCCACTCCCCCTCATGCATCACAGCATCATCTATACACAACCCCTCTCCATTCACCCCTATCTTCTGTCCTCTCCCGTCCTTCCTCAACAGACATTCCTCTCTTTTGTAATGCCCCTTTCACCCCATCCATCCATCTCATCCTAGGACGCCCCCTCATATTCACTCCTTCCACCTCTGCCTTCCACACTTCTTTTACTAATCTTTCTTCACTCATTCTTTCCATGTGTCCAAACCATCCTAGTACCCTTTCATCAACCCTATCAGTTCCCTTTCCACCCCTGTTCTCCTCCTCACCTCCTCATTTCTCACTCTATCTAGCCTAGTAATCCCTATCATACTTCTCAGACATTTCATCTCAAACACATTCAAACACCTCTCTTCCTCTCTCATGTTCCATGTTTCTGCCCCGTACAATGCTGTTGGCACAATCACTCCTTCATATAACCTCCTCTTAGCATCCATTCCCAAATGTCTATTTCTCTGCACTTTTCAATCCACCAAGGCATTTACTCGCTTCTCTCAATCTACATTCTACCTCCACCCCCCACTCCTCCCTTTCCTGCCACATTTGCACCCAAGTATCTAAAACTATCCACTTCCTCCAGTTTCTCACCCTTAATGCTCACCTCTATCCTGCTGTCACTCTCTCCCCTTGTATATCTCATCACCTTACTTTTACCCACATTTATTTTCAACTTCCTTCTTTCACACACCTTCTCAAACTCTGTCACTAACTTCTTCAATCCCTCCTCTGATCCTACTACAAGCACAGTGTCATCAGCAAAGAACAACTGGCTCACCTCCCACTTTTCTCCATTTTCTTTAATCATCTCCAACCCCTGACCCACTACCCTTGCATTCACCTCTTGCACCACCCCATCCATGTAAAGATTGAACAGCCAGGGCGACATAACACATCCCTGCCAAAGTCCCACCTTTACCTCAAACCATCTCTCTCCATTTCTAATCCTAACACAAGCTAATCTCTCGTAAGAACTCTTGACTGTTCTTAACAGCTTTCCTCCTATCCCATATATCTGCAGTACCTCCCACAGTGCCTTCCTGTCTACCCTGTCATAAGCCTTTTCCAGATCCATAAAAGCCCAAAAAACATCCTTACTTTTTCCTATAGCTTTCTCACATATCTGTCTTACCACAAAGATCTGATCTACACAACCCCTACCTGTCCTAAATCCACACTGTTCCTCACCAATCCCTCTGTTCATCTCCTAATCGTCTCGAATAAGACCCTCCCATAAGCCTTCCCAACTACACTCAACAAGCTGATCCCTCTGAAACTACTACACTCACACTTGTCCCCCTTTCCCTTGTAAAGCAGAACTATACAGGCACTCCTCCAGTCCTCCGGCACTCTACCCTCTCTCAAACAAACATTAAACAACCTCACCAGCCAGTCTTCCATCACTGTACCTCCTTTCTTCAGACATTCTGCATGGCATCCATCCAGACCAGGTGCCTTACCTGCTCTCATCATCTTAACAGCTGCTTTCACTTCATCCTTTTTCCCTATTTCTCCTCCATTTTCCTCACTCATCACTCATTTTCTTAGTGCTTACTACTACAACTACCTTTCCCTTCCCATCCTCCTTTGCATTTAGCAACTCCCTAAAATACTCTGCCCACCTTCCTCTCACTGCCTTCTCTTCCATTATCGTCTCTCCTTCTGCACCTTTTACCTTTTCTTCTCTACTTGATTCGCCTCCCTTTTCTTTTAATTTCCTTCCAAAACATCTTTTTATTGCTTTCAAAATTTTCTGTCATACTCTTACCCCATTTCACATCTGCTCTCCTCTTTGCATCCTTTATCCTATGCTAAGGTTCCCTTCTCTTTACTTTGTACCTCTCATACGATTCCCTCGTCCTAATTTGTAGCCAATCTATGAATGCCTGCTTCTCTTCTACACATTTCTTTGCTTCCTCATCCCACCACTCACTACCCTTCCTTCTTTTTCCTCCCGCCCTCCTTGTTCCACACACCATCTTTGCACACCTTATGACTCCCTCCTTGAACCATCCCCAATCCTCCTCCTCCTCCTAGTTCTACTCTATCCTTTACCCCCTCCCACTCCTCTTTCAGTTTCTTCTTAAACTCACTCTCCTTTTTTTCCTCATTTAAGCAGTTCACTCTAAGTACCTCCCTACCTTCTGCCCTTTTCCTCTTTCTCCACCTATTCTCCACTCGCATTTTACCTTCCACCAGAAAATGATCTGATATTCCCCCACTCTCTCCCCTTAGAACATGTACATCCTTAACTCTTCCTACCATACTCCTGGACACCACTATATAGTCCATCAATGCTCTATCTGCCACCCTTCCATTCACCACCCTCTCCCATGTGTACTTATGCTTGACTTTCTTCTGAAACACTGTATTTGCTATCATCAACTCTCTTTCAAGACACATCTCCACCATCATTTCTCCACTACGATTTTTACCTGGAACTCCATACTTCCCAATCACTCCATCTATTGGTTCAATTCCTACCCTAGCATTAAGGTCTCCCAATACAACTACATTGACATCTCTCCCTAATCCCTCTATGCACTCATTTATATCTACCCAAAAAGTCTCCCTTTCCTCTATGCTCTTCTCACTACCAGGTCCATACGCACTTACAAAAACCCACATCCCCTTTCCAGCTTCACCTTCATCCACATCAACCTTGATGAAACCTCCTTCCACTCCACTACCCGGTTACTTATCTCTTCACTTACTAGTACAGCCACCCCTTCTCTCCCTCGTCCCCTCTTCACTCCTGAGTACCTCCCAGCTACACTCCCAAACACAGTTGCCCTTTCCTTTCATTTTAGTTTCACTCAGAGCCAGCACATCCACCTTTCTTCACACAAACATACTGCCCATCTCTTCCCTTTTACTCTCATCTGTACCACATCCACGCACATTAAAAGACTCAAACCTTAGGGTACTGGTTGGAAAATTCCCAGACCCTCTTATGCCTTTTCTTTTCTTTTTAGGAATGTCCCCTTTTGGGGCTACAGGTAGTAGGACTCCTAATCCCATCCCCGTCCCGTTTTTTGTCGCCTTTTATGACTCAAGTGGAAAGACTTGGTGGTAGCATTCTCTTCCCCCACCACAGGGTCGGCGAAAACAGAAAATGAATACTCAGAGAAATGGTACAGGACAGCAACAAGGGGTTAGGGGACAGCATAATGGAGGGACAGTCATAGTATAAAAGTGTCATCATTTCTATATGAACAGAGTTTTCCTCTATCATAGACAAAATGATGTGTGGCTCTGGTCCGTAGGGGCGCCCCATATAGACCCTAAAGTATCAACTGCATGCTACTTTGCCACAATAACATGCAGCCAATACCCCAGACGGGGTGGGAAAATAATTTTTTTTTTCAGAGTTTCAAAGAAACCGAGGTGAAATATGTAAAAGCTTAGATATAGATATAATAATGCATTTAGAAATCACGAAGTAAACGGCTTAATGGAAGAAATCATATACACCCACTCCTCGTTTAACGACCTACTCGGTTAACGACAACTCGGATTAACGACGGGCTTTAAGACAGACCAATATTCGTTTAACGTAAATCTCCCGAAGTTACGACGTCGTGTACAATAATTAAGTTGGCTGAGGCAAATTTGTATGATGTTATAAATGAACTTGTATGGTGGATATTAGCTGTGAGGTAGTGTTCTGAAGCTTAGGTCCACATTACCATCCTGCAAGCTGGAAAAACTACCTGGGGTACAATATATACCGGTAGTGGTAAATTTTTAGTTTCGACCAAGGGCGCAATATAGCAATAGAAAATTAATTATTAAGTTTGTAAATTATAATGTATCAAAGTAATATGCAATTTTGTGAGCGGAAATAAAAAAAAAGTGCTAAAACAAATTTCGTAAGTAACGAAGTCATGTCGGACGAATGGTACACCATGTTTGTCATGATAGATGCCGATGTCGAAGAAATGAAAGGATGATAAATTCGTCTAACCTACACTAAACTAACCTAACCTGTGTTTGATAAATCATTACCTGCAAATTAAATGTCATCCGGCTCGTCCTCGTTGTCGTCGTCGTGAGAGACGTTGGCAGACGACAAGATGGCGTCCCAATCCTATGCTACCGACTTCGTTCATTAGAATATTTTCTTGTAGCATGGTATTTTTTACTTTCATTTCCGCCCACAAAATTGCATATTACGTTGATCCATTTTAATTTACAAAATTAATCATTAATTTTCTATTGCTATATTGCGCCCATGGTCGAAACTAAAGAAAATACCCCGGTATTCAATATGGAATGTCAGCATACACGGATTTGGTCATATACGGTATTTTCAGGAACCTAACCACCATAAATAAACAGTAAATAAAGCTTTAATGTACTGTATAAAAGAGGGAAATACACGAAAATAAAGATACATGTATTGCTGGACATTGTACATACAGTACATGTACGTATATGTATACACTTTTGCTTAACGACCAATTCGGTTAACAACGGCGCGCTGGTCCCAATTGTCGTCGTTAAACGAGGAGTGGTTGTATTTAAAATTGGATTACCGAGCTGTACTGAGAAAATTGATTACATTGTGTAAGAATAATGAGCAAATGATTAAAGACTTGGATGATCTAAAGAGCGAAATTGAAATCCTAAAAAGAGAAAACGAAAGAGTGAAAAATTAGGACAAAAATAGAAATGAAGAACTGAAAAAGGTCAAAGAACAATTACAAGTAATGACTGGAAAGGTGGAAGAGTCAATCAAAGAAATAGACCTTACTGAAATAAAAAATCAATGGAAACATGAACAGGAAAATAAAAAAATATCCTTTAGTGAAATATTACAAAAACAAATGGAGGAAAATACAAAAGAAACAGTTATGAAAGTGCAGTTGATAAAATATATCAAGAGTTGATTGGAGTGAAAACGGTGGCTGCACAAGAGCTTGTTTGAGAGACCATGGGGTTTGGCACTAATGTATGTGAAGCAATGTACTCCCTGGCATATGCTTCCAATTTATGATATATCTGCAATAGCTCCCATAATGCCTTCCTGTCAACACTGCCATAAGGGTTCTCTAGATCCATAAAAAAAATCAAATACCTCCCTTACCATAAAATTTTACCAACAAACCATCTACCCTAAGCCTACTCTTCCTCCCAAATCAATCTCTGTTCCTTCCCTAATCCTTTCAACATTCTCCCATATACCTTTCCAACTATGCTCAACTGATCTCTCTAAAATTACTGCATCCAATTTTGTCCCTTTTTCCTTTGTAAAGTGGGATGATACACGCATTCCTCCAGTCCTCTGGCTTATTCCCCTCTATTAGACAAACATTAAGCAACCTCACTAGCCAATCCACTATATTCCTCCTTTCGTAAGACTGTATGACACCCATTCAACCCAAGTGCCTTGCCAGTTTTCATCACTTGCAATGCTCTTTGTACCTCATCTTTTCCTCCTCTGTCTATCTGCACCCTTCATCTTTTCATCTCTACCTGACTCAGCCCCCTTCACTATCTTCATTTCTTTCCAACATATCTTTCTATTCTTTTCAAAATTCTGTCAAATTCCTACCCCATCTTATGTCTTTGCCTCCCTCAGCTTACTTTTTGCTTCTTCTTGTAACTCTCATGTGCTTCCTTAGTCCTACCTTGCAACCAATCCACATATGCTCACTTCTCTTCTACCACTAACTTTACCTTTTCATTCTGCCAATCACTGTCCTTCCTTCTGTTCCCTCCCATCCTTTTCATCCCACATGCCATATTTGCACAATTTTTGGTGGAAGGTAAGTTGAGAGTGGAGAATAGGTGGAGAAAGAGGAAAAAGGCAGAAGGTAGGGAGGTACTTAGAGAACTGCTCAAATGAGAAAGAAAAGGAAGTGTGTAAGAAGTTGAGAGAGGAGTGGGGTAGAGTGAAGGATAGAGTAGAACTAAGAGTGGAGGAAGAATGGGGATGGTTCAAGGAGGGAGTCGTAAGGTGTGCAAAGATGGTGTGTGGAACAAGAAGGACGGGAGGAAAGAAAAAGAAGGGTAGTGGGTGGTGGGATGAAGAAGCAAAGAAGGGTGTAGAAGAGAAGAAGCAGGCTTTCATAGAATGGTTACAAATTAGGACAAGGTAATCATATGATAGGTACAAAGTAAAGAGAAGGGAAGTCAAGCATAAGATAAAGGAAGCAAAGAGGAAAGCAGATGTGAAATGGGGTAAGAGTATGACAGAAAATTTTGAAAGTAATAACAACAATTTTTTGAAAGAAATGAAAAGAAGAGGCGAATGAAGTAGAGAAGAAAAGGTAAAAGGTGCAGATGGAGAGATGGTAATGGAAGAGAAGGCAGTGAGAGGAAGGTGGGCAGAGTATTTTAGGGAGTTGTTGAATGTGAAGGAGGATAGGGAGGGAAAGGTAGTTGCAGTGGGAGATGCTAAGAAAATGACTGTGATGAGTGAGGAAAATGGAGGAGAAATAAGGAAAGATAAAGTGAAAGCAGCTGGCTGTTAAGATGATGAGAGCAGGTAAGGCATCTGGTCTGGATGGATGCCATGCAGAATGTCAGAAAAAAGGAGGTACAGTGATGGTGGAATGGCTGGTGAGGTTATTTAATGTTTGTTTGAGAGAGGGTAGAGTGCTGGAGGACTGAAGGAGTGCCTGTATAGTTCCACTTTACAAGTGAAAGGGGGACAAGTGTGAGTGTAGTAGTTAAGTAGTGTTAAGATAATGAGAGCAGGTAAGGCACCTGGTCTGGATGGATGTCATGCAGAATGTCTGAAAAAGGGAGGTACAGTGATGGTGGACTGGCTGGTGAGGTTATTTAATGATTGTTTAAGAGAAGGTAGAGTGTCGGAGGACTGGAGGAGTGCCTGTATAGTTCCACTTTAGAAGGGAAAGGGGGACAAGTGTGAGTGTAGTAGAAAAAGAGGGATTAGCTTGGTAAGTGTAGTTGGGAAGCTTATGGGAGGGTCTTGATTGAGAGGATTAGAAGAGGACAGAGGGAGTAATTGTTGAGGAACAGTATGGGTTTAGGAGAGGTAGGGATAGTGTAGATAAGATTTTTGTGGTATGACAGATATGTGAGAAAGCTATAGGAAAATGTAAGGATGTTATTTGGACTTTTATGGATCTGGAAAAGGCTGACAGGGTAGACAGGAAGGTACTGCAGATGTATGGGATAGGGGGAAAGCTTTTAAGAACAGTCAAGAGATTTTACGAGAGTAGTAGAGCACTGTACAGGGCAGAAACATGGAATATAAGAGGAAGAGAGGAGTTTGAATATGTTTGTGATGAAATGCCTGAGAAGTATGATAGGGGCTACTGGGCTGGATAGAGTGAGAAATGAGGAGAGGAGGAGAACGAGTGGAACGAGAATTGGGAGATAGGGTTGATGAAAGAGTATTGGGATGGTTTGGACACATAGAAAGAATGAGTGAAGAAAGACTAGTAAAAGAGGTGTGGAAGGCAGAGGTGGAAGGAATGAACATGAGGGGGTGTCTAGGATGAGATGGATGGATGGGGTAAAAGGGGCATTGGGAAAGAGGGGAATATCTCTTAAGGAGGGATGGGAGAGGACTGAAGATAGGGGTGAATGGAAAATGGTTGTGTATGGATGATGCTGTGATGCATGAGGAGTGGGTGGGGTATGGGGGTGAGGGAGTATGTATGAGAAATAAATTGATGCAGCCTGAAGGGATTTCTCCCTGTCTTCTCCTTTTCTACATGAGGGGAGGGAGAGGGGGGGGGGTCACTGAATTAATAAAGTGGCCTTGCTGTGGATGTGCTGTATCTTGTGACACTGCTTCTGACCCAAGGCAGTGGACATGATGCAGGGATGACCCGTCATCCAGGAGGTGCCAAGATAAGAGGGAGGGAAGAGGGTAGAGGAGTATGTAGGGGATGGAATGGGTGGGAGTGGTTTCTGTGCCTTTGTCTTTTGGCTCCCTCCCATGTAAGGGGGAAAAAAGCCTTTGGTATTGTATATGTATGTATAGGAGTATTGATTAGTATTCCTATGGTGAATAGTATGCTAGATCTCTGTAATGATGTAATTTATGATTTGAATTAACCTGGTTATTAGACCAAACTTACTCCAGTCACCTCTTCCTTTATACTTGGGACCCAGCACTCCACATATCAGCAGAACAACACTGCTACCTGGTGTCTGTTCACAGAACCATACAAATCCAATATGGCTGCCCTCAGTCAAATGACAACAGTGAACACTCCAACACTGATAACAGGGTTGTTGTGTTTCATATGTTTCCTCATTTGAATATGGAATGTACTATTTCCATTTTATGATACCAAATGTTTGCTGATATAAAAATAATATTTGCTCCATGCATTTGTTACAGTACAGTACTTATTTACCAGTAACCACATTTTCTGGCTGTAACTTAATGTCAGAAGTAGTAAAAGAAGAGACAAAATGGGACTTGGTGGCTTTTTCTACCCTATGTATTTTCCTGAGTTTTAAGGCTCATTTTGCCGTTTCGTTCCCTCACCAGTCTTTGTGATTGGACTGTTCATAGATGTTCTGTGTTTTCTGGGTCAGTTTTGTAGCCAATCCTATTCTGCATTAGTATTGTTTCAAAGCTGGGTGGTGGCCAGAATGCAGTCATGCCAGTGTGGTTCTTCCTTGACATGGTGTGTTAGTTGAAGTATGGAGTTTGGGGGTCAATCTTGGAATGCTTGTTTTGTGATCCGAATGTGCATGTATTTTTGTATGAGTGTGTTGTGAGGTGTAGGTGGTAGGTTGTAGATGTTTGAGTAGTATACTTTTTTTTTTTTTTTGTGTGTTCAGTTGGTTGCTTGTGTTATATGATGGGATGAATGGGTGAGATTGAGGGCATTTGCATAGAACTGAGTGCCTATCATTTTCATGTTCTGTTGGGATAGTCTTAGTACATAACCTCTTCAATACAAGTCAAATATTTGGGTGCACATTAGCTGCCTGATATACAATGATGTATCAAAATACACGCATTTTAAAATATAAAGTTACATTTTCAATACTCGTTCTCTTTCACCCAGAATGTTTGTAACTTCTGAAAAAGTTATCAAGCCTGTTCACAGAATAAGATGTCATTCAGCTACAACTACAAAATAAATATAATCAGGAAGCCGACCTTGGAATCCTCATATACCAACTTACATCTACGCCTACATAGATGTCATTGTACTCAAGGGGATGTATAATTTTGTGTAGTTTGTAAGGTGTTTTCTTAATTGTAGGGATGTAGTCAAGTGTGGTTCTTATGAGATGTTAGTGTACTGTGATTAGTGTTTCTACTGACTAAAATATATGGTTAATACTAATCTTAGTATGTTAAATTTCCTGTTAATTTTCACTGTTAGGACTTTGACGTATGGGCTTAATGACATTATGTTATGAAAAGTGAGGTAGTGTAGGGATTTTGTTCATTGGAAGTAGGCTATTAATTCTAATTGTTGAATATTTCCTTCATGGTTGTGTATTTACCTAGTAGTATTTTACGGGAAGAGAGCAATTCTAGTAGTGACCCACTTTTGTATTTTTCAGCATCCAGTTTGTTCTTAAATTCTTGTATAGATTTTTCATTCATTGTTTCCTCATTTAGTTTGTTCCAGATATTTATCACTCTCTGTGGGAAGCTGTTCTTTTTCAGATCTCTTCTGTAACTGTCTTGTAAGTTTCTTTTTGTGTCCTCTTGTTTTTCTCCTATACAAATTTAGTAAGTCATCTCTATTAAGGACTTCCATTCCTTTCATAATTCTGTAGATGGTTAGTAGGTCTCCTCTTTCTCTTCCTTGTTCCAGGATTGGTAGTTCAAATTTATCCAATCTTTGTTTGTATGTCAATTTGGAGAGTGTTGGTGCCATCTTTGTTGTTGCTCTCTGAATTCTTTCTAATTTCTTTGTTCTTTTTAGTACTAGGTGTCCATAGTGTTGCACATACTCCAATTTTGGTCTTATCAATGTATATAATATTTTCTTTACCATCTTTTCATCCATGTAATCAAAGGCCACTTTCATTGATCTTAATAAATTGTTGATATGTTTGGTGCCATGTCATTGGTGACAGTTATTCCTAGATCCCTTTAGGAGTTGACTTTTCTAACTTTCTTTCTACCAATTTTATACTGTCTTACTGTTTACTGTTAAACTGTTTTTGCTTTTTCCAAATTCCATTATACATTTCTTGATGTTGAAATTCACCTCACACTTTTGACTCCCATTTCCAGACCTGGACAAATTCAGGTCTTCTTGTAGTGATTTGCAATCTTCTGTACTTACTCTCTTTAGTAGTTTTGTATCATTTGCAAAGAAGTTCATATAACATTCCACACCTTCATCCATGTCATTTATATATGTGGCAAAAATTACCGGAGCCAATACAGAACCTTGTGGGACTCCACTTATCATTTCTTCCCAATTTGAGTTCTTGTCTCTGAGAACCACCATCATTTTTCTCCTATTCAAGAAAACTTTCATCCATTCCAATAACTTTACTTGTATTTCACCTATTGTTTAATTTTTTCTTAGCTTTTTTTGTGGTACTTGGTCAAATGCTTTTTGTAAATCTAAGAAGGCAATCTGCCCATCAGTCCCTTTCTTGAATTATTTCTATTAGCCATGAGTAAAAGCATATCAAGTTTGTGGCACATGGTCTTCCACATCTAAGTACAAATTGTTTTGGGTTTAGTATTTTGTTCTCTAAATGTTCTCTAAATGATCATCTACTTTTGATAACTTTGCATATTTTTGCTGTTGTACTTGTAAGGGAGACCAGTCTATAGTTGGTTGGATTTTCTTTGTCCCCTCCTTTGTATATTGGTACAATATATGCATTTTTCCAATCTTGTGGTACTTCTTTTAGTGAGAAATTATCTTCGAGTATTTTGTCCATTAGTTCAATACATTCTTTCACTATCCAATTTGTAATTCAGTCCGGCCCATGTAACTTTCTGATATCAAATTTGTCTTTTATTTAATCCCATATTTCTGTGTCACCATTATTTCTTTCATTATCCACGGTTTTAGGCTCTGATGTGAATATTAAGTCTAGTCTCGATGATTCTTCATTGTTTCTATATCAGATATTTTCCTTCACCCACTGAGTCAATGTGTATTCAATGGGCATATCCAGTAGAATATTTCCCCAAAGTTCCTCTCCACTTTTTACTGTCATTTCATCCCAACATATTTCCTTTGAGTAAAAGTCACCAATAACTATTATGTTTCCTCCTTCCAATAACTCAATCCATTCTTTGTGTCTTCCAGTATTTTGGAATGATCACTATCTGTCCAAGCCTGTGTTTTTGGGGGCACATATATTACTATAAATTTTCTACTTTTCATATTTCTGTTTTCAACTTTAATCAGTTCCACATATTTTTTTCCTTCTGTTATCTTTGTCACATTTCAATCTTTCTTAGTCAAAAACATGACTCCACCCTGTTTTTCCATTCTATTTTTTGCCCAATAGTTGTATAGACCTTGATCGAGTATTTGATGGTAGTGGATCTTTTAATTTTGTCTCCACAATTCCCATTATGTCTGGTTTCTCTATTAACAGATCGTCTTTTAATTTGTTTAGTCCAGAAATCATACTGTGTATATGATATATATATATATATATATTTTTTCATGTACCTTTTTTCCTATTTTTCTGCCTCAGGTACAGGACAAAAAAAAAAAAAAAAAAAATCCAGTCCCTGTTCTCTCATTTTTTTTCCTTTGCTTCATTTCCAAGTCCCTTTTCTTTCTCTAGTTCCTCATCACTCATTTCCTTTTTTATCCATGCATTTTTATAATTTTCACTATTTGCTAGCTTTGCTATCATTTGAGTCCTTAATTTTAATTTTAATGGCCCAATTTTTTTTTTTTTCTCTAGAGTATTGTCCCATTCTATGCACCGCCTTGATGTCTGTCCAATTCTTGTCCCTCTTCCTAAACCTCTTTCAGAATTTCCTTTGCAATTTCTCTCTTTTTCTCTTTGATATTTGTATACATGTTTTTAATACCATAAACTACAATGCTTTTTTTTTTAAGTCACTGTGTCTCTTACTCAGTTTTCCCTTTAATTACTTCAGTTACCATTTCTTTAGCATTTTTCTCTAGCTGCTGCTGTACTATTTCTTTAAATGTTATTTTCTGATTTTCTTGTTCTTGTTTTCACTGATTTTTTATTTCTAAGTGATCCATCTCCTTAATTGATTCTCCCAATTTTTCGGTCACTGCTTGCATTTGTTCTGTGACCACTTTTTTTCAGTTCCTCATTTTTGTTTCCATCTTCATTTTTCTTTTGTTATTACTTGTGATCATATTTAGTTCACTTTTTAGGTCATTAAGCTCTCTGTTCATTTCTTCGTTAGGTTTTTGTAGATTGGTCATTTCTCTGTGCATTGCTCTATAATCAGATCTTAACCTCTTCACTCCGGGGCACATCGCACGTCTGGCAGCATTAGCTGCCCGACGTGCGATGTTGCGTCATAATCGCATTATAAAAAATAAAGTCAGTGCTCAATCGTTTGTTCTCTTTCACCCGTGTATTTTGATAACCATAGAAAATATGATGAAGCCAGTTTAGAGAGAATGAAGGTTACGTAGGTACGACTACAATAAATATAATCAAGATGGCGACGTCGGCATCATCGAGTACTCACTTGCTCCTCATGCCACCTATGTAGGCATCACCGTATGGAAGTAGTTAAATTTATTAGTTCCTCCATCAAGTTGTTAATGTATCGATTTCTTAGTACACTGCTATACATAGTTTCTCTTTCTACATCTAAACCTTTACCCAGTAGTCCTCTTTCTCTTTGAAACCTCTTCCTCTCTTGTGTTCCATGTTTCTGCCCCATACAGTGCTGTTGGCACAATCACTCCTTCATACAATCTCCTCTTAACATCCATTCCCAAATGTCTGTTCCTCATTACACTTTTTAAACCACCAAGGCATTTACTCACTTCTCTCAATCTTCATTCCACCTCCACTCCACCCTTTCCTGCCACATTCGTACCCAAGTATCTAAAACTACCCACTTCCTCCAGTTGCTCTCCCTTAATGCTCACTTCCAGTCTGCTGCCACTTTCACCCCTTGTACATCTCATCACCTTACTTTTACCCACATTTATCTTCAACTTTCTTCTTTCACACACTCCCAAACTCTGTCAACAACTTCCTCAATCCTGCTACAAGTGCAGTGTCGTCTGCAAACAACAGCTGGCTCACCTCCCACTTTTCTCCATTTTCTTTAACTATCTCCAATCCCTGACCCACCACCCTTGCATTTACCTCTCACACCACCCCATCCATGTATAAGTTGAACAGCCAGGGTGACATAACGCATCCCTGACGAAGTCCTACCTTAACCTCGAACCACTCACTCTCTCCATTTCTAATCCTGACACATGCTCTACTACTCTCATAAAAACTCTTGACAGCTCCTAGAAGCTTTCCTCTTATCCCATATATCTGCAAAACCTCCCAAAGTGCCTTCTTGTCTACCCCTTCATAAGCCTTTTCCAGATCCATAAAAGCCCAAAAAACATCCTTACCTTTTCCTATAGCTTTCTCACATATCTGTCTTACCACAAAAATCTGATCTACCCAACCTCTACTTGTCCTAAATCCCCACTGCTCCTCACCAATCACTCCCTCTGTTCCTCTCCTAATCCTCTCAATCAAGATCCTCCCATAAGCCTTCCCAACTACACTTAACAAGCTGATCCCTCTGAAACTACTACACTCACACTTGTCCCCTTTTCCCTTGTAAAGAGGAACTATACAGGCACTCCTCCAGTCCTCCTACACTATACCCTCTCTCCAGCAAACATTAAATAACCTCACCAGCCAGTCCACCATCACTGTACCTCCATTTTTTAGACATTCTGCATGGCATCCATCCAGACCAGGTGCCTTACCTGCTCTCATCATCTTAACTTCACTTCATCTTTCCTTATTTCTCCTCCATTTTTCTCACTCATCACGGTCATTTTCTTAGCACTTCCCACTGCAACTATCTTTCCCTACCTATCCTCCTTCACATTTAGCAACTCCCTAAAATACTCTGCCTATCTTCCCCTTACTGCCTTTTCTTCCATTATCATCTCTCCATCTGCACCTTTTACCTTTTCTTCTCTACTTGATTTGCCTCCTCTTCCTCTCTTAATTTCTTTCCAGAATATCTTTTTATTGCTTTCAAAATTTTCTGTCATACTCTTACCCCATTTCACATCTGCTCTCCTCTTTGCCGCCTTTACCTTGTGCTTTACTTCTCTTTTCCTTGTACCTCTCATATGACTCCCTCATCCTCGCTTCTTCTCTTCTACAACCTTCTTTGTTTCCTCATCCCACCACCCACTACCCTTCCTTCTATTTCCTCCTGTCCTTCTTGTTCCACACACCATCTTTGCACACTTTGTGACTCCCTCCTTGAGCCATCCTCCACTCCTAGCTCTACTCTATCCTTCACTCCCTCCCACTCCTCTCTCAGCTTTTTCTTGTACTCCTCCTTTTCATGTAAAAAGTTCACTCTAAGCACCTCCCTACCTTGTGTTCTTTTCCTCTTTCTCCCTCCGTCTATCTTCCACTCTCAACTTACCTTCCTTGAAAAAATGATCTGATATTCCCCCACCCTCTCCCCTTAGCACATGTGCATCCTTAACTCTTCCTATTATACTCCTATCTACCACTACATAGTCCATTAATGCTCTATCTGCCACCCTTCCATCCACCACCCTCTCCCATGTGTACTTATGCTTGACTTTCTTCCTAAACACTGTATTTGCTATCATCAACTCTTTTTCTAGGCACATCTCCACCATCAACTCTCCACTATGATTCTTTCCTGGAACTCCGCATTTCCCAACCACTCCGTCAATTGGTTCGTTTCCTACCCTAGCATTAATGTCACCCAATACTACTACATTGACGTTCCTCCCTAATCGCTCTATGCACTCATTTAAATATATCTAAAAAGCCTCCCTTTCTTCTACACTCTTCTCACTACGAGGACCATATGCACTTACAAAAACCCACATCTCCTTTCCCAGTTTCACCTTCATCCACATTATCCTTGAGGAAACCTCCTTCCACTCCCCTACACGTTTACCTATCTCTTCACTTACTAGTATAGCCACCCCTTCTCTTCCTCTCCCTCTCTTCACTCCTGAACACCTCCCAATTACACTCCCACACTCACACTCGCCCTACCCTCTCAACTTAGTTTCACCAAAGCCAACACATCCATCTTTCATCTCACAAACATACTACCTATCTCTTCCCTTTTACTCCTCTTTTTCCTTATCATTTAAAGAGTTAACTCTAAGCACCTCCCTACCTTTTGTTCCTTTCCTCTTTCTCCATATATCTTACACTCTCAACTTATCTTCCAAAAAATTATCTGATATTCCCCCACCCACCCTTAGCACATGTACATCCTTAACTCTTCCTATCATAATCCTATTTACCACTACATAGTCCATTAACGATCTATCTACCACCCTTACCTCCACCACCCTCTCCCATGTGTACTTATTCTTTACTTTCTTCCGAGACACTGTATTTGCTATCATCAACTCGCTTTCTAGACACATTTCCACCATCAACTCTCCACTACGATTCTTTCCTGAAACTCCACATTTCCCAACCACTCCATCAATTGGATCATTTCCTACCCTAACATTAAGATCTCCCAGTACTATTACATTGATATTTCTCCCTAAATCCTCTATGCACTCATTTAAATCTATCCAAAAAGCCTCCCTTTCTTCTACGATCTTCTCACTGCCAGGCCCATATGCACTTACAAAAGCCCACATCTCCTTTCCCAGTTTCACCTTCATCCACATTATCCTTGAGGAAACCTCCTTCCACTCCACTACACATTTACTTATCTCTTCACTTACTAGTATAGCCACCCCTTCTCTTCCTCTCCCTCTCTTCACTCCTGAACACCTCCCAATTACACTCGCCCTACCCTCTCAACTTAGTTTCACTCAAAGCCAACACATCCATCTTTCATCTCACAAACATACTACCTATCTCTTCCCTTTTACTCTCATCTGTACCACATCCACGCACATTAAAAGACCTAAACCTTAGGGTGCTGGTTGGAAAACTCCTAGACCCTCTTATGCCTTTACTTTTTTTTTATGAATGTCCCCTGTGGGGCTACAAGGAGAAGGATGCCTGATCCCAATCCCCGTCCCGTTTTTCTCGCCTCTTACGATCCAAGTGGAAATACTTGGTGGCAGTATTCTTTCCCCCCCACCACAGGGTTGGTGAAACAAGGAAATGAAATTCAGTGAAATGGTACAGGACAGCATAACAGAGGGACAGTAGCAGTTTCACCTCCTTTGTAACCAGTCACCACCACTGTCGGTCCTCGACCGTTACACTATAGTAGTCTCGTAATTTCACTCACAAGGCCCCTTGCCTTCGTTACATCAATTCCAATAACTTTTCCAAGTTCTTATGCAGTAGGCCCCATACCTAGTAATTGTCATGTACTTCAAATCAGTCCTGAGGTTAAGGAACATGGATTAGTTTTCTTTTCTTTCCACTATAATTACACTGTCTTGGTACACTCAGGATCTCTCTCTCTCGACTCGTCCGAGATCCTTTCCTCCACGCCAGACCACCTTCGTTCAGACGTCACTTTTTATTCGTCCAATAGTCTTTTACTTCTCAAAACAAGTGACACACCTTAAGGGCGTGTCTTTTTCCCTTTAGGCCAATAATATTTGTTTTTATACCCATTTACCTCCAATCCGAGAGGCTGTTACAGTCCTTCCAGAAATATTGCTGCATAAGCAAAAGCAAGAGCATGAGCGTGAGCATGAGGTGACGTCATTGCGCAAATGGTCTGCCGCTAACATTGAATTGATTACATCAGCGATTATAAAACAGTCACCTCCGTCGGCCGTGTTTATACAGACAGAACGGCGCCTTCAATGTTATCAAACAGTAGGCGTCGAGTCTTGACTCGTTGACTCAGCATTTAAATACCCATGTATTTCTCAACCTAATTTCCATTCGTACAACTACCGGCCTCTTACAAGCAGTATAATAAAAGTTTCATCATTTCTCTGTGAGCAGAGTCCTTCTCTATCACAGGCAAAATGATATATGGCTCTGGTCCGTCGGGGCGTCCCATATAGACCCTAAAGTATCAACTGCATGCATGCTACTTTGCCTTAACAACATGCAGCCAATACTCCAGACAAAGAAATAATTCAGCTTAAAAGAGCTAAGGACAAGACCAACAGGGAGTTTGATGATCTGAAAAAAAAAAAAAATTAAATGTGATAGGAAATGAGAATGAATGAATGAAAAAGGAAGATAAAAACAAAAATGAGGCCTTGAAAAAAGAAAAGGAACAAATACAAGCAGTGGCCGAGAAATTAGGAGAAATGATTAAGGAGACTGATCTCCAAGAAAAAAAAAAAAAAAAAAAAAAAAAAAAATAAAAAAAAAATGGAAAGTGGAACAAGAGAATCAAAAGTTAACTTTTAAGGTAGTACAAGTGTAAGAAAATGCCAAAGAAATGCTAATCAAAGTAATTAAGGAAAAAGGAAATTGGATCAGAGACATAGTGGATAAAATAAAGCATTGTAGTTTATGGTATTAAAGAAAAATATGAGAAATAAATTGCTAAAGCAAAGATATACAAGAGGAGGGACAGAATATGGACAAAGGAATTGAGGAAGTGCATAGAATGGGAAAATACTCTAAAGAAAAACAACATAGGCCACAAAAAATCAAACTAAGGTCTCAAATGAAGCAGAAAAAGTACTATTAAAACAACAAAGCTAGCAAGCAGTGAAAATTACAAAAATATATGGATAAAAAATTAGATGAGCAATGAGGAAAGGCACTTAGAAGTGAAGAAAAAAAGAGAGACTGGGAGAAGAAAAACGTTTTTTGGAGTGCTGAGGCTGAGAAAATGGTCTATAAAAAAAGGGGGGGGGGAAAAACTTAAAAATAACTTATACCAACATAGACGGCATGATTTCAGGACAAAGTATTAAACGATTATCTGGCATTAGGAAAACCAGACATGATAGGAATTGTGGGGATGAAATTAAATAGTCCTCTACCACTAAACACTGTGGGACAAGGTCTATACAACCATTGGATAAAAAATAGAAAGGAGAAACAGGGTAGAGTCATGTTTTTGACTAAGGCATAAATGTGACTAAGATAAAAGAAGGAAAATAATCATGTGGAATTGATTAAGATTTAGGGAGTGTTGCATCGCTTTATAGAGTAGGTGATTTTTTTCAAATGTGTTTAATGAATATAGGTACTAGTACCCCTTACATTATTGTGTAATTCCTCAGGGTATTGTGTTCCTCCCATGTAATATTTAATAAAGATATAGTGAGCTCTAGTGAAGCTCTAATTACTTCATGGAAAATCCTTCCACATCATTCAGCTTGGTATGAAATGAAAGCTTACGAGTCTGGAGAACAAATCTTATTGAATACATTTTTTCAAACTAACATTTTTTATTAATTTGTTTCTCTGAATAATTAAAAAATGCTGCAAAATTAAGGTTTCATTTTTTTTATTCACATTTCTTTTATTTTTTACTGTAGAAAACAAAGAACATGATGTTTTCTTTCAAATGAAACAAAAATTACAAAAATCCATAAAGAACAACAGAAGATATTACAACAGAAAGAACAAAAGCATAAACTTTATAGAATGGGGGATTTAAATTTTCGCGACCATTTGGTTGATGGTTGCGATGTATAGCAAATCTATTTCCTCTTTGCTGATGAGGTGTGAGGTAAGGGTGAGTGGTGTGACATGGGTGGAGGAGGTGTAAGGTGGGTGTGGCTAGTAAATGCTTGTGGAGTGCTGGGTTCAGCTATGCTGCTTTTCTCCTCTTTCTTTTTCCTTGTTTCTATTTCAGGCACTCACTGGCTCTCTCTGCTGCTTCACTCTCTTGTTTCTTGTTAATTTTTCCATGATCACAGCAACAATACAGGGCGAGGAATCAAAATTGTTGTGTACGGTGAGAGCGCCAGGAGCGACATCACCTTACTTTGACCTTTTCAAGAGTACTGGTGCCCTGTCCACTGTCTTTGTGGGGTATGCTGGTGTGAGGAGTTGCCAAATATTTCCATAAACGCAACTCTGTAGCAAAAAACGAAATAGCTATAGAAATGTGAGAATCAACACCGTGTGAGATCGAAACCTTTATTGGTACGACATTTCGCTTGTTACAGCTTTTTCAAGTACAGACATATGGCAAACACTCTGAGTACATATAGGCCGACGGGGAAGGAACTGGGAGAGGTTATCAGGGAGGGGTGGGTGGTAGGTGGAGGGGGGGTGAGAAGGGGATGGGTGGGACTTGGTGGAGATAAAGGACATTTCGGACAGTTTGTTGAAATGGACTAAGGGGGACATTTCATACATCTATATAATGCGGGTAACAGATGGATGATAGGAGGGGCGATGTTGAACATGCCTCTGTTCTGCTCAATGGTTTTGAAGCTTTGAATGGCAGCTGCTCCCAGTCATTTCCTCCTCACCCTGTCTGGTTCACTAAAAAGAAGCTCTGCGTTATCCCAATCCATCAGGTGGTCGTTGGTGTTCCGGTGGATAACACAGGCGTTGGTGGTGATGTTGTTCCGGGAATCGTAGCGATGCTCCCGGATCGTCTTCAGGTCACGGGAGGTCTATATACTTTATCACATCCAGCACAGGGTATGCGGTAGACACCAACGTTTTTTCCCCACATATCGTCCTGGCTGTCACTCCTTCTAGAGAGTTCTTTGATAGTCCTGCTGGACTGGCCCACTACCTGAATGTTGCAACGCCCAAGTGTCCATTTCAACAAACTGTCCGAAATGTCCTTTATCTCCACCAAGTCCCACCCGTCCCCTTCTCACCCCCCCCTCCACCTACCACCCATCCCTCCCTGATAACCTCTCCCAGTTCCTTCCCCGTCGGCCTATATGAACTCAAGAGTGTTTGTCATATGTCTGTACTTGAAAAGGCTGTAACAAGCGAAACGTCGTACCAATAATTGTTTCGATCTCACACGGTGTTGATTCTCACAGTCTTGTCGGCTTTTGCCATTGTGTTTCAGCTATAGAAATGTTGACACTATTTCAATATAAAAAAAATTATGCAATGGTGTTGCCAGAGGTTGCCAATATTTTATCTACTATATGCTGTATGAAAAAATAGAAACCAAATACAGTTGTATAACTTTTATGAGTGTTGCCACCATCATAGTGATTTTTTTTTAATGTTTACCAAAAATTCACTCATGTACCAGAATTTTTCAAATGATCGTTGGCGATGCCCCCTTATAGTTGAAAACAGTGACATGAAAAGTAGAAAATTTGTAGTAATGTATGTACCCCCTAAAACACAGTCTTGGACAGAGAGTAATCATTCCAAAATGTTAAGAGACACAAAGAATGCACTGATTTACTGAGAGAAGAGGAAATATAGTAATTATGGGTGACTTTAACTCAAAAGAAATATGTTGGGAAGAAATGACAGTGAAAGGTGTAGAAGACCTCTGGGGAAACATATTACTGGATATGACCATTGAATACACAATGACTCAATGGGTAAAGGAAAATGCCAAATATAGAAACAATGAGGAACCATTGAGACTAGATTTAATAAATCAGAGCCTGAAATTGTGGATAAAATGGAATACCAAATGCCAATTGGGAAGAGTGACCATATACTAATAGAGTTCAAGCTTAAAGAACAAATTGATTTGAGAAGAAATGAGAAACATAGAATAGAAAGACTAATGTACAACAAAACAGATTTTGAGAAACTGAAAATTCTTTCAAAATGCAATTTAAGAAAACTTCTTAAATGAAGAAACAAATATGGAAGAGAAATGGAAAACATTAAAAGAAATTTACAATGAGGGAATAAACAAATTTGAACCAAAACAGAAGCAAGAAAGGGTGTACATTAAGTGCTGGTACAACAAAAAATGTAGTAAAGCTAAAGACAGAAGAGACAAAGCTTGGAAAAGATGGAAAAAGAATAAAAAACAAATAAGGGATGGAAAGAGAAACTGGAAAGGACACAATGAAATATTGCAAGGACCAACCTAAACTATTTTACAGGTATGTGAATGGTAAACTAAAAGACAAACAAGAAATAGTAAAACTGTGCCAAGGGAATAACGAATATACAGAAGATGTAGAAATGACTGAAATTATGAACATTTTAAATCTGTATTCACAATTGAAAGTTCAGAAAACTGGGAGGAAATACAGAAAGACACCCCCCAATGAAAGAAATAATTGTTACACAGAAGGAAATTAGAGACCAAATAAAAAACCTTGATGTCAGAAAATCACACGGTCCGGATGGAATTGCAAACTGGATATTAAAAGAATGCATAGATGAGCTGACGGACAAAATATACAAGATAATTGATTACTCACTCAAAGAAGGAAAGGTACCACAGGATTGGAAAAATGCAAATATTGTACTTATATAGTATGAAAATTACGATTCAATATTTCAGTAATTCTTTTAGAGAACTTACTGGTCACCTTGTTTTCACCTGCATAGATGGTTTAGAAATTCTAAAGTTCTTGAAGGCCTTCTGAACTGAAGCCATGATCCCTTGGTTTGAGGTTTCCAAAAAAAAGAGGTCCTTCTTCGTCCTGAACACAAGGTAATCTGACTGTTCCGACATTAGTATGCACATACCAAGGGACTCTTATGAGTTCAAAAAGAGCTCAGAAGGCCACGGGTTAAATTTTACCCTAAGTGGTTTCTCAAAGTAATTCCCGATTTATTAAACCAGAATTGTTAAATAGATTTAATAAACAAAATAAAAAGGAGGGGAGTTTAATCATATCTTATTTAAAGTTACAATAGGCATGGTTCGAAGTTTCAGGAAAGGCTCCTGAATCGAAGAAAATAACACTTTAAGGGAAAGTTTCCTGAACTAAGGTAAACACTAAGATTTCCAATAACAATTACCACAATAGGAGGGGACAAGGAAAATCCAACTAACTATAAACCGGTCTCCCTCACAAGCACAATAGCAAAAGTATGTGAAAAAGTTATCAAAAGTAGATGGGTTAAATATTTGGAAGAAAAAATATACTGAATCCAACACAATTTAGATTTAGACATGGAAGATCATGGGCCATCAACTTGATTTGCTTCTACTCGAGACTAATAGAATGACTACAAGAAAGGGATGGATGGCGGATTGTGCCTTTCTAGATCTACAAAAAGCATTTGATAAAGTACCACACAAAGCTATTAAGAAAAATATAATCAATAGGTGGTATTCAAGGAAAATTATTGGAATGGATGGAAGATTTCTTGACTGAGAGAAAAATGAGGGTAATACTTAGAGACAAATATTCAACTTGGGAAGTAATAATAAGTGGAGTCCCACAAGGTTCTGTATTGGCTCTGATTATGTTTGCCATATATATAAATGACATGGATGATGCAAAAATATTAAAGTACAGATGAAGATTGTGAATCCCTTCAGAAAGACTTATATAAAATCTGGAAATGGAGTCAAAAGTGGGAAGTGAATTTTAACATCAAGAAATGTAATATAATGGAGTTTGGAAAATGTAAAAATAGAATATCGAGGAAATACAAAATTGGTGCAGAGGAAGTAAAAAAAAAAAAGTGATCTCGGAAAGGGACTGAGGAGTAATTATCAGCAAAGACATGTCACCAGACAAGCATATCAATAAAATAGTTGAAAAAACCTTCAATTTACTAAGGTCAATGAAAGTGGCTTTTGACTATCTAGATGAGGAAATAGTAAAGAAAATATTAGTTACACTGGTAAGACCAAAATTGGAGTATGCTGTGACACCATGGCCCAGTACTTAAAAGAATAAAAAGAGCAATGACAAAGATGGCACCAACACTCTCCAAATTGACATACAAAGATTGTCCAAGTTGGAACTACCAACCCTGGAACAAAGAAGAGAAAGAGATCTACTATTTTCAGAATTATGAAAGGAATGGAAGTACTAGAGATGATTTATTAAAGTGGGACAAGAGAAAAACAAGACATGAAAAGAAACTCAAAAATGATGGTTATAGAAGAGCTCTGAAAAAGAATAGCTTTCCACACAGAGTGATGGATATCTGAAATAAATTGGATGAGGCAACAGTGTGTGCAAATACTATTCAAGAATTTAAGAAAATACTTAATGCTGAAAGATACAAAGATGGGTCACTACAAGCATAGCTCCCTTCCCATATAATACAACTAGGTAAATACAAGGAGCTATGATGAGAGGAAAACATGGGTGATGGATTGGAGTGTTGTTGTTGTTGTTGTCATTCCCTAGACTGTCTGTCCGAGCAGTCCCGTCTCCTCAAGGAATGCCACAGCCGAAACTGGATTTTCCCACAAATCCTTTATAGAGTGTGTGTTGTTTGCGTGCATGATTGTGTATAATGCAGTCTTCCATTATGTGTTGTATGGTATGGGGTGAAGTGTTACATCCTGGGCAGCTGTTCACAATGCGGTCATCCAGCCTCTTCTGGTAGCTTAGAAGTGCTGGGTGGTGGCTGTACCACAGTCTGGCCAGGTGGACTCTGTCCTTTCGTGGGAGAGAGGATTCAGAAGGGTGGATATCAGGGGGTCTGGCATGCAGCAGTGTGTTGTCTTTCAGCATGTTAATGGAGTGGTGAGTGATATGATTATGAATATGTTTCTGGAAGCTGGTATTTGGTGGTTGTGGAGGAAGAGAAGAGAGTATCTGTGTGTGATACAGGTCTTTGGGTGTTGTTTTAATGTTTCTTGGTGTGTGTGGGTGTTCTGCTATGTAGTGTAGCGGGTATGATGTGTTTGTGGTGGCTGCGGCAAGTGTTTGTGTGCCTCTCATGTCGAGGTGGTCCTTGACGTTGAGGACTTTTGTTTCATGGTGTAAATGGTCTGTAGGTGTTGTATTTGTGCAGCCTGTAATTGTTTTTAGGGCTTTGTTTTGTATGATTTGAAGGGTGTGGTGTGTCTGAGATTAGGAGCCCATGCAGGACTCCCATAATTCATCACTGAGCGTATGCATTGTTTGTATATTGTTGTATTAGTTTCTTTGTTTTGTCCAAATGTTGTTCCAGTGATTGACTTAGTGCGTTAAGTCTAGATGTGCATTTGTTTTTTATGTTTGTGATGTGTTGTTTGAAAGACATGGATGTATCGTATGTTACACCAAGAATTTTTGGTGTGTTTGTGTGTGGTATTAGAGTGTTGTTGATGTAGAGATGAGGTATGCATTTGTGTTCTTTTGGAGTGGAGTTGGTGGGAAGGGATGCATGCCTTGACTAACTACCCTCCTTATAAGGGGGAAGTCCTTGGTATATATATTATGTGTAGAGTTCCACAGGATTCCTTTATTGAGCTACTCCTGGTCTTTGTATACATCAGTGACATAGACCATGGACTGAAATCTACTGTATCCAAATCTACAAAATATGTGACCATGTCAAGTGTACAAGTGAATATTGCTGAAGATAACATCATTAATCCTGTCAACTTTGTTTTAGTTCTTGGTACACCCTAGAGCTGAAAAAGTTATTTTATATTTGATAAAATATAATTATGAAATGCATCACAAAGTTCAAGAGGTATAAGTAATATATATTTACATTTCTTTTATATATGTAGAGTTGTAGATAACTTATAATAGTTGATTGGATTTGATGTTTCAGGTTGAGGATCCTCAAAAGGAACTTAGTGAACTTCTTGTCCGGAGTGGGTGTGAACCTGCAGAGCCTAGATTAATTTTTGAATCTGGAAAAAACACTATTCTGGCTGTTTACCAAGTAGGCATGTACTCAAACAAGGAATTAATTGGAATAGGTGAGGTATATCTCTGTAGTGTAGATGAACATTATGTAAGTACAAGTATACATATACCAATAGCCCTTTTCTTTCATGTAAGGGGATTGGTGAAGTTGGAGCACATACCGTATATTTCCACGTATAAGACGACCCTAAAATCCAAAAATTCACCCCTTAAAATTGGGGGTCGTCTTATATTACCATTATAAAAATCAGACCTTGAATTCTACGGGAGATGACTTGGTAGGCTAGCCTGCCGATACACAGGAAATGATTCACATTATGATAAGAACTGGTAATAAAGGTAATTAAACCATATTTACCTTATATATTATTGGCATATCTTTATAGTAAATGGCAGTTGTTAATAAATTCGAGGAATAATTCTATATTAATGAAATTATGGTACTTTTAACTACTCTATGTAAACACATTTAACACAGCTGAAAAAAATGTAAACATCAAGCACTGGTTGCATTCATAGCAACCTTTTTCTTTCGCTAACTTTTCAGTAATTTTTAAGACTGAAAATAACAATTTTGGATTACAGTACATAAAACGTTTATTTAGCAATAAAAAAATATATTACAGTAGTTGCATTTAAAACATAGAAAATTTAAAAATTATAAAACTTAATTTCTAATCATCATCAATATTACACATCAAATGTATTTCTAAAACCTTTATTTTCAATAAAATTACATTATATTTAAAACTGAAAACATGATAAAACTTTATTTATTTATATAAAAGTGGAAAAAACAGCCTTTTTTTTTTTTTTTTTTTTTTTTCCTCCAGGTGCTCAGATAAGAGGGAGGGTGGAGGGATGTGGAGTGTATTCAGGGATGGAATGGGTGCAAATGATTTTATGCCTTTCCCTTTTTGGCTACCTCCCTTGTAAGGGGGAAAAAGCCTTGGTATATGTATGTATGGAAAAAACAGCTGATAAACGCAATAAAAAAAATCTTTTTGTACGGTAGGTTTGATACACTGATGCTTTTGTAATTTAGCAGTTGTCATATACTACCGATATGAGATAAATTCATAAAAATTTGCTCTAATTTTGTACCTCGTCTTATACACGGAAATATACAATACCTACCCCACACCTATCCAAAACCCACGCATTGCCCAATCCATCATAGCACCTCATGGATGTTTTGAGACAAAGTGTTTGAGAAATACAGTATGGTGTGTATCATAAGGATGTATTAAGTGTGCAGTATGGATGTACGAGAAATGTATGCCTCTCACTTTCACCTCTGTTTCTTTTTCTCTCTCACCCCCACTCTCTGTCACCCCCTAGTGTCTCTCACCCCCCCCACTCTTTCTCTCTCACCTCCCACACACACCACCCACATACTCTCATTTTCCCTCACCACCCACATGCTCTCTTTTTCCCTCACACTCTCACCCCCACCTCTCTCCCTTGAATCCATAGATGTGGGTTGGCATGTATCTCATCTTTAGTAAGTCTTGTTGGAAATAACACTTCACTTTCCTTCTGGATGTATATTTGATAAGATACACTACATAGATCCTAGTGGATCTACATTCACCTATTGACTGCTATCCCCTCCTTTTGTTCTGGTTTTAATACCAGATGATATCCTGACAGCTATCTGCTGAGGGGGTTGGTAATTTTAACAATCATTGACATTGGTTTTACATAACTGGGAGGTTATACGTATATTTTATATGTTACTGGTTCTATTATGTAGTTTTTTCTTGCGATTTAATTTGTGTTTGTTTTTATTTGGTGATGGAGTATAATGTGTGTTGAAATAAATGTTGCCATTGCCTCTTAGCTATTCTCATGCTGTGGACACATGATGGAGTAGTTAAGAGGGGTGGAGATGTATGTTTGTTTGTGTGTATTTACCTAGTTATACAGGAAGGGGAGCTATGCTCGTGGTGACCTGTTTTTGTATCTTGCAAGATCAAGTTTGTTCTTAAATTCTTGTATTGTGTTTGCCCACACTATTTCTTCATCCAATTTATTCCATATATCTATCCCTCTGTGTGGGAAGCTGTTCTTTTACAGGTTTCGTCTGTAGTTATCCTTTTTTGTGTTTCATTGCATGTCCTCTTGTCCCATTTTAATAATCTCTTGTCCTCTTGTCCCACCTCCCAATCTTGTCCCAATCTCATGTCCTCTTGTCCCACTTTAATAATACCTCTCTATCAAGGCATTCTTTTCTTTTCATAATTCTGTAGATGGTTAGTAGGCCCCCTTGTTCTCTTCTTTGTTCTAATCTTTGGTCGACCAGCTTCCTCAGCCTTTTATTCTTATGAGTGATTTTAATGCCAAGCATTCTCTATGGGGTGAATCAAGGTGTGACCCCTGGGGTAATATAATTGAAGAATTTATTGATAATAATGATGTCATTTTGATGAATGATGGTTCTAAATCTAGGTTTGATGTCTTTCACAATTTAAGTTCTGCTATAGACCTATCTGTTCATCATCCTTAAGATTAGATTATAGTTGGTCAGTAGATGAAGATCTACATGGTAGAGATCACTGGCCTATCCATAGTAAATATTTAACCCGCAAAGTGTTTAGTACGTATATATACGTTCGGGAGGGAAAGTGTTTAGTACGTATATATACGGATCATCTTTTCTTTTACTTCATGGCACCAAAACTTGTAGAAATGGTTCAAGATGTCTTTTCAATTCCTAAATATGATTTTGAAAGCTCACTCTGATTTTTATTGTATTGCTGTGGTCTATTTCATTGAATGTATCCATGACCACGAGTGATTTATTGAAGAAATAGGTATTTTTATAGAAATATATCAGTGGTGTCATGATTACTTATCAATATACTCAAAATCCTGTTTAGTAGATCAGCTATTTTTATATTATTCCAACTTGAATAGCAATTTCAAGGTATTTTGTGTTCATGCGTAGAGTCATCGTCGGTTGTGTTGGCACCCCTGCGGCGTGATAAGCCGGCCATGCATGCTATCCAGACGCGCTGTCACATCTTCCCTGCTCGCACGTGTTATCCTGCACCATGCCCCGGGGCTTGACATCGGCGGAAATAGAGAGTGTTCTCTATGACGATAATGTCACAGAGTTGGGGGACAGTGATCTCTCTGAGGAGGACGATAATGATGACTCTGATTACATACTATCAGACAGGGGGAGTGATGATGAAAATGAAAGTGAGTCTGCTCCTGTTCATTCCAGCAGGAAGCGGAAAAGGGATGATGAGGAGTCTGGGTTTGTAGTAGGTGCTTCCTCACTATCAGCTTCTCAGCCACTGCATGACCTCGCTAGCCAAGCGCACCACCACACTCTGGCAAAAGCAACGCAAAGATACGAGGTTCATGTGTGTGCCCTGCGACACGGCTCTTTGTCTGGACCCGTGTTTTGAGGTATATCACACTCTAAAGATATACTAGAGTGGTATAGATATTTGTAAATAATGTATATACTATAGAGCATAGGAAAATATGTTTCATTTGCTGCTAATGAAAGACAGAAGTTTATAATACGGAAACCTGAAAGTTTACAGTTACAGGATTTTTTTCCCCCCATGGCCGTTTATAAATAGGTAAACTTGAAAGTTTAGAGGTACAGGAATTTCCCCCCTATGGCCGTTTATAATAAGGAAACCTGAAAGTTTACAGGCACAGGATTTTTTTCCCCTATGGCCATGGGATGCGTATTTGCGTGTTCAACAGTTTACAAAGGATTACAAAGGCGGAGCATGCCGACAGGAGACCTTTTGGTCCATTACTAGGTCGGATGCAGGAAATATATATATATATATATATATATATATATATCTGGAAAAAAAAAAACCTGGTCGGCAGTTGTAGGTACATTAGCCAATACACTTTTCCCTATGTAAGCATCAATTGCCACATTATCTGTGCTGTGTTTCATTCACATGTACGTTCATATCATTCACTCATTCATTTCTGCCTCGGAACCTGAGTCCTTAGTTTCCCAGCCGTACGGATTTTCATGGGATATGCTACAGTCCAGAGGTAATACACAATTATTTCTTAGATATACTTGTAAAATTGGGATGTTATGTGAACTGTACAGTAGCAGAGCAATACCAAATTGGTCGGCAGCAAATGCAAAGACACGGAAGCTACATAATAAATGGGAAAATGTGTGGGGTGTGGTCAGCAGGCAGGCGAGAGCGGGCGGGCTGTGGTATGCAGGAGTACCAACATAAAAAACATCAAATTGGTATAATGGCTTATTTGAGCAGCTGTGTACAATTTTGTTGTTGTTGGTGTTAGAAAACATGTTATGCTTGTGCAATGAAGGGATAATATTGTGCTACTTATATACACATACAGAAAATATAGTCTGTACGAGCGCGATAAATTTGGTACTATGATATGACTATAGAAAGGCTAGACAAACAATCCTAAGATATATTTTACAAGAAACTCAAACTAAACAATATATAGTCACGGAAGAAGCATTCAAAGTGTGTCGGAAATAATAAATAAGAAGCGGAGATTGCATAGTACTATTCCACATGTTTCGTCTTACGCAGCACCACTCTAGTATTGCAGCCAGGCGTGAAAGGAATCACAGGAAATGACGGCCTACAGGAAACACTCAGATATCGCATTTATATTGTTGAAATCAGCTATTTTTTTCCAATTTTATTAGACAATAATATTATTTGGCCAAAATCCAACCCCACGTGACCTGTTTCACCCCTATAAAGCAACACTGTACGGGTTAAGGAACATTCCCTCCTCTTACTTCCCTAAATGGAAGACAGGAGAGGCTAATTGGAAATTATTTGGGAGATCCACAGAGATTGAATGTAAGACTAGTGATTTTACCAGTAACTGATACATATGATTATCTGGTAGGCATCATACTTTCTGGTGCTTTTTCATCCATTCCTAGGACAGCTGGTAAACCTCGACCATTCCTAGGACAGCTGGTAAACCTCGACACCCAGTAGTCCCCTGGTGGAATGATGAATGTGCTTTGAGCAGAAAGATTACAAGAACTTGCAATAAGAGATATTTGAGATATCCTTGTTTAGCCAATAGGATAATGTACAGAAGAGCTCAAGCAAAGCAGAAGAAAGTCTTTTAAGAAAGCAAGGAGGAAATCCTTCATTAAATTTATTAGCGAGTTGAAATATGAATTCTCCCCTACCTTAGTGTGGAGCAGGATTCAAAAGTTATAGGGAAAGTTTACTCCATCTCCCTTGCCCTTTCTTAACCTCTTCCATACGGTGACGCCTACGTAGGCGTCATGAGGAGCAAGTGGGTTTACGAGGATGCCGACGTCGGCGTCTTGATTATATTCATTGTAGTCGTACCTGCGTGGCCCCCATACTCTGTAAACTGGCTTCATCATATTTTCTATGGTTATCAAAATTCACGGGTGAAAGAGAACGAGTGATAGAGCAGTGACTTTATTTTTATAATGTGAGTATTATGACGCAACATCGCATATCTGGCAGCTAATGCTGCCAGACATGCGATGTGGCCCGTATTGAAGGGGTTAAGAGTAATGACACTTTTATATCAGATACAAGAGAGGTAGCAGAGGCTTTTGGAAGACATTTTGCTGATATTTCAAGTCCACTTCATTATTCACCTGACTTCAGAAGGATTAGAGACAAGACCACGATTGTTCCTTGTACGAATACAAATTCAGAGGTATATAATCTTCTTTTTACCTTGGATGAATTGGATCATGCTTTATCTTTATCTTCCCCAACCTCTCCTGGAGAGGATGACATTCTTTATTCCATGGTTGCTCATTTATCCATATCTTCAAAGAAATTCCTTTTAAATGTGCTGAATAAATTTTGGTCTTGTGAGTCTTCTCCTAAATATTGGAAGACTAGTTATAGTAGCAATTTTAAAGGCTGGAAAAGATTCTAATCTCCCACAAAGCTACAGACCTATTGCTCTCACTAGCTGCATTTGTGAGATCTATGAAAGAATGGTTAATATGCATTTAGTTTGGTTTTTGGAGTCTAAAAATCTTTTATCTAACCATCAGTTTGGATTAAGAAGAAATAAGTGCACTCTGGATCCCTTACTTTTTATCACCCGTGAGATTCAGAATGCCTTTGCAATTCAGAATCCGAGCATTGCTGTGTTTTTTTATTTGGAAAATGCTTACGATACTACCTGGCAGGGAGGCATTCTGAAGCAACTTGCAGAGTGGGGTATTGGGGGTAATATGTTCAATTGTTTAAAGGATTTCTTGTCTGATCGTTATTTAAAAGTTAGAGTGGGCTCTTCTTTCTCTTCTGCATATCTTCAAAAGGAAGGGATTCCTGTTGGAGTTCATGGATTGGCTTTTGATAATGACTTTGCTATTGTGTGCAGCAGATTGACAACATTAGAAACAGGCCAAAAGATTCAAGAGGTTATTAACTTATAACAGCATGGGCTAATTATAGGGACTTCAGATTCTCTGCTGAAAAAACAAAAGCCATTAGGTTCTCTAGACTGAGATGCAGGGAAGAGATTCCAACATTATTCTTAGAGGGTGTTATATTACCATATGAAGATAATGTTAAATACTTGGGTCTGTTTTTGGACAAAAGGTTGACATTTATTCATCATATAAATGAGGTCATATGTAATGTTAAACAGTGACTTAATATACTAAAGGTAGTGTCTCACTTCAACTGGTGGGGTAAATCATATAACTAATAATGCATTACCAGGCATTGTGCCTAAGCAAAATCGATTACACAGGGGAACACTTTTTCAGTAACTTTGAGTTGCATTGGATATTTTAACGGATTTTGAAAGAGTTTTAGGCGCTGATTTCAAATCTGAAATTAGTTTTTCTCTACAAGCTCTAGTTTGTATGCAATTTGAGGTTAATGAAATTGTACATATGTGAACTTGCGTAAACCATGTATAAGCATTTTAACGTCCATATATATAGATAGCTTCTAATATTTTGATCATTCTTCTTTTGTTTCAGTTCAAACATGGCTTCCAGAATGAGACATCATTGCAGAAACAAGCCTGATGCCTTCTGCTACATATGTGGATGCTACACACTCAATCTTCAGAGACGTAACATATCCTCGTTCGTCAAGCGTGCCTACAAGGCATATTTTGAAGTTCATCTTGGTGATCAAGACAAGCAATGGGCTCCTCATGTTGTGTGCCACAATTGTGAGGAAATGCTTCGAGACTGGACCAAAGGAAAACGCAAAGGTCTGCCTTTTGGAGTTCCAATGATTTGGCGCGAACCCACCAACCATGTAACTGACTGTTATTTCTGCATGGTAAACACAACGGGTGTTGGGAAGAAAAACCGACATAAGATTACGTATCCGAACATTCCCTCAGCTATTCGGCCTGTTCCGCACTCTGAAGAAGTACCTGTTCCAGTTTTCAAAGGCTTGCCTTCATTGGACGATAAAGACATTGGACATGATACAAGCCAGCAAGACAGTTGTGACAGTGAATTGTCAGAAAAGTGTTCACAATCGGAGGACTGTTCTTCAGACACTGAACCTTTCCCCGTCCCTAAGCCTCTTCCCCAGGCTGAACTGAATGATTTAGTGCGGGATTTAGGTCTTTCAAAGAAAGCAGCAGAGCTTTTGGCATCAAGATTACAAGACAGAAATCTTGTTGATCACTCTGTTAAAGTATCATATTTCAGAAAGCGTGACCAGTTTTTTGTGACCTTCTTTTCAAAAGACAGACAGTTTGTTTACTGCCATGACATCCCAGGGCTTCTCAAAGAACTGGGTGTACCTTACTATAGTCCTGCTGAATGGAGACTCTTTTTAGACAGTTCAAAACGCAGTCTAAAGTGTGTTCTTTTACATAATGGCAATGTTTATGGAGCAGTACCTGTCGGTCACTCAGTGCATTTGCGGGAAGACTATGATGATATGAGAATGGTCATGGACTTATTAAAGTATCATGAGCACAATTGGATAATTTGTGTAGACTTAAAGATGGTCAACTTTCTTCTTGGACAACAGAAAGGTTTCACCAAGTTTCCATGTTTCCTCTGTATGTGGGACAGCCGAGCACGAGACAGACATTGGGTCCAGAAGGACTGGCCTATTCGTGACACCCTTGAAGCAGGCATGCCAAATATCATACAAGACCCAATTGTAAACAGAGATAAGATCATCTTTCCTCCTCTTCACATCAAATTAGGTTTGATGAAACAATTTGTCAAGGCACTGGAAACCGAAGGTGAATGTTTCCAACACATCATCACAGCTTTACCAGGGTTATCATTTGAGAAGATCAAAGCAGGCGTGTTTGATGGCCCACAGATTCGAACCCTAATTCGTGATGATCAGTTTGTTGCTAAGATGACCGCTTTAGAAAGGGCAGCATGGTTATCCTTTGTGGCAGTCGTTCAGAACTTCCTTGGAAACAATAAGGCGGAGAACTACAGTGAACAGAATGCTCCTCGCTTTTCGTGATCTCGGGTGCAACATGAGCATCAAGCTTCATTTTTTGAACAGCCACCTTGATCAGTTCCCTGACAACCTGGGGGCTGTGAGTGACGAACAAGGAGAACGATTCCACCAAGACCTAAAGATCATGGAAGAACGCTACCAAGGGCGCTGGGACAAAAGTATGATGGCTGACTACTGCTGGAGCATTAAACGAAATTGCCCAGATGAAATGTACAAACGCAAAAGTTACAAACGCAAATTCCTGCCTGAAAAAAATACACAAAGAAATTGATAAGCTTCCATCAGCTGTGGTGATGTTCTGAAGGATGCTAATCTAACTTTGGGATAGATGTTCTGTTAATGTTCTGTTTCTTTTGCCTTAATAAATGTACAGAAATGGCTTTCATACTGTTTTAAGATTCAAGTGAACAAAAGAATTGTGGCTGATATTGCAATTTCCTATAATAACGAAAATTTGAAAAATAAATAAAAATGTCAAATTGCATAAAATCTGTAGCTTGCAGACAAAACCTGACTTCAGATTTGAAATCAGCACACTCAAGTTGACTATAGAAAAGTCTTTTTTTAAATGCAACAAAATGAGTGTTCCCCAGTGTTATGGGTGTCAAACTTATGGATCAGTATGTAAAACTTTGTCAAAGAAGTTTGATGTAGTCCACAATATGATTTTGCAGATTTGTTCAGGAGCTTATAGAGCGTCTCCAGTAGATAGCTTGTATGTGGACACAGGAATTCCTCCCCATTATATTCGCAGGGAGGAATTAAACCTTAGATATATATCTCATGTGTTATCATCAAAACAAAATCCAAACTTCAAATATGTAATGTAAAGCAGCCAGTAGACAGAGCTCCAAGAAAAGGTACTCTGCCGAAACCTTTAGAAGTGAGATGTGAAGTTGTAGTAGGGGAGGTAGGACTTGATCCTGTTACAATTACTGAGGTTAAACCTCTCAAATTCCCTCCTAGGAGCCGACCTCCCATTGTAATTTGTCCATTTCAAAGCAAGAAAAATAGAACTGCTGTAGAGCTAAGGAGTGAATTTTTAGAACACTTATCGGTACATGCTGATTCAGTTTTTATTTATACTGATGGGTCAAAATACCAAGATGGTGTTTGTGCTGTTGTGTCTAATAGCACGGTTTTAAAGAGGAAGTTACCTACTTTTAGCTTGGTTTTTACTGCTGAACTGCTGGAAGTCTACAATGCCCTGAAATTTGTTTTTAATTCTGTTTCATCTAATATGAGCGTTGTTATTTTTACAGACTCTATGAGCATTCAATCCTAAGTAAATTAATGCCTCTTCACTTAAATAGTCCAAGAAATACAGGACTGGTTGATTCATATTAACATACACATACATATACCAAGGCTTTTTCCCCCTTACAAGGGAGATAGCCAAAAAGGGAAAGGCATAAAATCATTTCCACCCCTCCACCCTCCCTCTTATCTGAGCACCTCCTGGATGACGGGTCATCCCTACACCTTGTCCACTGCCCTGAGTCAGAAGCAGTGTCGCAAGACACAGCACAAGGCCGCTTCATTAAATCGGCGACCCCCCCCTCTCCGTCCCCCCATTGCATAAAAGGAGAGGACGGGGAGAAATCCCTTCGGGCTGCGTCAAATTTTGCTCACCCATTCCACCTCATGCAATCACATCATCCATATACAACCATTCTCCATTCACCCGTCTTCTGTCCTCTCCCATCCTTCCTCAACAGACATTCCCCTCTTCCCCCAAAGCCCCCTTCACCCCATCCATCCACCTCATCCTAGGACGTCCCCTCATGTTCACTCTCTCCACATCTGCCTTCCATACCTCTTTTACTAGTCTTTCTTCACTCATTCTTTCCATATATCCAAACCATCCTAATATTCTTTCATCAACCCTATCTCCCAGCTCCTTTTCCACCCCTGTTCCACCTCATGTAATCACAACATCATCCATATACAACCATTCTCCATTCACCCGTCTTCTGTCCTCTCCCGTCCTTCCTCATCAGACATTCCCCTCTTCCCCAAAGCCCCCTTCACCCCATCCATCCACCTCATCCTAGGACGTCCCCTCATGTTCACTCCCTCCACATCTGCCTTCCATACCTCTTTTACTAGTCTTTCTTCACTCGTTCTTTCCATGTGTCCAAACCATCCTAATATTCTTTCATCAACCCTATCTCCTTTTCCACCCCTGTTCTCCTCCTCACCATATAGGTGTCACTTGAAATGAGCAGGCCAATGTTGCAGCCAAAGCTGCTACTAGTCTCAGTCACAGACACTAAAATCCCACATACAGACCTCAAGCAAGTAATTCATTGTTATGCATTGGAGAAGTGGCAGGAACAATGGACAAGGGATGGTAGTTACAAGTTAAAAGAGATTCACCCCTTGGTGAATCCTAGAAGTCTCCTTCTTTGGACAGGAGATCAAGTATTGTTTTAACAAGATTAAGAATTGGCCATTCCTACATTACCCATAATTTTTTTACGGCAAGTGGAGCAGAAAGGCTGGCCCTCAATGCCCCACTTGCCAAGTTGTTTTTACAATTAAACAAATTTTAATTCAGTGCCCTGCATACTCTAATAAGTGCAGGGCAAACTTTTTAATTAATTTATCTCTTGTAGAAGTTTCAGGGGAGGTTGCTCATGTGGAGAATGTTTTAAAGTCTTTAAAAGACATCAATTTGTTTTATGAAATTTAAAATTGTATGTATGATTGCTTCTGTGTGTATCTTGTTTTGATTTGTTGTTGTTGTTGTCGTTCCCTAGACTGTCTGTCCGAGCAGTCCCGTCTCCCCAAGGAAGGCCACAGCCGAAACTGGGTTTTCCCACAAATCCTTTATAGAGTGTATGTTGTGTTGTTTGCGTGCATGATTGTGTATAATGCAGTCTTCCATTATGTGTTGTATGGTATGGGGTGAAGTGTTACATCCTGGGCAGCTGTTCACAACACGGCTTAGAAGTGCTGGGTGGTGACCGCATCGCAGTCTGGCCAAGTGGACTCTGTCCTTTCGTGGGAGAGAGGATTCAGAAGGGTGGATATCAGGGGGTCTGGCATGCAGCAGTGTGTTGTCTTTCAGTGTGTTAATGGAGCGGTGAGTGATATGATTATGAATATGTTTCCGGAGGCTGGTATTTGGTGGTTGTGGAGGAAGAGAAGAGAGTATCTGTGCGTAATAAAGGTCTTTGGGTGTAGTTTTAATGTTTCTTGGTGTGTGTGGGTGTTCTGCTATCTAGTGTAGCGGGTGTGATGTGTTTGTGGTGGCTGCGGCAAGTGTTTGTGTGCCTCTCATGTCGAGGTGGTCCTTGACGTTGAGGACTTTTGTTTCATGGTGTAAATGGTCTGTAGGTGTTGTATTTGTGCAGCCTGTAATTGTTTTTAGGGCTTTGTTTTGTATGATTTGAAGGGTGTTGTGGTGTGTCTCACTGAGATTAGGAGCCCATGCAGGACTTGCATAATTCATCACTGAGCGTATGCATTGTTTGTATATTGTTATATTAGTTTCTTTGTTTTGTCCAAATGTTGTTCCAGTGATTGACTTAAGTGCGTTAAGTCTAGGTGTGCATTTGTTTTTTATGTTTGTGAGGTGTTGTTTGAAAGACATGGATGTACCGTATGTTACACCAAGAATTTTCAATGTGTGTGTGGTATTAGTGTTGTTGATGTAGAGATGAGGTATGTATTTGTGTTCTTTTGTCCAGTTGGTGAGAAGTGTTGCTGTAGATTTGGTTGGAGCTATTTTGAGTCTGTTTGTGATGAACCATGTGTTGAGTGTGTCAAGGTAAGGCTGGATTATTTCTGCAGCTTTGTCTGTGTTACGATGTGTGCATGTGATTGTTATGTCATCTGCATAGGAAGAGATTTGTATTTCTGAGGTGTCTGGTGTGGGTAAGTCATGCATGTATAGATTAAATAGTGTGGGGGATAGAACTGAGCCCTGTGGTACTCCGTTCTTAATGTTTCTGATGTGCGATGATTGGCCATTATATGACACATGAGCATTCCTGCCTGCCAGATAATTGGCCAGCCATCTTTTGGTGTTATTGTGCATGTCTGTGTTATATATTTTATTTGTTAGGTTGTGGCGGGGGATAGCATCAAAAGCTTTACTAATGTCCAATGTTATAAGAAGTGTTCTGTGGTGGGGCCTATCTGAATTGATGCCATCTAAAATTCTTTGTGTGAGGTTTGTCAGAAGAGTGTTTGTGGAGTGTAGTGGCCTAAAACCGTGTTGTGAGTCAGCAAGGGGAATATATGGTGTGACAAGTTTAAGTATTAGGTGTTCAATGACTTTAGAGGGGGTGCAGAGAAGTGTGATTGGGCGGTGCGATGTTGGGATTGTTGGGTCTTTGTTCGGTTTTGGAATGGTGATTATTTTACCATGCTTCCAGATGTCAGGTATAGTGTTGTGTGAATAGCTGTAGTTTGCAATGTTTGTGAGTGCGTGTATACCTTGTGGTCCAATGTGTTTTAGGTGGATGTTGCTTATGTTATCAGGGCCACAGGCAGATGAGTGCTTGAGATTATGCATTATGAGTTTTGTCTGACTGTCTATGAAGGGTGTATAGTCTGAGTCTGTGGGGAAGTCTTTCTTACGTCGAATGGTGCGTCAGTCGTCAGGGTGAGAAGTAAGATGGCTCGTCTGTGCAAAATGACGTATGAGTGCGTTTGCTTGTTGTCTTGTTTTGATATGTTTTTGTGAGTGCTTATTGCTTTTACTATTTTATTTGATTTATTTAATCTATTTATTTGTATATGTGCTGATGGCCTACTGACTCCGGCACTTGGCCTTCAAGCCAAAAATTTCATAAATTAAAAAAAGAATCAAAAGAGAAAGAGGTGACCTGCTGATAGAGAAGACTTACTAAATTAGGATAAGAGATACAAGGGGACATGAAAAGAAACTCGAAAAGGACAGTTATAGAAGAGACCTGAAAAAAAACGTTTTCCACACAGTGGAACAAACTGGACAAAATAGTGTGTGCAAAATCTATACATGAATTTAAGAGCAAATTAGACACTGCGAGATACAAAGATAGGACACCATGAGCATAGCTCCCCTTCCCATAATATACAACTAGGTAACCTATCTGTCTCTCTTCCACCACCCCCCAATTTTTGGGACTTGCCCTAGAAATACTGTCTGTTGCTCCATTGCCTTTGACCCAAGTAGAGTGTTGGGAGACAGAATTACAATTTATGAGAAGCTAAGCTGGGAAGGGTGACGAATGGGTTTGGTTAATTGTAGGATGGTATATGCTTTGACACAGCCACCCCCCATTCAAAGGGGGCATATATGTATGCCTTTTGGTATGTATGTGTATACAAAATGTTAGCTTCCATCTCTTCTATCACTCCCCAAAAGCTGCTCCCAATCAGTCAGTATGGTCCTCCCAGGTCTCTTTTACAGGAGACCCATGTTGTTGATATCTAATTTTGTTTCTTTCCAAACTCTGTCCATGTAAAGATTTCACATCTGTGGGGTGTTACTACACTCCCTACTTCAACAGTTCTTGTCTCCTGTCTTTATGCTTGAGCACATACATTGTCATCTTTACACTATTCACCACCCACAACCCTTTTCCTATTACACTAGATATCTTCAAAATTGTATACCTTACCTATTTATCCTGTCAAATACCTTTTCTAAAAATCACATATAGTTCTTAATCGTATTAATTTTTGCTTGTTAGCATCAAGATGATGACCTTATACACACAACCTCTTTCATAAAAGTTACTCGCACCTTGCCTACCATTTTCTTTGAAATCTTGAATTCCTATAAATTAATACTCTCATGTATCTTTATTGAAATATTTTATAAACATTTAATTCATAAAAGGTTTTTCATGACATCATATTAGGACAGTGAATATTTGTTCTTACCAATGTACCTTTCTTGGATACTAAAAGAGTAAGGTACATTAGTGGAAATTTGAAAGGTCAGCAGTTTAAGCCATTATATCTACATTTTAAATCTTAACTGTGCATGCATATGTTATATATTTGTTTATTTATATTTTGTTAACTTGCAACAAATGTTTTCAAGCATAATATTAAATTGTTTCAGGATATGGGGAGACAATTGATGTGGCTTATTCCCAGGCAACCCATGATGCACTTAGAAGAGTTTTCCAAGCCACAGCAAATGCTAACCCTTTGCCATTCAGCAAAAAGGCAGAGAAAATTGAACTTAAGGATTCACCAAATGTATCTTTAAGTAATTTATCAATCTCAGATGTTCAAAATATCATAACATGTTAGAACAAAGAAATATTCAACAAGTTAATGCATATGAATTAGTAAAATGTAAAATATGTAGTGTGCATATATTGTTGATGTGTTCATAGTAAAACAGTGACCTCAGAACATACAAATAAATGGTGAGAAAAAAAGTAAAAGTAATTTTCATTTTACCATTCTATACAAACACTTTAGTTGGTGTGCAAGTGATGAAAAACAAATAAAAGGAACAAACGAAACTATGCTAGATATGGAATTTTTATTTACAGATTGAAACTATCTACATTGGAATTTTTGGTTCAATCCATTTCTGCTAGTCTTGCCCTGCAATCATAATGGTGATATCACATTAAATGAACTATCATTTAGGTTTGGTTCAGAATGTTTAGAGTAAGGAATGTGTCAAAATTTTATTTACAGATTGAAACTTATCTACATTGTTATTTTTGGTTCAATCCATTTCTGCTAGTCTTGCCCTGCAATCATAATGGTGATATTAAATTAAATGAACTATCATTTAGGTTTGGTTCAGAATGTTTAGAGTAAGGAATGTGTCAAAATGTCATTCACACATAACCACTCCCTAACCCCCCATCCTCCACCCACTCCCATGGATCATCCATATACAACCATTATCCACTCACCCCTACCTTCTGTCTTCTCCCTTCCTTCCTCAACAGACATCCCTCTCTTTCTCAATGCCCCTTTTACCTCATTCATCCATCTCATCCTTGGTCACCCGTACTGTTCACTTCATCCACCTCTGCCTTCCACATTTCTTTTATTAACTTTCTTCACTCGTTTTTTCCAAGTGTCCAAACCATCCCAATACTCCATCAACACTATCTTCCAACTCATTTTCCATCCCTGCTCTCCTCATGTCCTCATTTCTTACTCTATTCAGCCTAGTAACCCCTACCATAATTCTCAGACATTTAAACTCGAATACATTCAAACTCTTCCTCTCTTATGTTCCATGTTTTTGCCCCATACAGTGCTGTTGGTACATCCACCCCTTCATACAATCGCCTCTTAGTATCCTTTCCCAAATGTCCATTTCTCATTACACTTTTTAATCCCATAAGACATTTACTTGTTTCTCTCAAACCATTCTATGTCCACCTCCACTCCCTCACTCCCTTAACCCCTTCCATACGGTGCCGCACACGTAGGCGTCATGGGGAGCGAGTGTATTCGCGAGGCTGCCATATCGGCGTCTTGATTATATTTATTGTAGTCGCCCCTCCATAATGACATTCTTTCTAATTCTTTTGTAATCACATTTTCTATGGTTATCAAAATTCACGGGTGAAGAGAGAACGATCGATATAAGCGGTGACTATATTTTATGATGCGAGTATTATTACGACACGTCGTACGGCTGGCATTGGCTGCTGCCACCGAGATCTAAGTCCATGACGCCTACGTGTGCGGCACCGTATGGAAGGGGTTAATACTCACTTCCAATTTGCTGTCATCATCTTCCCTTGTAAACTACCTTACCTTTTACCCACATTTACCTTCAATTTCCTCCTTTTGCACACCTTCCCAAACTCCATCACTAACTTCCTTAATCCCCCCTCTGATCCTGCTACAAGCACTGCATCATTAGCAAACAACAACTGGCTTATCTCCCACTTTTCTCCATTTTCTTTAAATATCTCTAATCCTCCTGCACCACCCCAACCATGTAAACATTGAACAGCCATGGCAACATGACAAAGCCCTGGTGAGGTCCCACCTTTACCTCAAACCATTAGCTTTCTCCATTTCTAATTCTAACACAGGCTCTACCACTCTCATAACAACTCTTGATTGTTCATAACAGCTTTGTTCCCATCCCATATATCTGCAAAACCTCCCATAGTGCCTTCCTGTCTATTTTGTCATAAGCTTTTCCCATACTTATATACAAATACCAAAGGCTTTTTTCCCCTTACATGGGAGGTAGCCAAAAAGAAAAAGGCATAGAAACCACTCCCACCCATTCCATCCCCTACAGACTCCCCTCCCCTCCACCCTCTTCCCTCCCTCACATCTTGGCACCTGGATGACAGGTCATCCCTGCATCCTGTCCACAGCCCTGGGTCAGAAGCAGTGTTGCAAGACACAGCACCTCCACTGCAAGGCTGCTTCACTAATTCAGCAACACCCTCTCTCCGTCCCCTCATGCAGAAGAGGAGAAGACAGGGAGAAATCCCTTCGTTCTGCGTCAATTTATTTCTCATACATACTCCCTCATCCCCCACCCCCTCATGCATCACAGCATCATACATACACAACCCTTCTCCATTCACCCCTATCTTCTGTCCTCTCCCATCCTTCCTCAACAGACATTCCTCTCTTTCGTAATGCCCCTTTTACCCCATCCATCCATCTCATCCTAGGACACCCCCTCATGTTCACTCCTTCCACCTCTGCCTTCCACACCTCTTTTACTAATCTTTCTTCAACCATTCTTTCCGTGTGTCCAAACCATCCCAATACTTTTTCATCAACCCTATCTCCCAACTCCCTTTCCACCCCTGTTCTCCTCCTCACCTCCTCATTTCTCACTCTAGCCTAGTAACCCCTATCATACTTCTCAGACATTTCATCTCAAACACAAACTCCTCTCTTATGTTCCATGTTTCTGTCCCATACAGTGCTGTCGGCACAATCACTCCTTCATATAACTTCCTCTAAGCATCCATTCCCTGTCTATTCCTCATTACACTTTTTAATCCATCAAGACATTTACTTGGTTCTCTCAATCTACATTCTACCTCCATCCCCACTCCTCCCTTTCCAGCCACATTCGCACCAAAGTATCTAAAACTATCCACTTCCCCTAGTCTCTCTCCCTTACTCACTTCCAGCCTGCTGCCACTCTCTCCCCTTGTATATCTCATCACCTTACATTTGCCCACATTTATCTTCAACTTCCTTCTTTCACACACCTTCTCAAACTCTGTCACTAACTTCCTCAATCCCTCCTCTGATCCCACTACAAGCACAGTGTCGTCAGCAAACAACAACTGGATTATTTCCCACTTTTCTCCATTTTCTTTAACCATCTCCAACCCCTGACCCACTACCCTTGCATTCACCTCTCACACCACCCCATCCATATATAGACTGAACGGTCAGGGCGACATAACACATCCTTGATGAAGTCCCACCTTTACCTCAAACCATTCACTCTCTCCATTTCTAATCCTAACACAAGCTCTTACTACTCTCGTAAAAAATCTTGACTGCTCTTAAAAGCTTTCCTCCTATCCCATATATCTGCAATGCCTCCCACAGTGCCCTCCTATCTACCCTGTCGTAAGCCTTTTCCAAATTCATAAAAGCCCTAAAAACATCCTTACCTTTTCCTATAGCTTTCTCACATATCTGTCTAACCACAAAAATCTGATCTACGCAACCCCTACCTGTCCTAAAACCACACTGTTCCTCACCAATTACTCCCTCTGTTCCTCTCCTAATCCTCTCAATCAAGACCCTCCCATAAGCCTTCCCAACTACATTCAACAAGCTGATCCCTCTGAAAATACTATACTCACACTTGTCCCCTTTTCCCTTGTAAAGTGGAACTATACAGGCACTCCTTCAATCTGGCACTCTACCCTCTTTTAAACAAACATTAAATAACCTCACCAGCCAGTCCACCATAATTGTACCTCCTTTTTTCAGACATTCTACATGGCATCCATCCAACCCAGGTGCCTTACCTGCTCTCATCACCTCAACAGCTGCTTTCACTTCATCTTTCCCTATTTCTCCTCCATTTTCCTCACTCGTCACTCTCATTTTCTTAGCACTTCCCACTGCAACTGCATTTCCCTCCCTATCCTCCTTCACATTTAGCAACTCCCTAAAATACTCTGCCTGCCTTCTCTCCCACTATCATCTCTCCATCTGCACCTTTTACCTTTTCCTCTACTTGATTTGCCTCCTCTTCCTCTTTTAATTTCTTTCCAAAATATCTTTTTATTACTTTCAAAATTTTATGTCATACTCTTACCCCATTTCATAGCTGCTCTCCTCTTTGCCTCCTTTATCTTATGCTTGACTTCCCTTCTCTTTACTTCGTACCTCTCATACAATTCCCTCATCCTAATTTGTAGCCAATCTATGGAAGCCTGCTTCTTCTCTTCTACACCCTTCTTTGCTTCCTCATCCCACCATTCACTACTCTTCCTTCTGTTTCCTTCTGCCCTCCTTGTTCCACATATCATCTTTGCACCCCTTATGACTCCCTTCTTGAACCATCCCCATTCTTCCTCCATTCCTAGTTCTACTCTATCCCTCACTACCTCCCACTCCTCTCAGCTTTTTATACTCCTCCTTTTCTTTCTCATTTAAGCAGTTCACTCAAAGAACCTCCCTACCTTCTACCCTTTTCCTCTTTCTCCACCTATTCTCCACTCTCAATTTACCTTCCACCAGAAAATTATCTGATATTACCCCACTCTCTCCCCTTAGAACATGTTCATCCTTAACTCTTCTTACCATACTCCTGGTCACCACTATATAGTCCATTAATGCTCTACCACCCTTCCATCCACCACCCTCTCTCGTGTACTTATGCTTGAATTTCTTCCTAAACACTGTATTTGCTATCATCAACTCTCTTTTGAGACACATCTACACCATCAATTCTCCACTATGATTTTTACCTGGAACTCCATACTTCCCAATCACTCCATCTATTGGTTCGTTTCCTATCCTAGCATTAAGGTCTCCTAATACAACTACATTTACATTTCTCCCCAATCCCTCTATGCACTCATTCAAATCTACCCAAAAAGCCTCCCTTTCCTCTACGCTCTTCTCACTACCAGGCCCATATGCACTTACAAAAACCCATATCTCCCTTCCCAGCTTCACCTTCATCCACATCAACCTTGAAGAACAATAGTTAACATGTACATTCTCCCCCAATCATCCCCCACAGTTCCAAACACCTTCAGGCCTCAATTTAGCCAACTAGCCTCAATCCCCAACCTGATCATAGGTGGTGACTTCAACGCCAAGTCGTCTGCCTGGTATGTTGACAACCCTGACACAGACAGAGGGCTTGATATACAGACTCAGTTTGACTCATTAACTATCATGAACAACACACATAATCATACACATATCCCACACCAAGCCCTATACACTCCCTCCTCTCCTGATATCACCTTCTGCTTCCCCTGCCTAACCCCAACAACATCATGGAGAGTGGTCGGAACCCTTGGTTCTGACCACCTTCCAATCATCATCACCACCAAAACAAGATGCACCCCAGTTGGCCACAGACACACATACACCAATTACAAGAGAGCTAACTGGGAAGCTTTTACTGAAGAGACAGAACAACATTTTGAAACACTTAACAGTATACCAATCACAAACATAAACAATGCTGTGCACACTTTTAATACAATCATACAAAATGCAGACACGAGATACATCCCTAGAGGCAACAGAAAATCACACAACTCCAACTTCACACCAGAAATCCAAGGCCTCATCAGACAATGAGACACACTTAAACACAATACCCCCACACCTATCCCTCAAAACATAGCAGACCAAATACAAACACTAAACACTGTGATTGCTAATAAAATACACGAACAAAAAACACAAAATTGGCAAAACTTTATCAATACACTTGATCACAAAACAAACACCAGCAAATTGTACAAAACACTCAACAGCATTACACTATCCAACAGTAACACAACACGCTCTCACGCAGCAATAATCATAACAGACAATCTACCCTCAAACAGACAACAAGCAAACACACTCATAAATCATTTTGCACAGACAAGCCATCTCACTTCTCACCCTGACGACCGACGCACTATTCAACGTAAGAAAGACTTTCCCACAGACTCAGACTATACACCCTTCATAGACAGTCAGACAAAACACATAATACATAACCTCAAGCACTCATCTGCCTTTGGCCCTGATAACATAAGTAACATCCACCTAAAATACATTCGACCACAAGGTATACATGTACTCACAAACATTGCAAACTACAGCTATTCACACAACACTATACCCGACATCTGGAAGCATGGTAAAATAATCACCATTCCAAAACCGAACAAAGACCCAACAATCCCACCATCGCACCGCCCAATCACACTTCTCTGCACCCCCTCTAAAGTCATTGAACGCCTAATGCTTAAACTTGTCACACCACATATTCCCCTTGCTGACTCACAACACGGTTTAGGCCACTACACTCCACAAACACTCTTCTAATAAACCTCACACAAAGAATTTTAGATGGCATCAATTCAGATAGGCCCCACCACACAACACTTCTTATAACATTAGACATTAGTAAAGCTTTTTATGCTATCCCCCGCCACAATCTAACAAATAAAATATATAACACAGACATGCACAATAACACCAAAAGATGGCTGGCCAATTATCTGGCAGGTAGGAATGCTTACGTGTCATATAATGGCCAATCATCGCACATCAGAAACATTAAGAATGGAGTACCACAGGGCTCTGTTCTATTCCCCACGCTCTTTAATCTATACATGCATGACTTACCCACACCAGACACCTCAGAAATACAAATCTCTTCCTATGCAGACGACATAACAATTACATGCACACATCGTAACACAGACAAAGCTGCAGAAATAATCCAGCCATACCTTGATACACTCAACACATGGTTCATCACAGACTCAAAATAGCTCCAACCAAATCTACAGCAACACTTCTCACCAACTGGACAAAAGAACACAAATACATACCTCATCTCTACATCAACAACACTAATACCACACACAAACACATTGAAAATTCTTGGTGTAACATACGGTACATCCATGTCTTTCAAACAACACATCACAAACATAAAAAACAAATGCACACCTAGACTTAATGCACTTAAGTCAATCGCTGGAATAACATTTGGACAAAACAAAGAAACTAATACAACAATATACAAACAATGCATACGCCCAGTGATGAATTATGCGAGTCCTGCATGGGCTCCTAATCTCAGTGAGACACACCACAACATCCTTCAAATCATACAAAACAAAGCCCTAAAAACAATTACAGGCTGCACAAATACAACACCTACAGACCATTTACACCATGAAACAATAGTCCTCAAAGTCAAGGACCACCTCGACATGAGAGGCACACAAACACTTGCCGCAGCCACCACAAACACATCACACCTGCTACACTACATAGCAGAACACCCACACACACCAAGAAACATTAAAACAACACCCAAAGACCTGTATCACACACAGATACTCTCTTCTCTTCCTCCACAACCACCAAATACCAGCCTCCGGAAACATATTCATAATCATATCACTCACCGCTGCATGCCAGACCCCCTGATATCCACCCTTCTGAATCCTCTCTCCCACGAAAGGACAGAGTCTACCTGGCCAGACTGTGGTACAGCCACCACCCAGCACTTCTAAGCTACCAGAAGAGGCTGGATGACCGCATTGTGAACAGCTGCCCAGGATGTAACACTTCACCCCATACCATACAACACATAATGGAAGACTGCATTATACACAATCATGCACGCAAACAACACAACATACACTCTATAAAGGATTTGTGGGAAAACCCAGTTTCGGCTGTGGCATTCATTGGGGAGACGGGACTGCTCGGATAGACAGTCTAGGGAACGACAACAACAACAACCTATTAACCACTTCCATACAAAGACGCCTACGTAGGCGTCATGAGGAGCAAGTGGGTACGCGATGATTCCGACGTCGGCGTCTTGATTATATTTATTGTAGTCATACCTACGTAACCTCCATTCTCTCTAAACTGGCTTCATCATATTTTCTATGGTTATCAAAATTCACGGGTGAAAGAGAACGAATGATTGAGCACTGACTTTATTTTTTATAATGCGATTATTATGACGCAACATCGCACCTCAGGCAGCTAATGCTGCCTGACGTGTGATGTGCCCCGGAGTGAAGAGGTTAAGGTCATTAAAAGTGGCATTTGACTATTTGGATGAAGAAATGATTAAAAAAATATTAGTTACATTAATAAGACCAAACTGGAATATGCAGTGACACTATGGACACCCAGTACTAAAAAGAATATAAGGAAATTAGAAAGAATACAGAGAGCAACGACAAAGTTGGCACCAGCTCTTTCCAAACTAACATATAAAGATTATCCAAATTGGAACTACCAACACTGGAGCAGAGAAAAGAAAGAAGTGATCTACTGACTATAGAATTATGAAAGGAATGGAAATCCTTGATAGGAATGATTTACTAAATAATGACAATGGAATAACAAGAGGTCCTAAAAAGAAACTTAAAAAGGATAACTATAGAAGAGATCTGAAAAAAAAGGTTCCCACACAGTGCTAGATATCGGGAATAACTTAGATAAAGAAACAGTGTGTGGAAACACTATTCAAGATTTTTTTTTTTTTTTTTTTTTTTTGCATCCGACCTAGATATGGATCAAAAGGTCTCCTGTCGGCATGCTCCGCCTTTGTAATCCTTTGTAAACCACTTCCATACAGTGATGCCTACGTAGGTGGCATGAGGAACAAGTGGGTACTCGATGATGCCGTCGGCATCTTGATTATATTTATTGTAGTCGTACCTACGTAACTTCCATTCTCTCTAAACTGGCTTCATCATATTTTCTATGGTTATCAAAATACACGGCTGAAAGAGAACAAACGATTGAGCACTGACTTTATTTTTTATAATGCGATTATTATGACGCAACATCACACGTCGGGCAGCTAATGCTGCCAGACGTGCGATGTGCCCCGGAGTGAAGAGGTTAAGAAAAAATTTAATGCTGAAAGATACAAAGATGGGTCACCATGAGCATAGCTCCCTTCCCGTATAATACAACTACAACTAGGTAAATACACTCGGAGAAGTGGTACAGGAAAGTATTATATGTGTGTGTGTGTGTTGGGGGGGGGGCAGCATAACAAAGGGGTAGTTGCAGTATAATAAAGTAGCATCATTTCTCTATGAGTAGAGATTTCCACTAAGACAAAATGATGTATGGCTCTGGTCCATTAAGGGCACCCCATGTAGACCGTAAGGTATCAGCTACATGCTACTGAGGAAATTTTTACCCCACAATAACATGCAACCAATACTCAGCAATTCCAGAAAATTGAAAAATTTATCTACCAAAAGGCTTCCCTTGTATGGGAGGGAGTCAGCCAATGGATGCACCCACCCTCCACATGTCCATCACCCATTTGTTTCCCTTTTATCTTAGTTCTTTGTAGATGAAAAACCAACCCTACCTCCAGCCCACTATCCAGGTCAGAGGTATTGCAGCAAGACAGCACATCCATAGCAGGGGCTAAATGCCTAAGCTGGTTTACCCCCACTGCTTCATTTACATGGCAACCCTCCCTCCTCATCCCCTCATAGGCCATGTCAAGTCATTGTCCAGTCACAACCATTTTCCACTCACACCGATCTCTTGTCTTCTCCCTTGCCTGCTCAGCAGACTCACTTAAAACCCCCTTTAACCCATCCATCCACCTCATTCTTAGTCTTCCTCTCAAGTACACTCCATCCACCACTGCCTTCCACACTTTTTTTTCTTTTTGTCAGTCTTTCTTCATCCATTCTTTCCATGTGGCTAAACCATACTATTATTCTTTCATCAACTAAATCTGCCATCGCCCTTTCCACCCCCCACTCTCCTCCTCACCTCCTCATTCCTTACTCTATCCATACTTGCAACCCCCACCCTACTTCTGCAACATATTTAAATTTCTTTCTATTTTACATTCCTCCCATACAAACAGATAAACAAGAAATGATCAATAAATCCATTGTCCCCAGTCTGTTTTCCAGAAGACCTACAACCTTTAAGTAACTGGCAACGGCCTCTGGGTGGGTCCACAAATCACCAAGATAAGATATATTATGTTTTTGTCTACAGATTGCTAGTATGGGGTATTTTAGTCTTCTGTATGGTGGTTCCAATAGTGAGAAAAATCAAAACAGTTACATATGCCATCCTTTCACCAGCAAAGATGTAGAAAGGGCAGTAAAGAAATTTATAAACACCTATGCAGAAACCCCTGACATAATCTCAAATCACCTAAAACAACTTGATCCAAAAGCTATGAAGGCCTAAATTCATATATTCAACCACTCTTGGTTACACAATAAAATTCAAGCCATCTGGAAAAGAGCTTACATAATCCATATACTAAAACTAGTCTCCAGAAAATGCTGTCTCATAGACATATCACCATATCCAAGGTGATGGAAAGATTAGTTGTAGAAAGAATTGCAACCAAACTATCCACTTCCCCAAACCAACATGGATTCCAAAATAACCACTCCATCAGCACAGCATTCATAAATTCTCCCAACAAGTGCTAAGTTTCAATAAGAGTGCTCCACCAGAAAGAACAGTTATGGTAGACATTGATAGGAAACAAAATATTTGACAAGTCCCATGACATATACTATCAAATAAGGTCATATAGACATATCCATTTCAATGACAAGAAATGGCAAACTAACATTTTAGCAGGGAGGCAGTGCACAGTAACCCAAACAGCCAAATCTCTAGGACAGATGACTATACAATGGTGTCCTCCAATGAGCAATACTCTAATGCCACTGAACCCCTTCATATATGATCTCCCAACCTGATAAAGCCTGTATGAACAAAACATTGTACCAATAAAGACTTCTTCCTCATGTGGTGCTTTTCCTGACCTCCCAACCCCTGATCCAGAACTCAACACTAGACCACTCACATACGCAGATGACCAAATAATTATAACCCAGCATAGATACTATAAAATAGCAGCCAAGAACACCCAAACTTACTTAGACAAACTAGAGCAGTGGCTCAGGGATAACAGAATGGAATCATTACCACAAAAATCATCATTAACACTGTTCATTTCAGACAAATATGAATAGGTAAGTTCTATGCAACAGCACTCAACTTCCCATATCCATTTCATGATATCACACACCACTGACTGAATTTTAGAAGAAGAGAGAGAGAGAGAGAAAAAAAAAAAAAAAAGCAGCATACCTATCGCCAGTTTCACACAATACACCTTTCCAACAATAGGGCACTTTAAAGTGGCAAGATGTGGAATTAACATGTAGTGATGTCATATGATGATCACTGATGGAAACAAATGGTTGAACTGTGTATATTCATCAGGTTCCTTTAATTTTTCAAGGCTATTTTAATGATAAATATGGTAAGCTACAATTTATTAGCATGATATGATATTATGGTCATGTAATCACCAATGTCAGACATGCATAGCATTAAATGACTGCAATTATATTAAAACAACAACAACTGGAGAGGCGAGGGGTGACTGTGCTTACCACACCATAAATGCACTGCACACATGTACGTACACATTATACACACAGGTATCCCACCAACGTGCCTATGGCCTTTGTTAAACTAGATTCACGAGATATTTGAGTATGCTTAAAAGTGGCAGTTTGCCGACAAGATTGACGAGATAAACACCATATGAGGACGGAGCCTTTATTTGTACGACGTTTCGCTTATTACTTGAAAAAGCTGTAATAAGCGAAATGTTGTACAAATAAAGGCTCCGTCCTCATATGGTGTTTATCTCGTCATATTTGAGTATATCACTGCTCTATCATATGATAATTTATAAGTCATGAATAAGTTATATAAGCAGTGTTTTATTTGCTGCTCTCTCTGGTGCTGTGGTGTGTGTGTGTGGTATAGTTGGTTGGTGAAGCAGTTTGGTGAAGCTGTTCAGCCTTCCAGAAGGTGTGTGATTGAAAGTTTACCTACCCAAATCTACCTAGACCTACTTGCTGTTTCGAACATGACACTATACCCTTCCTTACAGGCTGAGGCTGAACACTTATGCTTTACAGCACTGGTGTTGAGTTAGTAATTAGCCAGTAAATTGAGTAATTTTGAGGAAATACTTTGTAGAATTCCATAATTTGATTTTGAATTATTTTGTGGAATTAATTTTTTCCATGTAAGTACAGGTACTCCTCGTTTTACGACCTACTTGGTTAACGACAACTCGGAGTAGCGACGGGCTTTATGACGTCATTTAACGTAAATCTCCCGAAGGTACGACGTCGTGTACGATAATTAAGTTGGCTGAGGCAAATTTGTATGATGTTATAAATGAACTTGTACGGTGGATATTAGCTGTGAGGTAAAGTGTTCTGAAGCTTAGGTCTACATTACTATCCTGCAAGCTGCAAAAACTACCTGGGGTACAGTGTATACCGGTAGTGGTAAATTTTTAGTTTCGACCATGGGCGCAATATAGCAATAGAAAATTAATTATTAAGTTTGTAAATTATAATGTATCAACGTAATATGCATTTTTGTGAGCGGAAATGAAAAAAAAAAATGCTAAAGCAGATTTCGTAAGTAACGAAGTCATGTCGGACGAATGGTACACCATGTTTGTTATGATAGATGCCGATGTTGAAGAAATGAAAGGACGATAAATTAATTCGTCTAACCTAAACTAAACTAACCTAACCTGTGTTTAATAAATCATTACCTGCAAATTAAATGTCATCCGGCTCGTCATCGTGAGAGACGTTGGCAGACGACATGATGGCGTCCCGAGCCTATGCTACCGACTTCGTTCATTAGCATATTTTCTTGTAGCAAGGTATTTTTTACTTTCATTTCCGCCCACAAAATTGCATATTACGTTGATACATTTTAATTTACAAAATTAATAATTTATTTTCTATTGCTATATTGCACCCATGGTCGAAACTAAAAAAATACCCCGGTATTCAATATGGAATGTCAGCATACGCGGATTTGGTCATATACGGTAATTTTAGGAACCTAACCACCGTAAATAAACAGTAAATAAAGCTTTAATGTACTGTATAAAAGAGGGAAAATACACAAAAATAAAGATACATGTATTGCTGGACATTGTACATACAGTACATGTATGTATATGTATACACTTTTGCTTAACGACCAATTCAGTTAACGACGGCGCGCTGGTCCCAATTGTCATCGTTAAATGAGGAGTACCTGTATTTATAAAGAGAATGTACCGTATTTTTCGGACCATAAGGCGCACCCGTAATTTGCTATTCCCCGTCCTTACATAAGGCGCACCTGACCATAAGGCGCAGCTGGTCTCGTCATAGGATAATCATGCTTATGTGAGTGCATTCAGAACTGATAATTTTCGTTGTCGAATGAGAAAAATCGTTTGGGATTTAGCAAAATTACAAAAATAAATGATATATTTTTTTATTTTGGTCAGTGAAATCAGACCACCTCCATGGATGGTCTGGCCTACCAATACCGCTAAAAAACAACATAAACACGTTACGGGAATTGTAGGGAATAAAAACAGCATTAGCAGTTTTATTCCCGGAATTCTCTATTCACTTAAAAACACAAGATTACAAATGAAGGTAAATTTTTAGTTTCGACCATGGGCGCAATATAGCAATAGAAAATTAATTATTAATTTTGTAAATTGTAATGTATCAACGTAATATGCAATTTTGTGAGCGGAAAAAAAAAAAAAAGTTACTAAAACAGATTTCGTAAGTAACGAAGTCTTGTCGGACGAATGGTACGCCATGTTTGTTATGATAGATACCGACGTCTAACCTAACCTGTGTTTAATAAATCGTTACCTGCAAATTAAATGTCATCCAGCTTGTCCTTGTTGTCGTCGTCGTGAGAGACGTTGGCGGGCTTTTCAACCACTCTCTCAGCTTGCGGGGTATACAGTTCCTATGCTACTGACTTCGTTCATTAGCATATTTGCTTGTAGCAATTTTTTTTTTTTTCATTTCTGCCCACAAAATTGCATATTACATTGATACATTTTAATTTACAAAATTAATAATTAATTTTCTATTGCTATATTGCGCCCATGGTCGAAACTTAAAAAATACCCAAATGACTACAGTCGGAGTGGAGCGAGACTAGACCAATGTAAAATGGCTGTCTTTGTTTTAGACGCTATCATGTCATAGCCATGATAGCGTTAATGAATGCGGTGGCATGGACTCGAAAACTGTCGAAGTTTTCGCAATTTTCTTGTCAAGATACATGCATTTTGGTTATAACTTGGTTGTAACTTTTGCTAGGCCTATGCACTGTCGCCGTCGGCAGGCTAGCTACGAAACGTGTGAAAATAGTACGTCACTGTCTGAGGCATTTTTTTGCAATGAAGCCACACATAAGGCGCACCTCACGATAAGGCGCACCACCCAATTTTGGCCGATTTTAAGGATTTTGCCCGCACCTTATGGTCCGAAAAATACGGTATTTGATGCACCATAGGCATATATATACTATAAACTTGGTGAGGTTAGGTTAGGAAGTTAAAGTGGTACTGTACCAACTTCAGCAATTTTACCTTAAAAATTAGCGGCCTTTTGGTCAGAGTTTTGATAGGGGGTGTATACTGAAATTTAACATACACAGTATTTTGTTGTCAGGTGAAGGTTAAATCAAGAATCAGTTTTCAGTACTTCATATTATTGTTTTTGTTATATCAATGTTTCACTAAAAGAAATTATTCACCCATGTTTTTCATTTGATAACCTATAATTATCTGTTCATGAGGTAGATTGAAATAATATATGATGCATACAATGATATACAACAATGATTGTGAGAAGTGGAAACAAACAAAACATTCACAGATGGATATTTTGGTCTTTGATAGAAAGCAAAAAATGAACATCAAGAGTAATGAAGAAAGTATCAAATCTGTTGTCATGGTTCCCTCTTAGAGAACCATGGGTTGAGCCCATAAGTCATTTGGGAAACCATAGCGCTCATGAGTGATCCTTTGTGGGTTCCCTTACAGAAAGAAAGAAGAGATTTTGTAGAGTTGTTGTGAAAATGTCAGACTGTTTTGGTGTTTCTATCTAGGGCAATGGTTTTCTAATACTTTGGCTTGTTAGCCAATTTAACATGGCACATTAAACCTGTTACCCTCTTTGACAAAATCTGATTAGTATTCATAATCACTGCATAGGTTAGAATCCAAAATATATATTTTTTCTATCATCTTTGAGTATATAGTTTTTAGTACACTGATTACAATACCTTACTGCAAGGTGTTGCATGATTTTCTCAAGAGGTAGCTGGCAAGGTTTTGGAAAGCAGAGTCAGAGAATGTTCAAAGAAGAACATCTTGTTTCTCACTGATTAGTCTACTACAGAAAAGAGGAAATTGTTGTGGATTATTGAGCCTTATCACATCAAATGTTGACACTACCCCTTGGCGGACCATGGTCATTATGACACCTGACATCAAGGCAAGACCCATGTACATTTAATGTGCCTTAACATGAGGAAATGCCCCATCCACTGAGAATTGCCATTGTTGGTGCATTCACAGGCCTCTAAGTACACAAATATGGTCACTTCCATTGTTCAAACAATTACACACTGGTGTCATGCATCTCCCTTCTGCTAAGACTTTATCTCAAACTAAGTGGGTGCTTGAGCTTTCTAAGACTGACAGGCATCAGAACACACTTCATTTATTTACTAGACTGTTAAAGCAAAAAATACAGAGACTGTGCTTGTTCACCATATGACATCATGGGATTGAAAACAAGGTGGCATCCATCTTTTTCTGGAAACTTATATACACAGACATAAAAACATGTTCACTATTCAAGATTTTAAGAAAAAACTTTATGCTGAAAGATACAAAGACAGGCACCTTCCCATACAATACAACTAGGTAAAAACTAGGTAAATACATCTACATCACCAAGCTCTCCAAGAAAGACCACCAAACTCAATCCAAAAACAATTCCTAGGCATCAGCTCCACAGAAAAATTATCTCAAGAGAAGCAAGAATCACACTGACATACTTGTGTTGAGGACACCATCCAGCATTAAGACAGTATCAACACAGAGTAGGCCTGGCTACAGAATCAAATGATAGGACACCTACATACAAAAACCAAAATCCTCCTAATAGGACATCACATGAAAATGATAGCAACACATTTCTATCCAGAACCCTAAACAACACACCCTTCACACTACATTTCACAAGCACCACCAAACAGAATGAAACAAAAAAACTACAGCAGCACACTACTCAAACATCTACAACCTACCACCTACACACACACACGAGCAGCAATTGAAGCAAGATGTATCGAAAACACGCTCCAGGCCGCTAACTAGCGCTTCGCCAACGGACGAATTTGGAACCAACCGATCCCTACCTAGTTGATTACACAAAATGAGAAGGGAGATATAATTCGAGTGGCCAACAATGTAATCGTCTTTGAATCTTTTTTATTTTTTCACAATCAGTTACAAAAAATGGAAGGAAAAAAATGAAGGTCATAGGGACAAGGAACCAACAAAAAGATGCCTAGACATAAGTAGAATTGAGTCACTGCTTGGAGTTATCCCAAAAAAGGACATGCCTGCATGAAATGCCAAAGGCTTGAAAGAAATCTATTTTTGGGATTTGATAGGGATAATAATAGTATGTATAGAGGGATAGATATGGAAAGAGAACCCAGGTTTAAATATATAATAACAAATAGGGAAATCAACAACTTGTTAGATGAAATAATCGAACTTAAAAGTGAATGCAAAAGTATATACAAAGAAGTAGCCCTATTAAGAAAGGCCAATGAAGAAAATAACAGGGAAATAGACGAGTTGAAAATGGAACTAAATAGGATAAAGGAAGAAAATGGAACTAAATAAGATAAAGGAAGAAAATGAAAGATTGAAAAATGAAGACAGGAATAGGAATGAGGCATTAAAGAAAGAGATGAAGGATCAAATGCAGGTAGTGACTGAGAAAGTGGAAGAAAAGATCAAAGAAAATGTCTTCCAAGAAATAAACTGTGGAAAGTAGAACAGGGAAGTGAAAAATTATCTTTTAAAGAAATAATGGAGCAGCAGGTCATGGAGAATGCTAAGGAAACAGTAATCCAATTGATTAAAGAGAAAGGTAATTTGGTCAGGGACACAGTGAACTAAAAAGATGCATTGTAATCTATGGTATTAAAGAGAAGCACAATGTTTCTAGAAATCGGAGAGAAAAAGAGGAAAAAAGACATTGCTAAAGAAATTCTGAAAGAGATTCAAGAGGAGAGACAAAGTTTAGATAAAGAAATTTAAGAAACATATAGGATAGGTAGATACTCAAAGGAAAAACAATATAGGCCACTAAAAGTAAAAGGTAAGTCACAAATGATTGCAGAGGAAGTACTATCTAGAACAACAAAACTAACAAACAGTGAACAATACAAAAATGTATGAATAAAAAAAAATAAATGAGTGAAGAAAAAGAAAAAGAAAAGGGACTTAGAAATGAAGCAAATGAAAAAAAAAAAAAAAAAAAAAGGAAATGAGAATGAAAAGGTCCTTTTTTTTTTTTTTTTTTTTTTGAAAGTGGTGGACCTGAGACTGAGAAAATGGTATATCAGGATAAAGGAAACACACCAAAAAAAGACGAAAGAAAATAAATTAAAGTTAGCCTATACCACTAATGTCTAATGACTCTGGCATTAGAAAAACCAGACATAATGGGAATAGTAGAAACTAAATTAAAAAGTACTCTACCACCAAATACTGTGGGACTAGGTCTATACAACTGTTGGACAAAGAATACATACATATACCAATGCTTTTTCCCCCTTACAAGGGAGGTAGCCAAAAAGGGAAAGGCATAAAATCATTTCCACCCATTCCATCCCTGAATACACTCCACACCCCTCCACCCTCCCTCTTATCTGAGCACCTCCTGGATGACGGGTCATCCCTGCACCTTGTCCACTGCCCTGGGTCAGAAGCAGTGTTGCAAGACACAGCACATCCACAGCAAGGCTGCTTCATTAAATCGGCGACCCCCAACTCCATACCTCTTTTACTAGTCTTTCTTCACTCATTCTTTCCATGTGTCAAAACCATCCTAATATTCTTTCATCAACCCTATCTCCCAACTCCTTTTCCACCCCTGTTCTCCTCCTCACCTCCTCATTTCTCACTCTATCTAGCCTAGTAACCCCCATCATACTTCTCAGACACCTCATCTCAAACACATTCAAAATCCTTCTCTCTTCTTCTCTTATGTTCCATGTTTCTGCCTCATACAGTGCTGTTGGCACAATCACTCCTTCATACAGTCTCCTCTTAGCATCCATTCCCAAATGTCTATTCCTCATTACACTCTTTAATCCACCATGGCATTTACTAGCTTCTCTCAATCTACATTCTACCTCCACCTTCACTCCACCTTTTCCTGCCACATTTGCACCCAAGTATCTAAAACTATCCACTTCCTCCAGTCGCTCTCCCTTAATGCTCACTTCCAGTCTACTGCCACTTTCACCCCTTATACATCTCATCACCTTACTTTTACCCACATTTATCTTTAGCTTTCTTCTATCACATACTCTCCCAAACTCTGCCACCAACTTCCTCAATCCCTCCTCTTATCCTGCCACAAGCGCAGTGTCATCCGCAAACAACAGCTGGCTCACCTCCCACTTTTCTCCATTTTATTTAACCATCTCCAATCCCTTGCCCACTACCCTTGCATTTACCTCTCGCACCACCCCATCCATGTATAAGTTGAACAGCCAGGGCGACATAACACAGAATAGAAAGGAAAAACAAGGTGGGGGAGTATTATTTTTGACTTGGATAGACTTAAATGTGACAAAAATAATAGAAGGAAAAAACAATGTAGAATCAATTATGATCAAAGTTGAAAGCAATTACATGAAAAGTAGAAAATTTGTAGTAGTGTATGTGACCCCCAAAACATAGTCTTGGGCATAAAGCGATCATTCCAAACTGCTGGAAGATACAAAGTATGAACTGACTGATATACTGAAGGAAAGAGGAAATATAGTAATTATGAGTGATTTTAATTCAAAAGAAATATGTTGGGAAGAAATGACAGTAAAGGGTGGAGAAGACATCTGGGGCAACATGCTGCTCAATATGACCATTGAATACACAATGACTCAGTGGATAAAAGAAAAATACCAGATACAGAAACAATGAACCCTCGAGACTGGATTTAATATTTATGTCAGAACCTGAAATTGTAGACAGAATAGATTACAATAGGAAAGAGTGACCATGTACTAATAGAATTTGAACTAAAAGAGCAAATGGACCTAAGAAGAAATGGGAAACATAGAATAGGAAGACCAATGTATAGTAAAACAAATTTTGAGAAATTTAAAAAATCCTTTCGTAATGCAAACTGGGAAAAATTCCTAAAGAAATAAGGATGGAAGAGAAATGGAATATACTAAAAGAAATTTATAATAAGATAGTGAACAAATATGTACCACAACAAAAGCAAGAAAGAGTATACATAAAAAACTGGTACAACAAAAAAATGTAGTGAAGCTAAGGATAAAAGAAACAAAGCTTGGAAAAATGGAAAAAGACAAAAAAACAAGCAAATGGCAAACATATATCAAACTAAGAAACGATTATGTAAAAATACGCAGAAATGAAAAGGGAGACTATGAAAAAGAAATAATAGAAAAATGCAAGGAACAACCTAAACTATTTTACAGGTATGGAAATTGTAAACTAAAAAACAAACAATAGAAAAGCTGTGCCAGGGAAATTATGATTATACAGAAGTCCAAGAAATGGCAGAAATTATGAGCAATCATTTCAAATCGATATTCACAACTGAGAACTTACCTCACTGTGAGGGAGTAAAGAGACAGAAATCACCCCCCCAATGAAGGAAATAACTGTAACACAGAAGGAAATCAGAGACCACATAAAAAACCTTGACATCAGAAAATCACTCGGTCCAGATGGAATTGCAAATTGGATACTGAAAGAATGCATAGAGGAGCTAACAGATAAAATATACAATATAATCAAATGCTCGCTCAAAGAAGGAAAGGTACCACAAGACTGGAAAAAGGCAAATATTGTACCAATATATAAAGGAGGAAACAAGGAAAATCCAACCAACTAGACCTGTCTCCCTAACAAGCACAGTACCAAAAATATGTGAAAAAGTTATTAAAAGTAGATGGGTTAAACATCTGGAAGAAAAAACTATACTGAATCCAAATAAATTTGGATTTAGACAAGGAAGATCATGTACAACAAATCTGATCTGCTTCTATTCGAGACTAATAGAAATAATACAAGAGAGGGATGGATGGGCAAAATGCTTATCTAGACCTACACAAAGCATTTGATGAGGTACCACACAAGAAATTAATAAGAGAAATAGAATCAATAGGTGGCATCAGAGGAAAATTATTGGAGTGGATGGAAGACTTCCTGACTGGGAGAAAAATGAGGGTAATAATTAGAGATAAATACTCAAAATGGGAAGAAATGATAAGTGGTGTCCCACGAGGTTTGGTACTGGCTCCAATCACGTTTGCCATATATATAAACAACATGGATGAAGGAGTAGAGTGTTATATGAATTCCTTCGCAGATGATGCAAAAATACAAAGAAAGTAAGAACAGAGGAGGATTGTCAATCATTACAGTTAGACCTGGACAAAATCTAGAAATTGACTCAAAAGTGGGAAGTGAACTTCAATATCACGAAATGTAGCATAATGGAGTTTGGAAAAAGTAAAAACAGAATGTAAAAAAATTATAAAATTGGTGAAGAATTAAAAAAAAAGTGTACTCAGTAAGAGACCTTGGAGTAATAATCAACAAAGACATGACACCAGACAAATATATCAATAAAATAGTCAGAGAAACTTTCAACCTATTAAGGTCAATGAAAGTGGCATTTGACTATTTGGATGAAGAAATTATTAAAAAAATATTAGTTACATTAATAAGACAAAACTGGATTATGCAGCAACACTATGGACAGCCAATTCTAAAAAGAATATAAAGAAATTAGAAAGAATACAGACAGCTACAACAAAGTTGTTGTTGTCGTTCCCTAGACTGTCTGTCCGAGCAGTCCCGTCTCCCCAAGGAATGCTACAGCCGAAACTGGGTTTTCCCACAAATCGTTTATAGAGTGTATTTTGTGTTGTTTGCGTGCATGATTGTGTATAATGCAGTCTTCCATTATGTGTTGTATGGTATGGGGTGAAGTGTTACATCCTGGGCAGCTGTTCACAATGCGGTCATCCAGCCTCTTCTGGTAGCTTGGAAGTGCTGGGTGGTGACCGCACCGCAGTCTGGCCAAGTGGACTCTGTCCTTTTGTGGGAGAGAGGATACAGAAGGGTGGATATCAGGGGGTCTGGCATGCAGAAGTGTGTTGTCTTTCAGTGTGTTAATGGAGCGGTGAGTGATATGATTATGAATATGTTTCCGGAAGCTGGTATTTGGTGGTTGTGGAGGAAGAGAAGAGAGTATCTGTGTGTGATACAGGTCTTTGGGTGTTGTTTTAATGTTTCTTGGTGTGTGTGGGTGTTCTGCTATGTAGTGTAGCAGGTGTGATGTGTTTGTGGTGGCTGTGGCAAGTGTTTGTGTGCCTCTCATGTCGAGGTGGTCCTTGACTTTGAGGACTTTTGTTTCATGGTGTAAATGGTCTGTAGGTGTTGTATTTGTGCAGCCTGTAATTGTTTTTAGGGCTTTGTTTTGTATGATTTGAAGGGTGTTGTGGTGTGTCTCACTGAGATTAGGAGCCCATGCAAGACTCGCATAATTCATCACTGAGCGTATGCATTGTTTGTATATTGTTGTATTAGTTTCTTTGTTTTGTCCAAATGTTGTTCCAGCGATTGACTTAAGTGCATTAAGTCTAGGTGTGCATTTGTTTTTTATGTTTGTGATGTGTTGTTGGAAAGACATGGATGTATCGTATGTTACACCAAGAATTTTCAGTGTGTTTGTGTGTGGTATTGTTGTTGATGTATAGATGAGGTATGTATTTGTGTTCTTTTGTCCAGTTGGTGAGAAGTGCTGCTGTAGATTTGGTTGGAGCTATTTTGAGTCTGTTTGTGATGAACCATGTGTTGAGTGTATCAAGGTATGGCTGGATTATTTCTGCAGCTTTGTCTGTGTTACGATGTGTGTATGTGATTGTTATGTCGTCTGCGTAGGAAGAGATTTGTATTTCTGAGGTGTCTGGTGTGGGTAAGTCATGCATGTATAGATTAAAGAGCGTGGGGGATAGAACAGAGCCCTGTGGTACTCCATTCTTAATGTTTCTGATGTGCGATGATTGGCCATTATATGACACGTAAGCATTTCTACCTGCCAGATAATTGGCCAGCCATCTTTTGGTGTTATTGTGCATGTCTGTTATATATTTTATTTGTTAGGTTGTGGCGGGAGATAGCATCAAAAGCTTTACTAATGTCTAATGTTATAAGTGTTGTGTGGTGGGGCCTATCTGAATTGATGCCATCTAAAATTCTTTGTGTGAGGTTTATTAGAAGAGTGTTTGTGGAGTGTAGTGGCCTAAAACCGTGTTGTCAGTCAGCAAGGGGAAAATGTGGTGTGATAAACTTAAGTATTAGGTGTTCAATGACTTTAGAGGGGGTGCAGAGAAGTGTGATTGGGCGGTGCGATGTTGGGATTGTTGGGTCTTTGTTCGGTTTTGGAATGGTGATTATTTTACCATGCTTCCAGATGTCGGGTATAGTGTTGTGTGAATAGCTGTAGTTTGCAATATTTGTGAGTGCGTGTATACCTTGTGGTCCAATGTGTTTTAGGTGGATGTTACTTATGTTATCAGGGCCACAGGCAGATGAGTGCTTGAGATTATGTATTATGTGTTTTGTCTGACTGTCTATGAAGGGTGTATAGTCTGAGTCTGTGGGAAAGTCTTTCTTACGTTGAATAGTGCGTCGGTCATCAGGGTGAGAAGTGGGCTTGTCTGTGCAAAATGATTTATGAGTGTGTTTGCTTGATTTATGAGTGTGTTTGCTTGTTTTCTGAGGGTAGATTGTCTGTTGTGATTATTGCTGTGTGAGAGCGTGTTGTGTTACTGTTGGATAGTGTAATGCTGTTGAGTGTTTTGTACAATTTGCTGGTGTTTGTTTTGTAATCAAGTGTATTGATAAAGTTTTACCAATTTTGTGTTTTTTGTTTGTATATTTTATTGGCAATCACAGTGTTTAGTGTTTGTATTTGGTCTGCTATGTTTTGAGGGATAGGTGTGGGGGTATTGTGTTTAAGTGTGTCTCATTGTCTGATGAGGCCTTGGATTTCTGGTGTGAAGTTGGGGTTGTGTGATTTTCTGTTGCCTCTAGGGATGTATCTCTTGTCTGCATTTTGTATGATTGAATTAAAAGTGTGCACAGCATTGTTTATGTTTGTGATTGGTGTACTGTTAAGTGTTTCAAAATGTTGTTCTGTCTCTTCAGTAAAAGCTTCCCAGTTAGCTCTCTTGTAATTGGTGTATGTGTGTCTGTGGCCAACTGGGGTGCATCTTGTTTTGGTGATGATGATTGGAAGGTGGTCAGAACCAAGGGTTCCAACCACTCTCCATGATGTTGTTGGGGTTAGGCAGGGGAAGCAGAAGGTGATATCAGGAGAGGAGGGAGTGTAGAGGGCTTGGGGTGTCGACATACCAGGCAGACGACTTGGCGTTGAAGTCACCACCCATGATCAGGTTGGGGATTGAGGCTAGTTGGCTAAATTGAGGCCTGAAGGTGTTTGGAACTGTGGGGGATGATTGGGGGGGAATGTACATGTTAACTATTGTCAGTGTTGATTTGTTGCCTGTGCGGATTCGAATGGATTGGATTTCTGTAGTGTTATCTGTAGGGAGAAGAATTTTGGTTGTGGCACTTGTGTCCACAAAACAGATGGAGTGGTGGATCAGGGTGATGAGTCCACCGTCATTGCCATTGGTCCGGTCTTGTCTGATGGTGGTGTAATTATGAAATGATGGTGTTTTGTGTGAGTGTCTTAGTTTTGTTTCTCGTATAATTGCAATGTGTATGTTGGGTTGTTTAAGAAAGTGTTCGAGTTCATGTTTTTTCGTGTTAATACCGTCAATGTTGTGTTGTAATATGTTGATGTTGTGTGTTCTGTATGTGCTGTATGTTGCTGTTTGGGGTTGAGGTTGGGGTGTTAATGGGGAAGGTATAGGATCTGGGTTAGAGGGGGGGAAAGGAGAGATTGGGGACAAAGGAGGGGGAGTACTGATTGGGGATAAGGGCAAAGGGAAACTGGAAGTGGGTAAGGGTGCTGGCTGTGGTTGGGGAGGTGGGAGTGGGGTTACTGGAGGGCAGGTAGAACATGTCCAAGTGTTTGTGTATTGGTTTGTGTCAGCAAGTGTTGTACAAGTGAGGTGGGCCCAGTTTTTGCACATATTGCATTGAACTGAACCCTTTGTCTGTCTGCTTGAGGTAATGGGTTTAGAGCATGTTGGGCATGTGTATTTTGTGGTGGGCCCAGGATTGCTCTCTACAAAGTTGGCACCAGCTCTTTCCAAATTAACATACAAACAAGGATTATCCAAATTGGAATTACCAATATTGGAGCAGAGAAGAGAAAGAAGAGATCTACTATCTATAGAATCATGAAAGGAATGGAAATCCTTGATAAGAATGATTTACTAAAATGGGACAATGGAAAAACAAGAGGACATGAAAAGAAACTCAAAAAGGATAACTATAGAAGAGATCTGAAAAAAAAAAAAAGCTTCCCACACAGAGTACTGGATACCTGGAATAATTTAGATAAAGAAACAGTGTGTGCAAACACTATTCAAGATCTTAAGAAAAAACTTGATGCTGAAAGATACAAAGATGGGTTACCATGAGTATAGCTCCCTTCCCGTATAATACATCTAGGTAAATACCTATACCATTCAAAACACCCACATCTGCATAACAAAATAGGCCCTTCAAGAAAGACCACCAAACTCAATACTCCAACAACAACCTCCAGATATATGCCCCACAGAGAAAATTCTCCCACACCTGACAAGAACCATACTTGCATACCTGCACTCAGGACACCACCATACATTACGATAGTACCAACAAAGAACAGTCTTAGCCACAAGTTCAAACTGCTCCACATGCAACCACCACACAGAAGACACAAAACACCTCATACTACAATGCCCCACACTAAAAATCCCTAGACAACACAATTTCTCTTTAAGTGATTTATAATCCTGCCTGGAGGCTGTTGCCATTTTCCTTGAGGCTGCAGGTCTTCTGCAAGAGAGACCAGGGGCAATGGATTGAGTGATTGTGACCATCAAACAGAAGACACAATGCCCCAAATTAACAATCCCTAGACAACAACACAGTATTTCTTCCCTGTATGACAGATGCCTGTAGCTGGTAACCAGAGAGCTGTGGATCTTCTACAAGAGAGACCTAGGGCAATGGATTGATATGATACAGCCAAAAATATATTTGTTACAAGAATTCAACCTACTAAGAAGTATGTGACCACTGCTTAGGTAAGTTTCTAACTTCAACTTTTAATATTTTTCCTGACACTGTACTCTCATCCCAAATATTTCCTATTTTACTTTGGTTCTCTTGTCTAAAATATAGACTACTCACCTTTTTATGATTGTGTGAGTGTATTTTGGCAGATTTCTCACTGGCCTTCTTTTTGCATTTCTGAGCTGACTTTCAAAACTAATCTCTTCTTCTGTTTTTATTTTACGTCTTGGGACATGGGTGAGAGCTTTCCTCCAATCACCTAAAAAACACAATTATAATATTATGGAAAACTAGAACTTACAGTTCAGATAAATAATAATAGCTGTTGCCTTGAGCTTCAATGACTGGAAACCTGATGCCCTACATTAACCTTCTGGGCCTCCTGTGGATATCTGGGAAGAAAGGTTAGACTGTTGTCTATGTTGTGTTAATGTGAGTCAGTTTCTATGTCATCAGCAAATAATAATAATTGCTTTAAGATTCAATGATTGGAAACCTACAGCCCAATAGAGGCTGGCAATAGTCCTTGGGCCCTCTCAATGATCTCTCTAGGAATAAATGGACTATTTTCTGTGTTGTAATAATAATAATAATAATTGTTGTCTAATGGGAAGCTTACTACCTCTCAGTGGCTGGAAATGGTTCTTGCATCTTCCCACAGATCTCTCCACAAAGAAACTTTGGATTGCTGTCTGTGTTGTACTGGTGTGGGACTATTTCTATCTCACTAATTGAAAGTGGTAGGAGAAGGGGAGCAGTCACTAGCTGCCACTTCTTCATGTGTGAAAAGGTGTAAGAAATACAAGTAAAGCTGACAGATTGAGAGATCTTGAGCCCAGACCATGTGTTAGCCCCTCAAAACCACATCTACTAGAGGTAAAGGGGTTGCTATATTTTGAAAATGGGCAGCTTTGCTGTCCATCTTGCAGGACTACCACATGTAGTGGGGGACTGTTTCTATGTCACTAGCTTATGATAGGAAGATGGAAGTGAAGGAGTCATCAACTGTCATCTCTCTATATAAGAAAAGGTGAAGGAAATACAGGTTTTTAAGATAGGGAGTGAGGAGATGGTTCTCTCTGACATCCATTTTGCAGGATCATCAGCTGCAAGTATCTATTAGTGGTCCCTTAACAGGAGGGCAGCAGATGCTAGTTATTGGTTTTTCTTATGTGAACAAGTGAAAGAAAAGTGGATGAAGTTCATGAGAGGAGTGTGAGAGACTTGGGGTAGAAGAGCATGGTTGGACAGAAATGGGAAAAAATGTGTAATAAACTGCCTTGTATATGAATGTGTGGAGAGTTTTGGGAGGAATGTGAATGTAATGGTGTTGGGGGATCTTGAGGGGATCATCCATTAGAAAATCGAACTTTTTTAGTTTGGGGTGAAAGTGGCTGAGATTTTTTCCTAGTAACTGTCTTGTCTCAGAGAAGATACCACCGAGTTTTCAAGTCATTTATGCTTATACCTTTTTTATTGTGACTTTTTAATTTTCGAGGGGTAATTTTTGAAAATTTTGAAATTGATTCAGAGGATTGACCTTTGACTGGATATTGATTATTTTTTGTCTTTATAATGGGCTAAGATAGATGAAGAAACGGAGGCAGAATTATGATGTTCTGATCGGTCTATTATGAGAAAAAAAATCCAAAGTTGATGAAAAAAAAAAAAAAAGTATACAGATGCTCCTCAATTTACGTTTTAGTTACGTTCCGAACGTAACATGAAAATGAACGTAAGTTGTTACTGTACGTTCCAGTAATGTATGACCATTAATACTGTACTATACATCCATGAATTCTATTACCGTATCTTATAAAACACCCCTAAATCATTAATTATAAACATATTGTAAAATAATAACATTAATTTCAAATAAATTAAAATTCAAGCAATATAATTTTAATTAAATGAGTTTTATTCAAATTTACTTACCTTTGGCAGTGGTGCTTAAAGTGAGGTGGTGGAGGAGAAGGAGGGGGAGGCAAGGCACATTCAGTTTGTCGTTTGTGCCATGTAAACAATGGACGTAGCGTCATGCGTAAATATCGTTTGAACGTCTCGTACTACGGAGAGCGCGCTAAACTCAAAATTTCACTCATAATATTATTATTTTTTTTTGTACAGTCAGTTCAAACATAAAATAAAAAAAACGTAAAACGAATGAACGTAAGTAGAGGAGCGTCTGTATATGAAAAAATCCCACTAGTCCTTGACATAAGGACATAAATCTGCCTCCAAATGTTCTCCCAATTATGCTGAATCCGATAAGGATTTGCAGTTAAAAATCAGTGAAGGCGTTTTGGATATGAATCAAGTTAAATGTGCAAAAATCAAGTTTTTTCAGGAATGAGCGTCATAGTTTTTTTGTTCATGGTTACTGGTCCCCTTTCATAATTTAGGATGTTATGGTGTTGAAAGGGTATCATAGGCACAACCCTACTCTTTGTTGCCAGCTTTTGATTAATTACAGGTTTATATGATGAATCCAGTTAGTATCCACCAGGGTTATATTGCACTTTTCTTGGCGCGATGCATCTTTGGCGACAGACGATCTTTATCTGCCATCCTAAGCTGTTTTATGGCATCACTGGTTGTTGTCCCTCTTGCTGATGGCATATATGCAAGTTCATAACCAAAGATGTGGTTCAGAACTGCAACTTGAGCACAGAATTGAACTCTAGCTGCTGATGCAAAGTTCCTCTTTGAACTCAAAGCCCAGATCTTTGCATGGAAGCTTTCATTTTGGTTTTGTGTCCTTCCCTTGAGGCATTTCTCTAAAAGCTCTGTAGAGGTGAGGTCTTGATATATTGCCAGGATGGATTTCCGCTTCTTAGTGGGAATCTTCGCCAGGAACGACTTCTTGACTCTGTGAGACTCGGGTTCCTCTTGCCTGGCTAGTGCTCTCTGGAAAAAAACACCACGAATCTTCTCCTTAGGACAGTAAGAATGCAATGGCTTCTCATCTGTGCTGACAGAATGCAGGTAGGAGGCCATGATAGCTTTACGCATTGTCTGAACATCAGTGTTCACACAATCACGTATTGCCTTCCCATAATACTGTGTCAACTGTCACAGCATCTGTCAACATATTAACGCGTATGCTATTATTTATCATACAAAAGCATAAATATTGTGCAAAATACACAACTTCTTTTGTTAGCAAATATATGTAACAACAGAAAACGTAATATGCAGTACGCAGCGCACACGACCCAGCCACAGTAGGGTGGGGGGGGGACTGTATTATATTTTTTTTTAGATAGTAAAAATTAAGATACAGCTTCCATACTCAGCCACGAGATAGCTTATGAGCAAATATTTTCAGATTTTTTTTTTTTTTTTTTCGTGATTTTCTGATGGACGATCCCCTTAATGTTAGAGTAGGAGCTGAGCCAACAGATATACTGTATTAGGGAGGTTTGGGGTGCCAATGATCTCAGAGGCGAGATGATGTTGAAGATGAGGAAGCTGAAGATGGTTGTACCTAGTTGTTTCTTATGGAAAGGGGAACTACGCTTGTGGTGTCTCTCCCCTTTGTCTCACCATATTTAATATGCTCTTAAATTCATGTTTGGTTTTGCACACACTATTGTTTTGTTTAGTTTGTTCCATACATCCATTACTCTGTGGGGAAACCTGTTCTTTTTCAGGTCTCTTCTATAACTGTCCTTTTTTAGCTTCCTTCCATGTCCTCTTGTTCTCTTATCCCAAATTAGTAAGTATTCTCTATCAAGGACTTCTATACCTCTCATGATTCTGTAGATGGTCAACAAGTCATCCAGTTTGTTCCAAGTGTCCACCACTCTGTATGGAAAACTGTTCTTCAGATCTCTTCTATAACTATGTTTTTTGAGTTTCATTCTATGTTCTCTTCTCCCAATTTAACAAGTCCTCTCTATCTAGTATTTCTATGCCCTTCATGATTCTATAGATGGTCAGTAGGTCACCTCTTTTCTTTGCTCCAAAGTCGGTAACTCCAATTTAGCCAGTCTCTCCTCATATGACAAGTTTGAAAGTGCTGGAGCTAAGTATTTACCTAGTTGTATTTTACTGGAAGAGAGCTATGCTCGTGGTGACCTGCTTTTGCATGTTTCAGCATCCAGTTTGATTTTAAATTCTTGTATAGTTTTCGCACTCACTGTTTCTTCATTCAATATGTTCCAGATATCTATCACTCTGTGTGGGAAGCTATTCTTTTTCAGATCTCTTCTGTAACTATCCTTTTTAAGTTTCTTTTTGTGTCCCATGGTTTTTCTTTTATCCCACTTTAATAAGTCACCTCTATCAGACTTCCAACCCTTTCATAACTCTGTATATCATTAGCAGATCTCTTTCTCTTCTTTGTTCCAGGGTAGGGAGTTTGAGTTTATCCAATCTTTGTTCATATGTCAAATTGGAGAGTGTTGGTACCATCTTTACTATTGCTCTTTGAATTCTTTCTGATTTCTTTATGATCTTTTTGGTGCTGGATGTCCATAGTGTCGCAGCATACTACAATTTTTTGTCTTATCAATGTAACTAATATTTTCTTTACCCTTTCTTCATCTATGTAGTCAAAAGCCACTTTCAATGATCTTAAAATATTGAAAGTTTTTCTGAATAATTTGTTGAAATGTTTGTCTTTTGTTATGTAATTGGTGATAGGCTACTCCTAGGTCCTTTTCCAAGTCAATTTTTTTTTTTTTGTACCAATTTTGTATTATCCAGATATTCCGTTTTTGCTTTTTCCAAATTCCATTATACTACATTTCTTGATGTTGAAATTCACTTCACTCTTCTGACTCCATATCCAGATTTTGTCCAGATCTTCTTGAAATGATTTACAATCTTCTTCTGTGCTTACTCTCTTTAGTAGTTTTGCATTGTCTGCAAAGTTCATATAACATTCCACACCTTCAACCATATCATTTATATAAATGGCAAACATTATTGGAGCCAGTACAGAGCCTTGTGGGACTCCACTTATCATTACTTCCCAATTTGAGTTATTGTTTCCGAGTACCACCCTCATTTTTCTCCCGTTCAAGAAGTCTTTCATCTATTCCGATAACTTTCCTTGTATTCCACCTATCATTTCAATTTTTCTTAGCAGCTGGTTGTGTGGTACTTTGTCAAATGCCTTTTGTAAATCTAAGAAGTGTGTGTGTGTGTGTATTTACCTAGTTGTATTTTACGGGAAGGGGAGCTATGCTCGTAGTGTCCCGTCTTCATATCTCATTTTGTCTAAACTATTTTTAAATTCATGTATTGATTTTGCACACACCACTTTCTCATCTAACTTGTTCCAACTGTCTATTACTCTGTGAGGAAAGCTGTTCTTTTTCAGATCTCTTCTATAGCTGTCTTTCTTGATTTTCTTTCCGTGCCCTCTTGTATTTCTATCATCCCATTTTATCAGATTCTATCAATAATTTCTATGCCTTTCATGATTCTGTAAATAGCTATCAAATCTCCTCTCTCTTCTTTGCTCTAGTGTCTGTAGTTCAAGTTTTGCTAGTCTCTCTTCATATGATAGTTTTGAGAGTGTTGGTGCCAATTTTGTAATTGCTCTTTGTATTCTTTCAAGTTTTTTTATACATTTTTTTGTACTTGGTGACCACATCGTTGCAGCATATTCCAATCTTGATCTTATCAGTGATTAGAATTTTCTTCACCATTTCTTCATCCAGGTATGTAAATGCCACTTTGATTGTTCTTATTAAATTATAAGTTTCTCCAAAAATCTTATTTATATGTTTCTCAGTTGACATATTATTCATAACAATGACTCCCAGGTCCTTCTCATTTTCTACTTTTTTTATTCCTTCTCCCAATTTATATGATCCTGTTATTCTGTTTTTGCTTTTTCCAAATTCCATTTTACTACACTTTTTAGTGTTGAACTCCATCTCCCACTTCCTACTCCATTCCTGTACTTTATTTAGATCACTCTGTAGTGACTCACAATCTTCTTCCGTGTTCACTTTCTTTAATAGTTTTGCATCATCTGCAAAGAAGCTCATATAACTTTCAATTTCTTCATTCATATCATAAATATATATAGCAAACATTATTGGGGCCAGAACTGTTCCTTGTGGAACACCGCTTATTACGTCATCCCATTTTGAGTGTTGTCCCTTATCACTACTCTCATTTTTCTTTCTTGCAAAAAGTCTTCCATCCATTTAAGCAGTTTGCCCTGTATTCCTCCTTCAGTTTCTAATTTCTTAAGCAACTTCTTATGTGGTACTTTGTCAAAAGCTTTTTTTAGGTCTAGAAATGCACAAAATCAGCCCATCCATCTCTTTCTTGTATTATATCTATTAGCCTTGAATAGAAACATATTAAATTAGTGACGCATGATCGTCCTTGTCTGAATCCAAATTGCCTTGGATTTAGCACGCTGTTTTTTTTTCTAAATATTTTACCCATTTACTTTTGATAATTCTTTCACAAATTTTTGCTATTGTACTTGTTAGAGAGACTGGTCTATAGTTGGTAGGGTCTTCTTTATTTCCTCCTTTATACATGGGTACTATATTTGCTTTTTTCCAATCTTCTGGAACTTTTCCTTCTTTCAAGGAACTATTTATTATGCTATGTATTTTGTCTGCCAGTTCATTTCTGCATTCTTTCAAAATTCAGTTTGCTATTTCATCTGGTCCATGCAATTTTCTAACATCAAGATTACTCAAGTGTTTCATTATTTCATTCTTTGTTACTTCTATTTCTTTCATAGGGGGGACTTTCTCTTTCCATTCGATCTCTTCAGGTTGTATATTCTCCCTTGTAAACACTGATTTAAAATGCTTGTTCATAATTTCCGCCATTTCTATTTCCTCTGTGTATTCAACTCCTCCTTGTCTTAATTTCTCCAAATTGTTTGTTTTTCAGTTTGTTGTTTACAAATCTGTAGAATAGTTTTGGTTGATCTTTACATTTTTCTATGACATCTTTTTCATATTTTCTCTTTTCTTCTCTGCACGCTTGTACATATTCATTTCTATAACAAGTATATATTTTCCATTTTTCAGGTCTTTTGTCTTTCTTCCATTTTGGTCCAAGCTTTGTCTCTTTTGTCTTTTAACTCCCTACAACTTTTGTTGTACCAGCACTTTACATATTCTTTTTCTTGTTTTTGTCTTGGGACATACTTTTCCACTCCTTTTTTTATAATTTTTTGTCAAAATATTCCATTTCTCTTCTACTGTTGTATCTTCTTTGTGTATTCTTTCCCAGTTTTCATTTTGAAAGAATTCTCTTATTTTATCAAAATTTGTTTTTTCATACATCAATCTTCCTTTTCTATATGGTTAATTTCTTTTCATGTATTTTTTCTCATTTAGTTATAGTTCTATCAATATGTGGTCACTTTTACTTATTGGTGCCTGGTATTCTAGCTTTTCCACTATTTCAGGTTCTGATGTGATTATTAGGTCTAGTCTCGATGGTTCTTCATTTCTATACCTTGTGTTCTCTTGAATCCATTGTGTCATTGTGTGGTCAATAATCATCTCAAGTAGAACATTTCCCCATGAGTCTTCTCCAACCTTTACGGTCATCTCTTCCCAGCAGATTTCTTTGCAATTAAAGTCGCCCATCATAACTATTCTTCCTCCATCTTCCATTATCTTGTTTAATGTTATTCGTGTGTCTTCTAACATACTTTTATGTTCACTCTCTTCCCACGAGGCTTTTTTGGGGGGCATGTAGTTTATTACAAACTTTCTGCTCTTCTTATCTCTGTCTTCTACTTCTATCATAATCATCTCTACTCTATTCTTTCCATATGTGATACTCTTCACGTTTATATCCTTCTTAGTCAGGAACATAACTCCACCCCCTTGTTTTATCTCTCTGTTTCTAATCCAATAATTATATGCATTGTGTCCTATGCTGTTGGGTGGTAGGGGACTTTTAATTTTGTCTCTACAATTCCCATTATGTCCGGTTCTTTTTCCTTCAGATACTCGTTCAGTTCATTCAGTCCTGTTATTAATCCATCTATATTTGTGTAGGACACTCTTAACTTTCTGTTATTTCCATTGTATTCTCTGTTTCTTTTTTGTTTCTCTCTGTTATGGTCCATTTCCTCAATTTCATATTCACTACTCTCCAGAAGAATTCTTCTTTTTCTGACTCCGTTCTGGTCTCGTTTTTTTCTTTAGCTTCTTTCCTTTTCATTTTTTTCCCTCTCTTTCCTCTTTATTCATTTCTCTTTTTGTTCATATCTTTTTATATTGTTTACTTGCTGCTAGCTTCCCTGTTTTTGCTAAGATATTCTCTGCTGTTGTTTGTGACCTGATTTTAATCTTAATTGGTCTGGTCTTATCTGTACTATATTTTCCGAGCCTAAACATCTCTTCAATTTGTTTCATTATTTCAGGTTCATCTTCCTGAACTAATTCTAGTAAACTGCTTACTTTTTCTTTTTCCTCACTGATTCTTGAAGTTCTATCTAGGTTGTTTCTCTTCCATTCCTAATATAATTATACATTTCTTTTTATCTGCTAAGTCTCTTACTATATTCTCCTTCTGTCTCATCACTTTGATAACTGAGTCTTCAGTTTGTTCTTTCACTTGCTGTTTAATTATGTCAGTAAATGCAACTTTACTGTTTTTCTGGATTTTTTTCCAACCCTGTGCTTCTTTTGCTATGGCCTCTTTATTGTCTTTATTATTCCTCTTTAATTCTTCATTCTCCTCTTTTACTTCTTTTAACTGTCTTTTTAATTCTTCTATTTCATTAGTTAAATTTTTGTTCGCCTTCTCTAGTTCTTCCAATCTTTGAACTCTCTGCGCAATGTTGGTTACGTTACCAAACCTGTCTTCCCAATGTTCGATCATCTTATCAAGTTTCTCCTCTAGTCTTGTCAATCGGGGGAAATTATTATCCTCACCTTCCATTGTGCTGCTCTTATCTATATTTCTAATCTTTACAATTTTGTTAATCCCATCACCAGAATCATCGGTCCTTCATTTGTTTACAAGACGTCTGTTCTCTTGGACCAAGTCCTCCCCTTCCTCATTTCCTTCCATTTCCCTCAGTAATCCCTCCCCTTCTCCTTTTTCTTCACTTTCCCACGACACCACGAGTTATCCCCTTCCCCGTAAATACAATAGGTACTTCCTTTGCGTTGAGGTCCACGAATATTTCACTTTTTCTTCAGAACTCTAATCCTCCGACAAAAGAGTGTGTGTGTGTGTGTATTTATCTAGTTGTTTCTTATGGGATAGGGAGCTATTCTCATGGTGCCCGTCTTTGTATCTCTCCATATCTAGTTTCCTCTTAAATTCTTGTATTTTTTTCACACTGATGTTTCATCTAATACGTTCCATACATCCACCACTCTGTGGGAAAGCTGTTTTTTTCAGGTCTCTTCTATAACTGTCATTTTTGAGCTTCTTTCCATGTCCCAGACCAAGTCAAGTTTTAGATGGAAACCAACTGAGAGAACAGGCAGGCTTTAGGAGCAGATATTCGACCCTAGACCATTTGCAGGCAATAAACCAACTAATCAAGAAAATGACAGAATACAATATACCTGTGTTTAGCTTTTGTAGATTACGAGGCCTTTGACTCGGTAGAACAAATAGCAATACTAAACTCGTTACGCAAGCAGGGTACAAAGAAACAGATAGTAAAAGTTTTAGAAAAGATTATGCGAAATGTACTGCTATAATTCGACTACATAAAGATACAGAAAAGATCAAGATTGAGAAAAGAGTATGGCAAGGCAATACAATTTCACCCAAACTATTTACAGCTTGCTTGAAGATATTTTCAGAAGATTGTGTTGGGAAAAGGTTTAAAGATTAATGGTGAATATTTGAACCACCTAAGATTTGCGGATGACATCATTCTTATTTCAGAAAGAGCAGAAGACTTGCAAGACATGCTGAGTGATCTAAACAAGGAAAGTCTCAAAGTAGGTTTAAAAATGATTAAAAGTAAAACCAAAGTAATGTTCAATACAAAAGTTCAAAGTAAAGAGATTTTAATTAATGATGAGAGTCTTGAGGAAGTTGAATAGTATAATTATTTAGGCCAGATGGTGAAAGTGATGAAAGATTATGATAATGAAAAAGACGCATTACAATTGGTTGGAAAGTGTTTGGTAAGTATAATAAGATCCTGAGAGGCTCTCTACCTTTATGTTTGAAACATAAAGTTTACAATCAATGCATTCTACCAGCAATAATCTACGGGTGTGAGACTTGGAAACTAACAAAGGCAATGGAAACAAAACGAAGGATAGCACAGAGGAGAATGGAGAGATCAACAATGGGAATAACGCTGAGAGACCAAAAGAGAGCAAGTTGGGTGAGAGCACACTAGAGTGAAAGATATTGTGGAAGCAGTAAAAGAGAAAGTGGAATTGGGCAGGTAAGTTAGTGCGAACGACTGATGAGCGATGGAGCAGGTGTGTTACTGAGTGGACACTGCCAGATGGGAAGCGTGGAAGAGGGAGACCAGACAGAAGGTGGAGAGATGAGATCAAGAAGTTTGCAGGAGTGACATGGCAGAGGATGGCACGGTCGTGTGAATCATGGAATGCTATGAAGGAGGCATTTGTTCTGCAGTGGACTCAGGATGGCTGATTTGATTGATTGATTGATTTCCATGTCCTCTTGTGTTTCTCTTATCCCAATTTAGTAAGTCTTCTCTGTCAAGAACTTCCATACCTTTCATAATTCTGTAGATGGTCAAAAAGTCACCTCTTTCTCTTCTTTGCTCTAGAGTCAGCAACTCCAATTTTAACAATCTTTCTTCATGAGTTTTGATATTGTTGGGGCCATCTTCGTAGTTGCTCTCTGGATTCTCTCAATCTTCCTTATATTCTTTTTTGTACTGGGTGACCACAGTGTTGCTGCATACTCCAATTTAGGCTTTATGAATGTGACTAGTATTTTCTTTACCAATTCTTCACCCAAGTAGGTAAAATCCACTTTTATTGATCTTAGCAAGTTATAGGTTTTGCAGACAATTTTGTTTATCTGTTTGTGATGATCACTCCTAAGCCTTTTTTCAGATCCCTTTTTTTCTTTTTCACCAATTTTATATTGTCCTGATGTTTTTTTTTTACTTACTTTTTCCAAATTCCATTATGCTACATCTTTTTATTGTTGAATTCCATTTCCCACTTCTGACTCCATTCCCAAACCCTATTCAGATATCTCTGTAGTGAGTCACAGTCTGTTTCAGTACTTTCTTAACAATTTTGCATAATCTGCAAAGAAGCTCATGTAACATTCCACACCATCATTCACATAAATGGCAAACATTATTGGAGCCAACATTGATCCTTGTGGGACTCCACTAATTACCTCTTCTCAAGTAGTCTTTTCTCTGAGCACTACTCTCATTTTTCTTCCATGCAAAAAGTCCTTCACCCATTTCAATAATTTACCTTGTATCCCTCCTATGGCTTCCAGTTCTTAATATTTTTTGTGAGGGACTTTATCAAAAGCTTTTTTTAGATCTAGGAAAGTGCAATTGACCCATCTGTCCCTTTCTTGTATTATATCTAGTATTTACCTATTTGTATTTCATGGGAAGAAGCTATGCTTGTAGCGACCTGCTTTTGTATCTTTCAGCATCCAGTTTGATCTTAAATTCTTGTACAGATTTTGCTTTCACTGTTTCTTTATTCAGTTTGTTCCAGATATCTATCACTCTGTGTGGGAAGCTATTCTTTTTCAGATCTCTTCTATAACTATCCTTTTTAAGCTTCTTTTTGTGTCCTCTTGTTTTTCTCCTATCCCATTTTAGTAAGTCATCTCTATCAAGGACTTCCATCCCTTTCATAATTCTGTAGATGATTAGTAGGTCTCCTTTTTCTCTTCTTTGTTCCAGGGTTGGTAGTTCGATTTTATCCAATCTTTGTTCGTATGTCAATTTGAAGTGTTGGTGCCATCTTTGTCGTTGCTCTTTGAATTCTTTCTAATTTATGTTCTTTTTAGTACTAGGTGTCCATATTGTTACAGCATACTCCAGTTTTGATCTTATCAATATAACTAATATTTTCTTTACCATTTCTTCATCCATGTAATCAAAGGTCACTTTCATTTATCTTAATAAATTGAAAGGTGAATGAAATGTTCACTGTAAGGTAGGTAACACCCCTATTTAGGCATTGTGCAAAAGATACAATCATCCAAGTAATCAAAGAAAAGGCAAATTGGGTCGATGCAGTGGATAGAAAAAAAATGTATTGTGGTATATAGACTAAGAGAAAAACATGATCTGGCAAGGTACATGAGAGATAAAAAAGAAAAAGAAACAGCAATAGCAATACTAACAGAAATTAAGGATGGTGACCAGGGAGTAGAGAAAGACATAGTTGATATGTATAGGATAGGACATTATTCTAAGGAAAGAAATTTACCCCTAAAGATAAAACTAAGATCACAAATGGTAGTAGAGGATATATTTGAAAAAGTAGGTAAGTTGGCAAGGGGTGAACATTACAAGAAGATATGGATAAAAAGAGAAATGAGTATTGAGTAATTTGAAAAAAAGACGCTAAGAGATGATCTAAGGAAAAAATGCGAAGAGAACAGAGACCAAAAGCAAGGAATTCTACTGGAGAGTAATCGACATGAGACTGAGAAAATAGTACATCAGAATGGGCGAAGCAAAAAAAAATGGAGAAAAAAATTAAACGTGGCCTATACTAACATTGATGGATTAATTTTAGGACTGAATGAACTTAATGATTACCTGTTAGAAGGAAAACCAGACCTAATGAGAATTGTGGAGACTAAATTAAGGGGTTCAATACCACCCATCAATGTTGGACAAGGGCTATACAATTACTGGATTAAAAACAGAGATGAGAAACAGGGAGGAGGGATCAAGTTCATTACCAAGAAGAACTTGAATGTGACAAAAGTTACAGAGGGCAAAAGCAATGTAAAACTAATCATGATAAAAGTTGAAGACAAGGACATGAAAAATAGAAAGTTTGTGGTGATTTATGTGCCCCCAAAAACGAGTGCTTGGAAAGAGAACAAGCATATGAAAATGCTAGAAGATACAAGGCATTCATTAAATGAGATACCAATGGGCAGAGGTAACCTGGTAATTATGGGGGACTTCAACTGTAGAGAAATTTGTTAGGACATGACAGTGAAAGGTGGAGAAGACTTGTGGGGTAATGTATTACTGAACATGACCATGGAATATACAATGACACAGTGGGTCAGTGAAAACACCAAATACAGAAATAATGAGCCGTCAAGACTGGATTTAATATTTACAACAGAACCTGAAAATGTGGATAAAATCCAATACAAGACACCCCCTGGAAAGAGTGACCATATACTTATTGAGACTGACCTAAAGGAAGAAATATACATGGAGAGAAATGAAAAGCATAGGAAAGGAAGATTGATGTACAACAAAACAGAATTTGGAAAATTAAAGAAATTCTTTCAGAATGCAAATTGGGAAAAAAAATTCATGGAAGAGAAATGGGATATCTTGATGGATAATTACAATGAAGGAGTAAATAGGCATGTACCAAGACAGAAGCCAGAGTGTACATCAAATGCTGGTTCAACAGAAGATGCAGTGAGGCAAAATATAGAGGAGACAGAGCTTGGGAAAGGTGGAGAAAAGATAAAAAACCTGGAAAATAGGAAATATATATAAACTATAGAAATGAGTATGTAAAATGCAAAAAGAGGAAAAAAAGAACTATGGAAAAGACATTATAGAAAAATACAAGGAGCAACCCAACCTATTCTATAGATATGTTAATGGTAAACTTAAAAATAAACAGGAAATGGTGTAACTACACCAATGAAATATAGAATACACAGAAGATCTAGAAATGCCTGAAGTCATGAATAATCACTTCAAGTCTGTTTTCACCAGAGAGTGGTGCTCCATGGGGTCCCATTTGTCGAGCCCGCGTTCGGTAGGCATGTGCCCTGTGGAGCAACCACTGGCTCTAGCCAATCGTTTTGCTCTGCTGGAGGATGAAGTGGCTGAAAATCAGGAGTTCTTGGTGGTGGGGGACTCCATGGTGCGAAGTTATGACGACATCCTGCAGCGGAAGACTAAATGATGTCCCAGTCCATCAGGGAGCAAGGATGGACGAACATGGTTACGATTGTTCATACGGGAAGTAACGATGTAGGTAGGGTGAGATCAGAGGAACTTTTTTGGAATTACAGGGTCCTCCTTCAGGAGATGAAGGAACATGGGAGCTGTCATGTAGTCTGTGGGATACTCCCAAGGATCTATGCAGGCTCGTGTTGGAACAGTAGAGCCATAGGGATCAATGATAGGATATTGCAGTCGTGCATACAATTGGGATACCACTTTCTTGATCCTTGGTATCTCTTTTCCAGGTGTCATGACCTTTACACTTCTGATGGGATCCACCTTACCCGCAGAGGCAAAGATGTTCTTACAAACCTCATTGTGGGAGTTTGTAATGAATTAGTTCCTTTTTTGGGGTAGAAGCCCAAAGGGAAGGGGAAATAGAGTGCACTTGGGAAAACAGAGTAGAGTATAGCATTAATGTAGAACAATATGCCAGTATAGGACATAGTATGATTTTAGGATATAATGTCAGTAGAGGACGAAATGTTACATTAAGATGTAATGTCAAAGGACAAAATGTCATGATGGGATGTAATGACAGTGGAGGACAAAAGATCACAATGGGATGTAATGATAGTGGAGGACAAAATATCACGATGGGATGTAATGATACTGGAGGAGAAAATATCATGGTAGGATATAATGTCATTGGAGGACAAAATATAATTTTAGGAAGGGATGCCAAACAGAATGTCAATGAAGGCCAAAATATCATGATGGAATGTAATGACAGTAGAAGACAAAAGATCACAATGGGATGTAATTGTAATGGAGGAAAAAATATGGTAGGATATAATGTCACTGGAGGACAAAATATAATTTTAGGAAGGGATGCCAGACAGAATGTCAATGAACGATGGGAGGCCGGTGTGAATCGTGGTGACGTAGGACAAAATATCACGATGGGATGTAATGATACTGGAGGAGAAAATATCATGGTAGGATATAATGTCATTGGAGGACAAAATGTAATTTTAGGAAGGGATGCCAGACAGAATGTCAATGAAGGCCAAAATATCATGATGGGATGTAATGACAGTAGAAGACAAAAGATCACGATGGGATGTAATTATAATGGAGAAAAAAATATGGTAGGATATAATGTCACTGGAGGACAAAATATAATTTTAGGAAGGGATGCCAGACAGAATGTCAATGAACGATGGGAGGCCGGTGTGAATCGTGGTGACGTAGGGGGACAAAGTGTACAAAAGAGATCGGATGACCGGGAGTGACCAGATGTCCTTGATGGGGGAAATGTTAATTTTGATGGGAGAAATGTTAATGAGGCATTGAAAGTCAATGAAGGACCAAATAATAATATAGAGCAAGGTGTTAATAAAAAACAAAATCATAATGTAAGACATGATATTGAAACTCAAAACGCGTCAAAAAGAAATAATCACGAGTTTCTTAAAATCATGTACTTTAATGCTTGTAGTATTAGGAAAAAATTTCAAGAAATACAGGCGTATGTCAAAAGCAAAAATCTTGATATGATAGGAATAACCGAGACATGGTTAAATGGTAAAGAAACCACAAGAAAGGTGGGGGTGTTCTGTTGTACGTTAAAAACAATGTCCATGCTTGAGTTTTAGAGAAAGTGAAACAGGATGCATATGATAGTAGGTGGGTTGAGTTAACCCAAAGAAATGGACAAAAAATGAATGTAGGTGTAATATATAGGCCAAAGACATTATCATTAGCAGACGACAAACTGTTATTTCAAGAACTGTCTAGTTTCTGCAACCGGGATTTATTGATAATGGGTGATTTCAATTTTACTGACATTGATTTGATGACCCTTGAACATGGCCATATAGGTAGTCGCTTGATTGATTTTCTGGGTGACATGAAAAAGATCCCACAAGATATGGAAACTTACTCAATCTATTGATCACTAGCCGCAAAAGCATGGTAAATGATGTAGAAGTCAGTGAAACTATTGCAAATAGCGATCACAACTTAGATTCAAACTCCTAAATTTTTTTAGAATAGATACTTGTGTTTCTAAAATACCTGATTTCAGTAAAGCTCAGTTCATAGGACTATGTCAGGAGCTTCAGCTTATAGATTGGGAGGCAAAATTAAGCGAAAGACCTGTAGATCAGATGTGGGAAATATTTCAAAATTCGCTTACTAAGATGATTCATACTTACATTCCTTTTAACCCCTTCCATACGGTGCCGCAAACGTAGGCGGCATGAGGAGCAAGTGGTTTGCGAGGCTGCCATATCGACGTCTTGATTATATTTATTGTAGCTGCCCCTGCGTAATGACACACTCTCTAAACTGTCTTCATCACATTATCTATGGTTATCAAAATTCACGGGTGAAAGAGAGAAAGATTGATATAAGCGGTGACTATATTTTATGATGCGAGTATTATTACGACACATCGTACGTCTGGCAGATAATGCTGCCCGCGAGATTTTGGCCCGTACTGAAGAGGTTATGGACAGACATCCCCCAAATCAGGCTCGCCCAAAGTGGCTTGACAAAGAAACTGAAAAAAGTATTGCTAAAAAGAGACAGGCATCTAATGACTATAAAAGTTATGTATCAATACAGATTTAAAAAATACAATAAAAAAAAAAGAAAATGGCAATACAAAATGATTATTGCTGATAAATCCAAAGAGAATCCCAAAGAATTTTATTATTACGTTAGAGATAAAAAGGTTATTAGGAATCACATTGGTCCACTATTATCTGCTGACAGTCAACTTGAATATTCAAATGAAGGAATGTGTAATATTTTAAACAATTATTTTAGCTCAGTATTCATAAACGAAACACCTCAAAGTGAACTCCAAACCGAAACCTGTGAAAAGTCTAGGGTAAACTTACTACAGTAAATATAACAAAAGAAAAAATTAAAAGGTGTATAGAGAAACTCAAAGTTAATAAAACACCAGGGCCTGATGGTTGGCATCCAAGAATCTTAAAGGAAATGAAAAATGAGATTGTTGTTCCATTAGAAATTATTTTCAAGAAAACCATCATATCCGGAGATGTCCCAAGAGAATGGAAGCTAGCTAACATTACTCCCATATTAAAAAAAGCTGACAACAAGAAACCAAATAGGCCTATAAGTTTGATTTCAATCGTAGGAAAAATAATGGAAACTATCATCAGAGATGCTATCAAACATCATTTAGAAAGTAACCATTTGATAAATGATAGCCAGCATGGTTTCAGACGGAAACATTCTTGCGTGACTAACTTACTCAAATTCTATAACACAGTTATCTCGAATTATGACAAAAGAAACAATATAGATATATCTAGACTTTGCAAAAGCTTTTGATACCGTCCCCCACGAAAGACTACTAAATTAGCTTCACATGGAATAAGTGGTAGCCTATAAGTTGGACTAATAATTGGTTGAATGATCGAAAACAGAGAGTTGTTTTAAATGGGAAAACTTCTAGATGGAAAAATGTTACAAGTGGAGTTCCTCAGGGTTCCATCCTTAGGCCACTTCTATTTATAGTATATATAAGTGATATAGACCATGGACTAAAATCTACTCTTTCCAAATTTGCTGATGATACAAAACTGTGCACAATGGCAAATGATTTCGTAAACCAATTAGATATTCAAGAAGATTTAGATAAATTACAGCAATGGTCTGAAAAGTGGCTAATGAAATTTAACACAAGTAAATGCAAGGTAATGCACATAGGTAAAAATAACAGAAAGTATGATTACAAGTTATTTGGAAATTCGTTAACAAAAGTGAATAGTGAAAAAGTTCTTGACATACAGGTACTCCTCGTTTTACGACCTACTCGGTTAACGACGGGCTTTATGACATCGTTTAACGTAAATCTCCCGAAGGTACGACGTCGTGTACGATAATTAAGTTAGCTGAGGCAAATTTGTATGATGTTATAAATAAACTTGTACGGTGGATATTAGCTGTGAGGTAAAGTGTTCTGAAGCTTAGGTCTACATTACCATCCTGCAAGCTGCAAAAACTACCTGGGGTACAGTGTATACCGGTAGTGGTAAATTTTTAGTTTCGACCATGGGCGCAATATAACAATAGAAAATTAATTATTAAGTTTGTAAATTATAATGTATCAACGTAATATGCAATTTTGTGAGCGGAAATGAAAAAAAATGCTAAAACAGATTTCGTAAGTAACGAAGTCATGTCGGACGAATGGTACACCATGTTTGTTATGATAGATGCCGATGTCGAAGAAATGAAAGGACGATAAATTAATTCGTCTAACCTAAGCTAAACTAACCTAACCTGTGTTTAATAAATCATTACCTGCAAATTAAATGTCATCCGGCTCGTCATCGTGAGAGACGTTGGCAGACGACAAGATGGCGTCCCGAGCCTATGCTACCGACTTCGTTCATTAGCATATTTTCTTGTAGCAAGGTATTTTTTACTTTCATTTCCGCCCACAAAATTGCATATTACGTTGATACATTTTAATTTACAAAATTAATAATTAATTTTCTATTGCTATATTGCACCCATGGTCGAAACTAAAAAAATACCCCGGTATTCAATATGGAATGTCAGCATACGCGGATTTGGTCATATACGGTAATTTTAGAAACCTAACCACCGTAAATAAACAGTAAATAAAGCTTTAATGTACTGTATAAAAGAGGGAAAATACACGAAAATAAAGATACATGTATTGCTGGACATTGTACATACAGTACATGTACGTATATGTATACACTTTCGCTTAACGACCAATTCGGTTAACAATGGCGCGCTGGTCCCAATTGTCATCGTTAAACGAGGAGTACCTGTAATTATCAGTAATGATCTCAAATCATCCAAGCAGTGTATTTCAACCTCTGAGGAATTCTAGGACCGATTTCACAATCTTTTGACTTCAAAAGTCCATCACTCATTAACAAGCTATATAAATCGTTAGTTCGTCCACATTTGGAATATGCTGTTTCCATATGGTCACCGAATCTCATTAAAGACATTGACAGACTGGAAAAGGTACAACGGTGAGCCACAAAACTGATTCCAAATATCAAAAATAAATCATACGAAAATCAACTAAAGCATATAAATCCGTTTTCCCTAAAAAAGCGTAGAAGCAGTGTCCCGCAAGGATCAGTACTGGCCCCGATCATGTTCGCCATATACATTAATGACATGAATGAAGGTGTGGAGTGCTACAGGTATATGAATTTCTTTGCAGATGATGCAAAATTACTAAAGAAGGTAAAAACGGAAGAGGACTGCAACTCATTGCAACAAGATCTGGAATTGGACTCAAAAGTGGGAAGTAAAATTTAATATAAAGAAATACAGTGTAATGGAATTTGGAAAGATTAAAAACAGAATATCAAAAGGTTACAGAATTGGGGAAGAAAAAGTAAAAAAAAAAAGCAAACTCGGAAAAAGATCTTGGAGTGATGATTGGAAAGGACATGAAACCAGATAAGCATATAAATATTCGGAGAAACCTACAATTTATTAAGGTCAATCAAAGTGGTATTTGCTTATTTGGATGAAGAAATGATAAAGAAAATACTAACTACACTAATAAGACCAAAACTTGAGTATGCAGCATCACTTTGGACACCCAGTACCAAAAAGAATATTAAGAAACTAGAAAGATTACAAAGAGCGACAACCAAACTAGCACCGACTCTCACCGAACTAATATATGAGCAAAGACTGTCCAAATTGAATCTACCAACTTTGGAATAAAGAAGAGAAAGAGGAGATTTGCTGACTATCTACAGAATAATGAAAGGAATATGAAAGTTTTAGACAGGAACGACTTGTTAGTGTGGGACACCGGTAAAACAAGAGGACATGGAAAAAAACTGAAAAAGGACAGTTATAGAAAAAACTTGAAAAGGAACAGTTTCCCACACAGAGCGATAAATACATGGAACAAATTAGACTACAAAACAGTGTGCAAACACTATACAAGATTTTATATCAGCAAATCACAATACTGCTGAGGGTTCGCAAACATGTGAGATATGCTCCGCCCAGCTGGTCCGACAGTTGCTTACGCGCTGCCGTTCCGAACGGTCATCAAGATTGTTTACTCTGTCGCACGTAGATTTCAACCATTCCCTGCTTACTAGTGCTTGACCTGGCATTTGAGTGTTTACGACGCTCAATTTGCAATATATTAATAGTGTTTACGACGCTCATTTTATCATCTAATAAGCGTTTACGACGCTCTCATTTTGAGTTTTAACGAAACTCACTAAATTATCAGGTAAATACGACAACATGCATACAACTCCGTCGGTCACAACCGCTATGTCGTCTTCCGATGAAACGCATACCCATACAAGCAGGAAGTCGGGCGCCTCCTCTCACGGAGGAGAAGCGAGCCAACATACTCGCAAATACAAGCATAAATCAAGCAGGTCAGGCAACAGTACTTCCCATCGGGATAGAAATACTCGCGTTGTCGCTACGCATCGAAGTCTAGAAGACATGGCAACCCCCCCTCCCCCGCCCCCCGACAGCTCCAAGTCACGTACTGCTTTCCAAGTACATGACGACTCCTCAGCCCCTTGGCACACAGTACTGCATCCCATCGCTGAACTGAGGAGTGATATGGATCAACTAAAAGCGGGGAGGCGGCAAGATGTTTTGCAGAGGCTGGAAACCCACAACGATGCCAGACCAGGCACTAGTTCAACCAGGAAGGAAGCAGGGCCTGTTACGCCCTCTCCAGGTAACTTTTCGGGTTTTATCTCCGATGGAAGCAGCAGTGAAGAAGGTGAGTTGCATGAAGATTTCCCCATTGGCAGTATTTTGATGCAGTCCTCTAAGGCTTTCGGCCCAGATGAAGAAGTCTCCGGAGATGTTGCCAAACATGTGGCGGACATGGTCAATCAAATATTTGACCACGGCATGAGGGAGGACACCTATAAAGAAATTGCGGAGGACGAGAGTACCAAGAGGCCCGGTAATTGCCCTGCTTTATCCCCAGTTGAGTGCAATATGCAAATTTTGGAGGGGCTAAAACAGGACGCTAATAAAGCAGACTTTCGCATGAATCAAGTCACTTTCGGTGCTTGACAAAGTGGCCCAGGATGAAGGTAACGCTGTGGTGGCCCATGAGGTGGGCATGATCAATGGTGCTCTGGCACTGTTAGGTCATGCCAACTACCGTAAAAACTCGGTTCACCGTTTTAACATCAAACGGGAAATAAATCAAAAGTACTCACACCTATGCTCTGACAAAGTGCCCATGTCACGCTTTCTGTTTGGGGATGACCTCTCGCAATCCACAAGACAAATCGAAGAGGCGGAAAAACTCAAAAGCAAAATCACAGCCAAATCCCCCTTTCCATCCTGGAAGCCAGGCGCATGGAAGTTTGGAAGTGGGAAGACAAGAACCCAGTTTAAAGGACACGCAAGATTTCAACCCTATGGACAGCGGAGGCTAGGACATAGGGGAGACCAGAGGCCTTACTACGCATGGCAGGCCTTGGATTAAAAAAAAAACTCCAAAGGCAGGGGACGCAGCACTCCCCAACAATAAACCAGGCAAGTACCAACTTTGTGGCAGGTTCCCTTCACAGATTTGTGCATGAGTGGCAAAAAATCACTAGTGATACATATATTCTAGACATAGTCAAACATTGTCACCTGAATATTAATGTCAATGATATCGGTTACCTGTGTTTTAAGAATGTGGAATATAACTTAAGCCTGGCGGAACAAAAGATACTATCACAAGAAATTTTGAAATTATTGGAGCTTAAAGTTTTAAAAGAAACAAAGAGAAGGGCAGATCAGATCATTTCCCCTGTATTTCTGAAGAAGAAAAAAGATGGAGATTATAAGATGGTACTCAATTTAGAAAAATTAAACAACCACATTCCCTATATCCATTTCAAAATGGAGAACTTTGAACAAGCTATCAGACTGATAAATGAAGGGGACTATATGGTATCTGTGGATCTTAAACATACCTACTACTCTATTAGAATAGCGGAAGAACAGCAAAGATTCCTTTGCTTTCAATGGTATGGCAAAGTTTATCAGTTCACCTGTCTCCCAAATGGAATCTTAGAAGGACCCAGACTTTTTACCAAACTCATGAAACCTATCTTCGCTACTTTAAGAGAAAAAGGCTTTACCATCACCAGCTTTATTGATGACACTCTCATGTGCAGTGCTTCTCTTTCTGGATGTTATGATTGCATTAATTCTACCATTGAATTACTCACGAAAATGGGCTTCTGTATTAACGTTGCGAAATCTGTGCTAGAACCCACTAAAAGTATCGAATACCTTGGCAATGTCATTGACTCGGACAAAATGATTGTTACCTTACCAATACATAGGAATGAAAGAATTCTACTTGGATGTAAACAACTAATAGCTAAGACTAGTGACAAAATCAGAGAAGTAGTCAGGGTGATCGGGCTTCTAGTTGCTGCCTTCCCAGCTGTGGAACTTGGAAAGTTACACTATCTTTACCTTGAATCGGCAAATATTACAGCATTGCGAAGGAGTTATGGGAACTTTGAGGATAAAATGTTGATCACCGACGAAATGAAAACTGACCTGACTTGGTGGATCAAACATGTTGAGACCCAACAAAGGCGAATAATTCACCCAACTCCTGAAATTGTCTTATACTCAGATGCTTCAAACTTAGGTTGGGGTGGCTGCATAAATCATCAGTCAGTCAATGGAAGATGGACGTCAGTGGAAAAGAAGCTTCACATTAATACCCGGGAACTCATAGCTGTGCTCCTTACATTAAAATCTTTTGCAAATGAGGTCAGAGGAAAACACATCAAAGTTTTCTGTGACAATACTACAGCAGTTAACTACATCAATGAAATGGGAGGCACTAAGTCAGTAGCATGTAACAATGTCTCTTCTGATATTTGGATCTGGTGTCTAAACAATGATGCCTGGATCACATGTTCCTACATTCCTGGGAGTGATAATACTTTGGCTGATACAGCATCCAGGGACTTCAATGACAGACATGAATGGAAGTTGGATGAGAAATTTTTTAAGAAATTAAGCATCATTTTTGGCACAGCCAACATTGATCTATTTGCATCTAGGTTGAACAAACAAGTGCCTCAGTTTTGCTCCTGGAGGCCAGACCCAGAATCAAATTATTGTGATGCATTCAACCTTAATTGGGCAACATTAGGTCTCATCTACATTTTCCCCCCTTTCTCCCTGATCGCTAGATGCCTGCAGAAGTTAAGAGCAGAAGGGGCCAGAGGTTGGATGATAGTTCCATTTTGGACATCACAGCCCTGGATGGGAGCACTACTCAGGCTGCTCGTAGAAGATCCAAGAATCATAATGAGGAGAAAGAAAGTGCTGGTGTGGCCCCTGTCGACGGAAGAACATCCCATCATGTCCCATACCAGATTGATGGCCTGTCTACTTTACGGGAAAGCCTGCAAGAACAAGGCATATCTGAAAAAGGTACAGACCTTATCTTGGCATCATGGAAACCTGGAACTAGCAAACAATACAGATCACATATCAACAGGTGGGCATAATTTTGTCATAGACGGGACATCAATCCCACTACTCCCATTGTAACTGACGTCATAAACTTCTTAACAGAAACTTTCCACAGAGGTGTGGGTTACAACAGTATTAACACGGCGAGGGGGGCCCTATCCTCGCTGGGGATAGTTGTGGACAGATGCAGGGCAGGCAACCATCCCCTAGTCATCAGGTTAATGAGGGGAGTTTTCAACCTGAGGCCTTCAATGCCTAGATATAAGGACACCTGGGATGTCAAACCTGTATTAACAAAACTAAAACAGTTGGAACCCTTACAGTCTCTCCCACTGAAAGAACTTACACTCAAACTAGTAATGCTGATGGCACTTACACAAGCTGCCAGAGTTCAGACCCTACACTTACTAGTACTCAAGAATATAAGCATAAAGGAAGAAGCTATTTCAGTCTGGTTAGGGGACAACATTAAACAATGTCGCCCTGGATTTAACATTCAGTCTGTGAAGTTCTTTCCCTACACTACGGACGAAAGTTTGTGTGTGTGCAGGACTTTGCGCACATATCTGGAAAAAACGGAACACCTCCGAGACGAGACAGGGAAGAAGGATGGAAGACTCCTCATAAGCTTCATCAAACCACACAAACTGGTATCAAGAGACACAATTGCAAGATGGATCAAGCATGTACTTACTATCTCTGGAATTGACTCTACCAAATACACAGCGAGCAGTGTCCGCTCGGCTGCTGCCTCTCAAGCTAGATCCATGTCCGTACCTATACGCTACATCATGTCCAAAGCTGGATGGTCAAGAGAATCGACCTTTGCCAAACACTACAACAAGGAAATTGTACAGGAGGGAGACCCATTCCAAGATGCAGTACTGGATTAGCTTGGGCATACTAAATTTGAAATGGAAAAATTATGGAACGGCCCCAACTTCACCTGCCTAAGAACTTCTGAGGCACGACACCCACATGTCTTCAAAACCTCATATGTTTGCGAACCCTCAGCAGAATTGTGATTTGCTGATATAAAATTACTGAAGTACATGAGACTTACCATAGGTTAGTTGAGATATGCTTCTGGTTTTATGAAGCAAATCAATTCTGCTGAAGGGTAAGCATTCATATGCCCTCCTCTCCTCCCCCTACACGTAACCAACTGGGAATCTCTTCATTACAAAATAATCAAGTTCCAGGTTATCATGTGGGTGCTTGTATTATTCAAAGACTGTCGGACCAGCTGGGCGGAGCATATCTCATATGAATGCTTACCCTTCAGCAGAATTGATTTGCTTCATAAAACCAGAAGCACATCTCAACTAACCTATGGTAAGTCTCATGTACTTCAGTAATTTTAAGATAAAACTTGATGCGGAGAGATACAAAGACGGGTCACCACAAGCATAGCTCCTCTCCCATATATTACAACTAGGTACAACTAGGTAAATACATATGTACGGTACATATACATATATAATAAATTAAGAAATTAATAAATTAAATAAGAATAAAGATAAACAATAAATGGTAAAAATATTATTAATAATAAATAATAATGATGATGGTAATAATGATGATATTAAAAAATTAATATATTTTTACAGTTACAAATAAATAAATTTCAGGGGAAACAGATACTGCTCTGCAAATATTTTCGAAACCACCCATCTCCTATGAGCAGTGACACCCAGCGTTTGCCCAGCTTACCACGCCTGTGTTTACTAAGACATCAAGACTTATGTCCCCCAAAATAATCATGACAACACCTACAAGCCCTTTTATTTCTCTTTTTTTTTTTTTGCACCCATATCTATATGTGTAAATTGATCAGTTGGGATTTTTTTTTTTTTTTTTCTTTTATCAAGATCAACTGCTGTTCCAAGGAAGCCAACATTATGGGTCGACTACCTTGCAATATGTATGTCTCAATTTTTTCCTTGTCAACAACCATGGAACACCCTTTCTAAATGAAGGGGTGTGGGGTGGTCATGGTGCCAGCAGGACATTGGTGGACAAAGGAGAGCCACATGACCCTCAACCCAAGCAACCACACTTGGTGGGAAAAGGTACCCAACGTGGTGGGAAAATGTCCCCAAGCCACACTACTGTGACCCATGCTTTTCCCAACAGTCAACTAAACTAGACATAAGTGCCAGAGATTATAACTGGATTTGATCAGGAACGCTGCAGTGAGGAGACTCACAGGAAGAAATACAAGAAGCAGCTGGTGTGAAAGTAAGAAATGGAGAAAGGAGGAAAGGAGACATTTGGCACTTATGGCAATTGGTCATGGGCAACTCTATAATATAGGAGGGTCAAAGGGTGGCTGGTCACTCACTCACTGACTCCCGGACCATAAACGCATTCCTCTCCATTCCATTTAGGCTGCACCCTCCAGGTACCCAAGTCACAAACACTTCCAAAAATAAAGATATCTACATATTGTGTGCTTAGTTATAAACCTCATTGGCTTTCTTTGCCAATGTTACCATACGAGTGGTTTTGAAAATTATAATAGCTGGTAAGGCACCTGGGTTAGATGGGTGTTATGTGGAGTGTCTGAAGAAGGGAAGTACAGTAATAGTGAACTGGCAAGTGAGGTTGTTTAATGTGTCTAAGGGACAGAAGAGTACCAGAGGACTGAAGGAGTGCCTGTATAGTTTCACTTTATACGAGAAAAAGGGAAAATGTGACTGTAGTTTTAGAAGGATTAGTTTGTCGAGTGTAGTTGGGTAGGTTTATAGGAAGGTTTTAATTGAGAGGATTAGGAGAGGAATTGGTGAGGAGCAGTGTGGGTTTAGGAAAGGTAAGGATTGTGTGGATCAGATTTTTATGGCACGGCAGATATGTGAAAATACTTTAGCAAAAGGTAAGGATGTTTTTTGGGCCTTTATGGATTTGGAAAAGGATTATGATGGGGTAGACAGGAAGGTACTGTGGGAGGTATTATGGGAAAGCTGTTATGGGCAGTCAAGAATTTTTACAAGAGCCTGTGTTAAAACTGGAAATGGAGAGAGTGAGTGGTTTGAGGCACAGGTGGGACTGCATCAGTAATGTGTTAGGTCGCCATGGCTGTTCAATGTGTACATGGATAGGGTAGTGGGGGTAAATGTGAGGGTAAGGGACAAGGGGCTGGAGTTGGTTAAAATAATACAGAAAAGGTGGGTCAGCTGTTGTTTGCTGATGACACTGTGCTAGTGGTAGGGACAGAGGGTGGTTTAAGGCAGTTATTGACAGAATTTAGAAATGTATGCAATAGGAGAAAGGTGAAGGAAAATTTAGGTATAAGTAAGGTGATGAGATGTACAAGGGGAGAAGATGGCAGAGAGTTGGATGCAAGTCTTAAAGGACAGAGGCTACAGGAAGTGGATAGTCATAGGTATCTGGGGTCATATATAGCATGAAAGGGAGGAGTGATGATGGAGCTAAATTGCAGGTTGAAAGAAGCAAGTAAATCCCTTGGGGGATTAAAAAGTGTCACGAGAAATTGGCATCTGGGAATGAAGGCAGAGATTATATGAAGGGGTGATTGTGCCAATGACACTGTATGGGGCAGAGACTTGATATCTATGAGAGGCAGAAAGAAGTCTTAATGTGTCTGAGATGAAAAGTCTGAGAAGTATGTTAAGGGGTTAAAAGGTTGGATAGAGTTAGAAACAAGGTGAGAAAAAGAGTGGGGGTGGAAAAGGAGATGGCAGACAGGGCTGATAAAAGAGTATTAAGATGGTTTGGACATATGGAAAGAATGAGTGAAGAAAGATCAGTAAAAGAGGAGTGGAAGGCACAAGTGGATGGAATGAACTTGAGGGGAACACTGAGGACGAGATGGATGGATGGAGGGAAAGGGTCTTTAAGCAAGAGGAGAATGTTGAGCAAGGGAGAGGGCAGGAGATAGGGGTAAGTAGAGAATGGCTATGTATAGATGATACTGTGATGCAAGGATGGTAGGGAGTGAGGGATGTGGAGGAGTGGGGAGTGGTTATGTGTGAATGGTATTTCAATGCAACCCAGAGGGATTTCTCCGTGTCTTCTCTATTTTCCACATGAGGAGAGACTGGGGGGGGGTGTCACCAAATAAGTGAAGTAGCCTTACTCTGGATGCACTGTGTCTTGCTGCACTGCTTCTAAACCAGGGCAATGGGCAGGATACAGGGATGACCCTTCATCCACCAGGAACTAAGATGAGGAGGAAAGAGTGGTGGGTTGGAATGGAATGAGTGGGGATGGGGACATGCCTTTTGACTTGGCTTCCTCCCTTATAAGGAGGGGAAACTTGGTATATGGATAAATAGACTTTAGTTTTTGGGACAAAAAACAAGTTTCATTTTGTTGACCTTTGTTATTACTATTATTAACAACAATAGTGCTTGTGATAATAACTATAAGAGAAAATACATGGTTAAACCTGATTGGAAATAAATTTTCAAACAAGTGAAATTTTGGCATATGAAACAAACCTGTAAACTTCATGTCCAACATGATCAAAATCATTTGATTTAATGTTAGATTTTTTCCACTGCCTGAGCCCCACCTCAAGTACCTGGAAAAGAATGACTTTATCTAAATTAACTGAAGTATATTTTCTAGGCAAATTCTTATACTGTAATACAGATGTATGACAATCTATTTCTAATTATAAACATAAAAATCTTACGTATCAAGGGGAAGTTTCCCCATTTTTATTCCCTGCTGCTTAGCCTTAGCAAGGGTCAGAGGGTCACTTTTAGCTGTATCCACAATTCCACCTATGATGTACACAGCATCATGGTCATACTCAGTCAACTCCTCTCGTGAGTCTGGTGTTAAGTAGACTAATTTTTCTCTGGGAAAAATATCTAAATAACACTGCTCAGTAACATTAAGAGGAAATTCTGGTTCATATAGAGTTGGAATATATTTTTCCAATTTTGTAACTGTATCAAATGACTTATGAGCATTGCAAAAGTAAAGATTAAATGGTTCTTCATGTTTGCGATTTTCTGCAAACATCATCTGTAACTGGTTAGAACAGTTCTGTTTTTCTCTTGAAGACATACAATGATCAAAGCTCAAGTCAACCACAAGGGGTTGATTGTGAAGCATTGCTGAGATGAGCCTCCCATTCTGGAAGTGTGTGATAGCAGAATCACGTATTCGAAGAAAAAGACTATTTTTCCATAGACCATATTCCAAGTGTCCTTTCTTTTCTGTACTGGATTGTCTCTGAGACTCTTCCAGTAATCGCTTCTCCTCCACTTTACTTTTTCTTTCTTCTTTTTTCTTCTTGGCATTTTCTTTTTTAATTTCATTTAAAAATAAGAACTTAAAATATTTCCTCCTTGAATTTCTTGTTTGTTTTTCTAAGAGTTCTTGCCACTGTGCTTCTGTAACAACCTTTGGAACACTTAATCCTCCCTGCTTGTAAAATTCATACTCCAACTGAATCAGTGCAAGTTTGTCTATCCCTTCATCAGTATCTGCATAAGATTCTTCACTTGAAGATGTACTTGAATACAGAGAAACTGAGTGTGTTAATTTTTCAATACACGAGTTTCCTGCTTGCTGAACAACTGCTACATTTTTAAAGTGTAGCTTGCACAAGCTGAATGGAAGATGTTTCATATAATGAGATGTAATGCATGGAAGAATTTGTGCTGACCGTAGTAGATGAGTAACAAACATCTTGACCGAGTCTGAAAAACAAAATAATTTTTTTTTAAAGAAAGTATACAACTAATACATTGACTAGTTACCCAACATGAACTATTGGTACAAACCCTCTATTTGACATTGATACCCACTAAAGATGGTATGGAGGAGACATTTTAAAGTATCATTATCCATAGACATTTGGGAATGGATGCTAAGAAGAGATTGTATAAAGGAATGATTGTGCCAACAGCACTGTACAGGGCAGAAACATGGAACATAAGAGAGGAGGAGTTTGAATGTGTTTGAGATGAGGTGCCTAAGAAGTATGATAGGGGTTACTAGGTTGGATAGAGTGAGAAATGAGGTGAGGAGGAGAATGGGAGAGAGTTGGGAGATAGGTTGATGAAAGAGTATTGGGATGGTCTGGACACAGGGAAAGAATGAGTGGAAAAAGACTAGTAAAAGAGGTGTGAAAGGCAGAGGTGGAAGGAGTGAACATGAGGGGGCGACCTAGGATGAGATGGATGGAGAGGGTAAATGGGGCTTTGGGAAAGAGGGGAATGTCTGTTGAGGAAGGACAGGAGAGGACAAAAGATAGGGGTGAATGGAGAATGGTCATATATGGATGATGCTCTGATGCATGAGGTGGAATAGGTAGGGGATGGGGGTTGAGGGACCATGTGTGAGAAATAATTTGATGCATCCCAAAGGGACTTCTCCCTGTCTTCTCCTTTTCTGCATGAGGGAACAGAGAGTGGGGGTTGCTGATTTAATGAAGCGGCCTTGCTGTGGATGTGCTGTGTCTTGTGACACTGCTTCTGACCCAGGGCAGTGGGTGAGATGCAGGGATGACCCATCATCCAAGAGGTGCCAAGATAAGAGGGAGGGAAGAGGGTGGAGTATGATAGGGATGGAATGGGTGGGATGGTTTTCATGCCTTTGTTTTTTGGCTACCTCCCTTATAAGGGGGAAAAAGACTTTGGTATATATATTATCCATTGAATCTCTCTAAATTAAGAAAATATTTCATATAGGTTATTCAGAACTTAATTGTTCAGTTATATTCCATCCAGGGCTGTGGAGTCGGAACACAAAACCTCCGACTCTGACTCCTCTATTTTTGGCACCACCGACTCTGACTCCTTTTCATGTATTTAACTGATTATGGCCTACATATTTTATAAAGCCTATACAACACACATACACTCCAATCTTGAGTAGACTTATATCATTATAACTGGTTTATATCAAAGAATAAATATATATATCATAGTGTGGCTTTCCTATGTTTGACCTCTTCATTAATACTTTATAAGTGAAGTAAAGACAAAATTTTTGAAAGGAGGATTCAAGCACAGCAAGGATCGACTGACTGTGCTGTGCTGTGCAAATATGGCAGGAACTCACAGGATAAAGTTGTGTGTGGTAGGCAAGTACAAAAAACTGCACTGTTTTAAGAACATCACGTACCTGCCTGTTGATTATCAAGCACAATGTAGCACTTGGATGAATTCAGAAATATTTATTCACTGGTTTAAGCAATTGTTTGTTCCCTCAGTCAAGGAAAATTTGAAAAAGAAAGGGCTCCAAGAGGACAGTAAAGTGGTGTTGTTGTTGGATAATTGCAAAGCATATCTGCCAGCTGAAGAACTTGTAGTGGGAAAAATATTTGCTCTTTATTTACCCTTGAATGTAACCAGAATCATCCAGCCCATGGATCAGGGTGTAATTCAGAATTTCAAAGTGAATTACCGTAAAAGTTTCCTGTGTAAGCTTGTAAATTATGATGACTGTATAATCCATAAGTTGAAAAAAAAAATTAATGTAAAAGATGCTATCTTCATGGCTTTGTTAGCTTGGCAGGATGTCAAAAAACAAACCTTGATGCAATGTCGGCATAAATTGTATTCCTTGATCATGTTTGAAGAGGCGGATGATTCTAACTTTGAAGGGTTTCATGGCAAGAGATATTCAGTGGTGAGTGAGTTGAAGGAGATGGGTGGTGGTGCTAAACTTAGCGTAACAGATGAGGCGCTAAAAGAGTGGGTAGATGTGGACAAAGACGAAGTGGTAACATTCACTCTAACTGATGAGGAACTTATCAATGCGGTAATTGAAGATAATCTTGAGAAGATGACAGAGGCAGATAGTGAGGAAGAAGATGACCATGAGCCTAAGGTGGCATGGAAAGATGCTGCAAATGGTTTAGCTGTCTTTGTTAAGTTTGCAGAGCAGTGCTGCTATATGTCCACCTGAGATGCTGTCTCTTCACTGCATTCAGAATGAGTTTTTATTGCAAAGAGGAAAGAGTTGCAAACAAGCTGACATAAGAAACTATTAAAAAGTAGGTTGTAAAGGAAAGAAAGAGTGGCAAACAAGTACAGAGGATAGTGATAAACTGGAGTGATGAACTGGATGTTGGCGAGTGAGGTGGTTTTGTTTGTTTATGTGCTTTTTTTATGTTAAGTTAAATGTTTATGTTATGTTAAATGTTGTTAATAGTGAATAATATGAGTTCATTGTAGACATAGTATTTTTGTAACCCTTCACTTATTTTAGTAGCCCCTTCAGAAAAGTACAGAGAAGGTTAGTGTCTAGTGATGAACAGTATGTTGGCAAGTGAGGTGGTGACGAAGCAATCATGTGATGCTTTGTTTATGTTATGGTATGTGATACTATATGTTAATTGACATTAATAGTGAGTAAAAGGGATGATTGTAGACATATTTCTGTACCCCTTCTCTTACTTTAGCAGCCCCTTCAAGTATCCGGAATTTTCGAGTATCTGGCATGCCTTTGGTCCCAGTGATGCCAGATAAGAGAGCTTTTACTGTATGATAACCAAAGGCAAAAATGGAGAGTAAGACATAACTGGGAAATTCAAGAACAAACAAAACAACCCCATATTAAAAATGTAATAAGATTGAAAAGATTGAAATGGACAGGGCATGTTGCAAGGATGCAAGAAGATAAATGGCCAAAGAAAGTGCTTAATAGTGGAGTGCATGGAAGACAACAACTTGGACGACCTAGAAAAGACTGGAGGAGATGAATTGAAGATGTGCAGATATGCAGAATTGAACCAAAGGAATGGAAGGTGGCACAGGACAGAAAGACATGGCCAGATGTTTCAAAAGCAGCTATGGTCACCAAGTGGCCCAAAGACCAGCGGAGTAAGAGTCAGTAAAGTTAGGTAGGTTAGGTTAGAATAGACAAATTTATCCTTTCATTTCTTCGACTTCGATCTATCAAAACAAACAAGGTGTATCATTCAACCGCTGCAGCTTCGTTCGTTAGTAAATTGGTATTAGCAACTTTTTTATTGATTTCTGCCAAGAATATCGTATATTATATTGATGTATTATAATTTACAAATTTAATAATAAATTTTCTATTTCTATATTGTAGATATGGGCGCATCCACTCGTGGTGCCACAACTACACGTGTACTGTTTACAACGCAATCTTTTGCAGCCCGCTTAAATAAGTATGTCTCACTTTGAATGCTTGCATTGTTCAGCACATGCACAGGGTATTCAAATTATCTTGTTGTTGTGCAAGTGTATGCCCAATTCTTGAAATATAAACAAATTTTCACCGATTTCAATGGAAGTTTGATTATCAACCTTGGCAAAATAGTTTTCCGAGTAAAAATATTAAGATAAGGCATCAATAACCAATACTGTAAATAAAAGAACCGTGTTTTTTAACCTATTTTCTCCCAGAAATGAGAAGCTTAAGATTGTTGGTCAATCGACATTTGAGCTTCATGGCAATACATGTAGGCATATAGTCATGCGCGGTGCCACTATCGCCATCTTTTGCACCCCATTGGATTTTGATTTTTGTTTGGCTTAGTTTGAATGCTTGGAGCGTTCAGCACATTCGCAGGGTATTAAAATTATCTTGTTGTTAAACAAGTGTATGCCCAGTTCTTCAAAACTTTACTAATTCTTACTGATTTCAATGCAATTTTTTATGTTAGCCTTGGCAAATTAGTTTTCCGAGTAAAAATGTAAAGGCAAGAAACTAAATTATATAATATTTAATGTAATAATATTGTTTATTAGCCTCTATTCTACCAGATATGAGCAACTTTGAAATCGTTGGTAATAGCGCAGCTGTGCAATCTAAGAATCTTGAAGCTTAGATGCATATTTGACATATTGTTACCATGGCAACGTGATAGGTGTTAGTAAGAATGATGTAAGAGGAAAGTCCTGCATTGTTTTTGACATGCTCAGGAGGTTTGTTGACCCATAAAACCATTACATGCCAAGTTGCATGTCAGTTGGGCCAGCGGTTTGGATTTTATTGATTATTTCTAATTGATAACAGTTGCCATGGCAACATGATAGATGTTAGTAAGAACATTATAAAAAGAAGGTCCTGCATTGTTTCTGACATGCTCAGGAGATTTGTTGACCCATAAAACCTTCACATGTTAAGTTACATGTCAGTTGTGCCAGTGGTTTGGATTTTATTGATTATTTCTAAATTGACAACAGCTGCTATGGCAACATGATAGGTGTTAGTAAGAATGGTATAAGAAGGTCCTGCAATGTTAATGACATGCTCAGGTGATTTGTTGACCCATAAAACCTTCTCATGTCAAGTTGCATGTCAGTTGGGCCAATGGTTTGGATTTTATTGATTATTTCTAAATTGACAAGAGTTTCCATGGCAACATGATAAGTGTTAGTAAGAATGGTATAAGAGAAAAGTCCTGCAATGTTAATGACATGCTCAGGTGATTTGTTGACCCATAAAACCTTCACATGTCAAGCTGCATGTCAATTGGGACAGTGGTTTAGATTTTATTATTTCTAAATTGACAACAGTTGTCATGGCAACATGATAGATGTTAGTAAGAATGGTATAAGAAGAAGGTCCTGCAATGTTAATGACACGCTCAGGAGATTTGTTGACCCATAAAACTTTCACATGCCAAGTTGCATGTCAATTGGGCCACTGGTTTGGATTTTATTGATGATAATCTGAAAATTGACAACCTAATAGTTGCCATGAAAAGGCAAATATGGTATGATGGAGATGTCACACATTGTTTTTAACATGCTCATGTGATTTGTTGATCCATGAAACCCAAGTATTCAAAATTTCAATAAAATTGGACCAGTGGTTTGGAGTTTGTGTGTATTTCTTTACCAAAATCTTTACAAATTACCACCCTTAACTCTTACATTTTGTGGGTCTCACTAATTGCCGAGAAAACCGAGAAAAGTCGAACAATACAAAGAAGGACGGGTTTTGCTCAAATGCACAATTCTATATATGTATGGTTGCATTATTTGAAATATTTTCTTTAAAGTGTGTGATTTCCATGTAATATGATCAAAGAGAACTTACGTTTTTATCCTCTGCAATTTTACCGACCCCGGCTACGACTCGTCCAGCCCGCCGTCTATGATTACTGGTGGTATGGATCAAACTACACTTTTAAGTTTCTTATTGTTGTGTTATTAGTGTAATAGACTACATATGGTTGAATTATTTAAACTCTTTTCTTTAAAATGTGTGATTTTCATGTAATTTCACAAAAGAGAAGTTATGTTTTAGTCTCTGCAGTATGACCGACCACAGCTATAATACCGTAACAAATTAGCATATGGTTGCATTATTTGAACTATTTTCTTTAAAAGGTGTGATTTTCATGTAATTTGATCAAAGAAGTAACAATTTTATCCTCTGCAAAATTACCGACCCCAGCTACGATTCGTGCTTACCGCTAGCCTATGTTCTGCAAATGCAGATCATCACTGAGCGTCAGAGTTGCCAGATTGGCGTTTTTAATGCAAAATTTAGTATTTTTGGAATGTTTTTACTGTGTTGGGCAGGAAAATTTGTTAGGTGGCATTTTTGAGAATTTGGCATTTTTGGGGGGGGCGTTTTAAGTACCCGGTCGTGATTAGAGAGTTAAATGATGATGTATATGAATGATATAAATTTATCTTGGTTATATCATGTGGGAAATGTAAAGAATAAAGATTTTGTGCCTAGCCAAAGAATGTTTCAGCTCTTCTTTAGTGAAAATATGTAATAACGCAGTAGTGCACCAAACATTTCTAAATCTGATGATGCTTTTGATTATATTTAGACACAATAGAAAAGTCACAAATGTATTTTCTATTTATGTATATCACAGTCTCTAGGAGGTTGTTTAATAAACTGGTTTAATTTATTGTAGAGGATACCAAAAAGTTTACTTAGGAATTTAAACGTAATGTATGGAGTAATACATTTTATTTTAGTTATTGGTATGTGGTGTGAGCGTGAGTGTGTATGGCGCGGATGGGGACGGACGGTTGGCACCCCTTCCCCCTCTTTCTGGGGGGGGGGAGAGGGGGTCAAAGGGCATTAGCGCTGGTATCCCCCTTCCCACCCGAATGTGGGGGGGTGGCCTCACGTTGGCTTGGGTGGCACAGTGCCGAACAAGGACCGCGCGTGGGTGGTGGTGAATGCGAGTGTGAGTGGAGTGTACAGTACCCGGAAAGGGGGATATGATAAGCTAGAATTAATGGTTAGGAGGTAGGGAATTAGGCTAGAGAAGTGGAGAGTGTGCCGCAAAGGAATGTAAGGGCCCACCCAGGAGCGACCGAAACCGAAGAACCGACGTCATCGACGCACAAGTAAGTACTTTTGAATCACAAGCTATCTAGGCACTGCAAAAATGACTACGCCCGCAAGTGGAAACGGGCCGTCAATGTCCGCACCTGAGAGTGAAAAAGAACCGTTCAAGGTGAATAGTGTCACTTTAAGGCCGTTTGACGGGACAGGAGATGTCTCCGTGTGGCTAACAAAGGCAGCCTTGGTCGCGCGGCTAACGGGAGTGAGGGATGTGGCGAGTTACATCGCGCTAAATTTAGAGGGCGCGGCTTTATCCGTCTACATGGAGATGGCAACCGAAGATCAAAAGGAAGTGGAAAAGGTGAAGGAGAGGTTACAGGGAGTTTTTGGCGAGAGTCCCTTTGAAGCGTACTGCAAACTACGGCGAATGCGGTGGACGGGAGAACAGGTTGACGTGTTCGCAAATGACATTAGGCGATTGGCAGGCCTGATTAATCTCGAAGGCAACTCCCTGGAGATGGTAGTGAGGATGGCTTTCGTGAATGGGTTTCCGGATTACATATCGACTGGGCTGCAGGCAATGGAAAATGCAGCAAAGGCAGACATGAGCGAACTTATAGCCCGCGCCAGGCTCCTGACTAAGGCTAAGGATGAAGGGCCGATGGTGGCTGTGGCCAACGAACAGACACAAAGGAGAGTGCCCTCGGCGGGAGAAGGTGCGCGGGCGAGAGTGGCCACGGACCGAGAAGGGAGAACGGGTGAGCTCGGGGGTGACTACAACAGATGGCGCGGGGTGTCGAGGGTCCGTTGTTACGAGTGCCGGAGACTGGGTCACCTGGCAAGGGACTGTAGGGAGGTAGAGCTTATCTGTTACTCGTGCAATCAGCCAGGGCACATGGCCCGAAATTGCAGTCAGGGAAACGGGACATCGGCGGCCCCTATGCGAGGGGCCGCCGAGGAAATGTAAGGACACCGTTCAGTCGTATGCCGATCGTGGATATTTGGGTGAGAGGGAGACGCGCGAGGGCGCTGATAGACTCTGGCTGTTCAACCACGATCGTGAGGACCGATATAGTTCAAGAGTTCAGACGGGGAGATGTGGCCCTGACGACAGTCGACGGGAGAGAGACGATATGCGATGGCGACCAGGAAATTGAAATGATAGTGGAGGGTATCCCGATACGACTAAGAGTGCTCGTCATTAGAACGATTCTGGAGGGAATTGACGTGGTGCTGGGAATGGACGGAATTACCCAGCTTGGAGAAGTCACGTTCATCGGTGGGCTCGTACGGATTGGAATGAGACAGGACTCGGAAGAGAGGATGAAGAACCGACCGAGACCGGGTGAGGACGTAGGAATGGCAATGGGAGCCGCGGAGGGCGGTGCTGGCCCGAAGCTCGACCCTGAGGAGAGGGCGACGCCGTGCACGATTGAGGACGAGAACGTCCGGGCGGAATTTGACGGCCGGAAGTGGGAAGTAGAGTGGTATCCGAAGGAAAGCTCGCCCGTCTTGAAGAACAAAGTAGACTGCTACACACGGACCCTCAGAGAGGGGGTGAGGGAGGACTTTGACCTCGAAGTGGAGCGATGGATCGAGGAAGGAATCTTGAGTCCCTGGGAGGAACCGGTGGAGGGCGGAATCTTGCCCTTGATGGCGGTAGTGCAGCCAACCAAGAAAGAGAAAGGTACGACCGGTGCTGGACTTCCGAGAGCTGAACCAGTTCGTGAAGTGTCATACTGGCGACGATTTTGTAGATGTATGTAGTGAGACCCTACGCAGGTGGCGCCGAAGGAGGGGGGCGTCCGCCGTTGTAGACTTGCGGGCGGCTTACTTGCAAATTCACGTGACTAAGAAGTTATGGAAGTACCAGCTAGTAAAATACAAAGGGAGAATTTACTGCTTGACCAGACTTGGTTTTGGGCTCAGCTCGGCCCCGAGGATCATGACGAGAATCCTGAAGACGGTACTGGGGAAGACTGAAGCGATGAAGAAGGGCACTGACTCGTACCTAGACGACATACTGGTGGACGATGGCATAGTATCGACGTCGAACGTGGTGGAACATCTGGCTCGATACGGATTGACAGCTAAGGAACCGGAGCCGTTGGAGGGAGGAGCGGTGTTGGGACTGCGACTGGAAAGGAACGCGGCAGGAACGCTGATGTTCAAGCGAGGGAACGAGATCCCAAAGGTGACGGGCGAAATGTGTAAACGAGAACTTTTCTCCCTTTGCGGCAAATTAGTGGGCCACTACCCGATCGCCGGATGGCTTCGTACGGCATGTAGCTACATTAAGAGGAGGGCGGGATCGAAAGATTGGGGGGAGAAGGTTGATGAGGACACGCTAACCATGATACGCGACGTTGTCCAGAGGACGATGCACGATGATCCTGTGAGAGGACAGTGGAACGCGCCCCAGCAGAGCCATGGCGTAGTATGGTGCGACGCGAGTAGTATCGCAACCGGCGCCGTCTTGGAGATAGGGAACGTGATAGTCGAAGATGGAGCGTGGCAGCGGAAGAAGGACGACTACCACCATATTAACGTGTCAGAGTTGGACGCGGTCATAAAAGGAACAAATTTGGCGCTGAAATGGGGGCTGCGTGAGATCGAGATCAGGACGGACTCAGCCACGGTAGCGGGGTGGATGAACTCGGTGCTGACGGCTGAAAAGAGAGTACGCACGAAAGGAGCTGCAGAGATCCTGGTGAAGCGCCGCCTCGGGATCCTGAGAGAGTTAATCGACGAGTTCGGCATGAAGATAAGGGTGAGGAAGGTATCCTCGGAGGCGAACAAAGCGGACGCGCTTACCAGAGTAAAGAGGAGCTGGCTGAAAGCGAAGGAAGAACAGAAAGAGAAGCTCGAGATGTACGCCGCTGGGTCCTTTCGTGCGAAAGAGTTGCACGAAACGCATCATCTAGGGGTCGATAGGTCATTGTTCCTGGCAAGGAAGGTTAACCCGAACATATCAAGGGAAGAGGTGCGGCATGCGGTGAGGGCGTGTGCCCGCTGTCAGTCCATAAACCCAGCCCCCAGACCGCATTCAGCGGGGGAGCTCTGCGTGGAAGAGAACTGGGGGCGGCTGGCAATTGACGTAACCCACTATCAAGGCACCAGATACTTATCGATGGTCGACTGCGGCCCAGGGCGGTTCGGCATTTGGCGAGAACTGAAGGCGGAGACTGGAGAAGAGATTGCGCGGGTGATGGACGAGGTATTTTTGGAGCGGGGCCCAGTGGATGAAGTCCTGATGGACAACGGCACGGCGTTTCGGTCGGAGGCACTGAAAGGTACATAGGACAAGTGGAACACAAGACGATTCTTCCGGGCAGCGTACCGGCCGAGCGGAAATGGGATAGTAGAACGACACCATCGTACAATTAAGGCCATAGCTGAGAGGGCGCGAATACCGCCGACGGAGGCAGTTTTCTGGTATAATATCTCCCCCAGGTCAGGCCAAGACGACCGCTCGGTTCCGCAAAAGGCTGTGTTCAAATATGATTGGCGCCATCCGCTGCAGGGACCGAAACTGCCGGCCAACGCCGAAGAAGGCCCCGCCTCAGTGCAGGTGGGGGAGGAGGTATGGGTGAGACCAAAGGACAGGAAGTGCACGTCACAGTGGACGAGAGGGACAGTGACGGAGGTGAACTCCCGGAACAATGTTTCTGTTGAGGGAGTGCCGCGACATATCTTGGATATACGGCGGGTAGTGAGTGAAGGAGAAGATGAGGAGGAAGGCCACGGGGCGACAACAGAAGAGGATGGGGTGTCTCAGAGACCCCAGCGCGAAAGACGCCCGCCAAGGTGGCTACAGGACTACGATGTAGAGGAAGGAGAAGACGAGGAGTAGGGTGATCTCTAGATCAAGGGGGGGGTGTGGTGTGAGCGTGAGTGTGTATGGCGCGGATGGGGACGGACGGTTGGCACCCCCTCCCCCTCTTTCTGGGGGGGGGGAGAGGGGGTCAAAGGGCATTAGCGCTGGTATCCCCCTTCCCACCCGAATGCGGGGGGGGGGGGTGGCCTCACGTTGGCTTGGGTGGCACAGTGCCGAACAAGGACCGCGCGTGGGTGGTGGTGAATGCGAGTGTGAGTGGAGTGTACAGTACCCGGAAAGGGGGATATGATATGCTAGCATTAATGGTTAGGAGGTAGGGAATTAGGCTAGAGAAATGGAGAGTGTGCCGCAAAGGAATGTAAGGGCCCACCCAGGAGCGACCGAAACCGAAGAACCGACGTCATCGACGCACAAGTAAGTACTTTTGAATCACATGGTATTTTTTCTTTCTCACATAATACGGAGTATAATATATTTCATTTTGGAAGTTCATATCTTTCTTTCCTTTTCACACAGTCTTGAAGTAGATTTATTTCAGAGGATGGTGGTTTATTACAGTACCACTAGAATATGATGATGTACATGAATGATATAAATTGATCTTGGTCATATCATGTGACATTGTATTATATTGGCTAGTCAACAGTAGAAAAATATTTTACATTGTAATTGTAGTTATACACATTATCTTCAACTACTTGATCTTGGTTATATCATGTGGTATTGTATTATATTGGCTAGTCAACAGTAAAAACTATTTTTCATATCGTAATTGTAGTTATATACATTATTTTTAACTACACATGTAAAACCAAAATACAAAAAAAAAAAAATCGTAGAAAATGTAATGGTTGGCATTTTTGGGGCATGTTTTAAAAACATTTTGGCAGCATTTTGTCAGAATTTGGCATTTTTCCTGGTAGAAAACCTTGCAACCCTGCTGAGCGTGGTTGATGAAGTTGGCCAAAAACATAATACTTTTAGAATTTCTTGTGAGGTTCGAACATGTGGGGCATATTTGCATACTAACTTGAATAAAGGTAGAGTGAACATTTTTATTTTAAAAACTGTTGTTGTTTATTTCTTTACAATACAAAGCTTACATAAATATTGCATACAATTAAATACAAAATTTTCATTAGATTTTATTTAAAATACGCTATACAAAATTTATAAGCTATGAAATATGATATTGCGTACATTGTATTACGCAAAGTAGACCACTTGAAAAAAGGAACTAACGAAGCAGAGAGCTTTCGTATATTACATATTCAATGCAAAAAGTACATAGTTGAATAGAAATACATATTTTATATATACATAAAAAAGGAATACAAAAACTCCATTAAATATTGACGTCAACTTCGCCGTGTTCCATCATGCCAACCAAGAAGACCACAGAATGGACTGGGATAACGCACCAGTTATATTCAAATCCCATTGTAGCTTTCAAAGTGGTACCATCGCAAATGCCAAGATATTCCGCAAACTACGTTCCAAGAACTCGGTGAGATGTCCCTTGGGTACTGGTGCAACTCTTGCGTAACGAACGGGTGCTTCGAGGATAAACTGTTGCTTTTTTGTATAACCATAGTAGTTTGTTGCAGGAAGCGCAAAAAGGGAACAAATATTTTTGCGTAATACACCAAGTACATCAACACCTATAACCTTAGGCAAGTTTGAAGCTCATCTGGAACCTGATACGAATGCCGTTGCGGTCCTTGACAAGTGTGGTGGTGTGAAGAACCGAACGATTCATGCAACCGGGGATGGAATTGCCAGTTCAACTCTTTTTCGGTAGCACTGTGCGGGAATTAGCACCTAGCCACGAATTTACGAGTGCGGACAACAATCTATAAAGGCAAGAACAACGACTCTACGTGGGATGTTCTGTGCCCTCTGTTCCCGAACGCGACGCTCCTTCTGTGCACCCGCCACTTGGAGGAAAATGCAAAACGTCATCTAAATGCTGAGTCCACGGAACAATCAAGGAAAAATGAAACTGTGAATGAGAGGTCTCACATGATGCGCCTAAAATTCGATAAGGATTTACCGAAGTCCACAGAGTACTTTAGTGAGAAACTGGTTCCCTCGTTGCGTTCTCATGTGTTTCAACCTCAACGAAATTATAATCTTCCATTCAAATGGACCAATAACAACTGTGAAAGTATGAACCACGCTCTCACCTTCCACCCACTAGGGCACGACAACTCTCCCACTGGGGTGCTGGGGTGTAGGACAGTTGCTCACCGGATAATTGCTCACCGGAGAAGTGACAAATAGGACATTTGCTCACCAAAGGATTATCTTTTACTTCTCTTGAACTTATATTGTATCATATATACAGCAATAATACAGAAACAACATCCAAACTTTTAGTTTTTAATTCATTATAAAATTCAATACCAATTTCTTCCATCAATATATACATACATATACCAAGGCTTTTTCCCCCTTCCAAGGGAGGTAGCCAAAAAGGGAAAGGCATAAAAACACTCCCACCCATTTCATCCCTAAATACACTCCACATCCCTCCCACCCTCCCTCTCATCTGAGCACCTCCTGGATGACGGGTCATCCCTGCACCCTGCCCACCGCCCTGGGTCAGAAGCAGTGTCGCAAGACACAGCACATCCACAGCAAGGCCGCTTCATTTAATCGGCGACCCCCCCTCTCCGTCCCCCCTTGCATATAAGGAGAGGACGGGAGAAATCCCTTCGGGCTGCGTCAAAATTTACTCACACATACTACCCCACCCCCCACCCCCCGCCCATTCCTCCTCATGCAATCACAACATCATCCATATACAACCATTCTCCACTCACCTCTGTCTTCCGTCCTCTCCCTTCCTTCCTCAACAGACATTCCCCTCTTCCCCAAAGCCCCCTTCACCCCATCCATCCACCTCATCCTAGGACGTCCCCTCATGTTCACTCCCTCCACATCTGCCTTCCACACCTCTTTTACTAGTCTTTCTTCACTCATTCTTTCCATGTGTCCAAACCATCCTAATATTCTTTCATCAACCCTATCTCCCAAATCCTTTTTCACCCCTGTTCTCCTCCTCACCTCCTCATTTCTCACTCTATCTAGCCTAGTAACCCCCACCATACTTCTCAGACACCTCATCTCAAACACATTCAAACTCCTTCTCTCTTCTTCTCTTATGTTCCACGTTTCTGCCCCATACAGTGCTGTTGGCACAATCACTCCTTCATACAGTCTCCTCTTCGCATCCATTCCCAAATGTCTATTCCTCATTACACTCTTTAATCCACCAAGGCATTTACTCGCTTCTCTCAATCTACATTCTACCTCCACCTTCACTCCACCTTTTCCTGCTACACTTGCACCCAAGTATCTAAAACTATCCACTTCCTCCAGTCGCTCTCCCTTAATGTTCACTTCCAGTCTACTGCCACTTTCACCCCTTGTACATCTCATCACCTTACTTTTACCCACATTTATCTTTAGCTTTCTTCTATCACACACTCTCCCAAACTCTGCCACCAACTTCCTCAATCCCTCCTCTGACCCTGCCACAAGCGCAGTGTCGTCCGCAAACAACAGCTGGCTCACCTCCCACTTTTCTCCATTTTCTTTAACCATCTCCAATCCCTGACCCACTACCCTAGCATTCACCTCTCGCACCACCCCATCCATGTATAAGTTGAACAGCCAGGGCGACATAACGCATCCTTGACGAAGTCCCACCTTTACTTCAAACCACTCACTCTCTCCATTTCTAATCCTGACACAAGCTCTACTACTCTCATAAAAACTCTTGACAGCTCCCAAAAGCTTTCCTCCTATCCCATAAATCTGCATAACCTCCCACAGTGCCTTTCTGTCTACCCTATCATAAGCCTTTTCCAGATCCATAAAAGCCCAAAAAAACATCCTTCCCCTTTCCTATAGCTTTCTCACATATCTGTCTTACCACAAATATCTGATCTACACAACCTCTACCTGTCCTAAAACCACACTGTTCCTCACCAATTACTCCTTCTGTTCCTCTCCTAATCCTCTCAATTAAGATCCTCCCATAAGCCTTCCCTACTACACTTAACAGGCTAATCCCTCTGAAACTACTACATTCACACTTGTCCCCTTTTCCCTTGTAAAGAGGAACTATACAGGCACTCCTCCAGTCCTCCGGTACTCTACCCTCTCTCCAGCAAACATTAAATAACCTCACCAACCAGTCCACCATCACTGAACCTCCCTTTTTCAGACATTCTGTATGGCATCCATCCAGACCAGGTGCCTTACCTGCTTTCATCATCTTTACAACTGCCTTCACCTCATCCTTCCTTATTTCTCCTCCATTCTCCTCACTCAGCACTCTCATTTTCTTCGCATTTCCCACTGCAGCTATCTTTCCTTCCCTATCCTCCTTCACATTTAGCAACTCCCTAAAATATTCTGCCCATCTTCTCCTTACTGCCATCTCTTCCATTATCATATCTCCATCTGTACCTTTTACCTTTTCTTCCCTACTTGATTCGCCTCCTCTTCCTCTCTTAATTTCTTTCCAAAACATCTTTTTATTACTTTCAAAATTTTCTGTCATACTCCTACCCCATTTCACATCTGCTCTCCTCTTTGCCTCCTTTACCTTGTGCTTTACTTCTCTTTTCTTTTCTTTGTACGTCACATATGACTCCCCCGTCCTCTTTTGTAACCAATCTGTGAATGCTCGCTTCTTCTCTTCTACAACCTTCTTTGTTTCCTCATCCCACCATTCACTACCCTTTCTTCTATTTCCCCCTGTCCTTCTTGTTCCACACACCATCCTTGCACACTTTAAGACTCCCTCCTTGAACCATCCCCATTCCTCCTCCACACCCATCTCTGCTCCATCCTTTACTCCCTCCCACTCCTCCTTCAGCTTCCTTTCGTACTCCTTCTCCTTTTCCTTTTCATTCAAGGAGTTCACTCTAAGAACCTCCCTACCTTTTGTCCCTTTCCTCTTTCTCCATCTATCCTCCACTCTCAACTTACCTTCCACCAAAAAATGATCTGATATTCCCCCACCCTCTCCCCTTAGCACATGTACATCCTTAACTCTTCCTATCATAATCCTATTTACCACTACATAATCCATTAGCGCTCTATCTACCACCCTTCCCTCCACCACCCTCTCCCATGTGTACTTATGCTTGACTTTCTTCCGAAACACGGTATTTGCTATCATCAACTCTCTTTCTAGACACATTTCCACCATCAACTCTCCACTACAATTCTTTCCTGGAACTCCACACTTCCCAACCACTCCATCGATTGGACCATTTCCCACCCTAGCATTAAGGTCTCCCAGTACTATTACATTGACATTTCTTCCTAAACCCTCTATGCACTCATTTAAATCTATCCAAAAGGCCTCCCTTTCTTCCACGCTCTTCTCACTGCCAGGCCCATATGCACTTACAAAGACCCACATCTCCTTTCCCAGTTTCACCTTCATCCACATTATCCTTGAGGAAACCTCCTTCCACTCCACTACCTGTTTACCTATCTCCTCACTTACTAGAATAGCCACCCCTTCCCTCCCTCGCCCTCTCTTCACTCCTGATAACCTCCCACTTACACTCCCAAACTTACACTCACCCTTCCCTTTCAACTTAGTTTCACTCAAAGCCAACACATCCATCTTTCTTCTCACAAACATACTACCTATCTCTTCCCTTTTACTCTCATCTGTACCACATCCACGCACATTAAAAGACCCAAACCTTAGGGTGCTGGCCCGAGGCCCTCCAGCACCCCTTATGCCTTCACTTTTCTTTTTAGGATACGAGAACTTCGGCAGCTTCGAGAACTTCGACACCATGGCTTAACGATGATCGTTCTTTCCTCAACGATGATCGTCCATTGCAAAACGATGATCGTTCAGGGCTCAACGATGATCGTCCATGACTCAACGATGAGCGTCCATGGCCTAACGATGTTCGTCCACGGCTCAAGGTTGAGTCGTCGAAATCGAAATTAGTCGATCGATCGAATCGAGAAAAAAGTCTGACAGACAGACAGACACGAAACAGCTTTTATTTATAAGACAACAAAAATTTACGATGAAATGACTTTATTGATTCCTTGATGGTGAAATCCTTGCAAGTTTGATATAACGTTGGAAATTTAGCGGCATGTTCTCGCTTTAAAAACACAACTTGCTTTTTGTTTTTCGACAGGTGCCGTTTTGTTATTTTTTTCGTTTCTGTAACCCATTTCCAAAAATGGCGGTTTCTTCGTTTCATTACTGCTTTAGTTTCAGGCATCTTTCACAGGTTGAATGTACACGTGCCCTTGATATCACGTCGGGCCCTGCCAAAAAAATCGAATAGACCTTTACTCTCGGACAGGGGTCAGCGTGTCCGCATTCTGCCGGGTTCTGACGGATTGGGAAAACCGATCGGGTCACAGATTTTTAGTAATAAAATATGCCCCGTGGGGCTACAGGGAGAAGGATGCTTAGTCCCTCTCCCCGTCCCTTTCTTCTCGCCTCTTACGATCCAAGTGGGATACTTGGTGGCAGTATTCTTTTCCCCCACCACAGGGAATTCCCCCATCACAGAAAGAGAATACTCATAGAAATGGTACAGGACAGCAACAAAGGGTTGGGGGACAGCATAACGGAGGGACAGTCGTAGTATAAAAGTGTCATAATTTCTCTATGAACAGAATTTCTTCTATCATAGACAAAATGATGTGTGGCTCTGGTCTGTAGGGGCGCCCCATATAGACCCTAAAGTATCGACTGCATGCTACTTTGCCACAATAACAAGCAGCCAATACCCCAGACGGGGTAATGATATTCTACTGGTCCAGTCTAATGTTGTGGCTAACTATTCGTATGTATCTCTGTCATTTAATAAGTCGAAAATTTTACTTTCATAGTCTGAATTGACTTCTAGTTCATGAACTAGAAGTGTTAGGGTAATTAGTCAATGAAACAAACTAAAAACAATGCATTATATTATATTGTAGAGTTTGATAAGTTCTTGGCCTCTAACAATTATGGTAAAGATTTACTTTATCTGTGCCAGGGGTATGCTGCAGGAAGTCAGTGTCTTCCTGACTTTCTAAATGCAGTTGGCCACACCATTAGACTGGACTTGTAAACCACTAAGGACAATAAACCCACTTCAGTACTGCACCAGTTGTAAAACTGTAATCACTATATATTGATGGAAGGAATTGGTATTGAATTTTATAATTAATTAATAACTAAAATATGAAAGTTTGTATATTGTTTGTGTATTATTGCTGTAATAAATTTCAATAAAAAATCCTGTAATATTGCTGTAATAAACTTCAATATAACTGAAAAATCCTGTATATTATGTTATTAGGTTTGTATATTGTTTGTATATTATTGCTGTAATAAACTTCAATATAACTAAAATAATCATTGGTGAGCAAATGTCCTATTTATCACTTGTTCGGTGAGCAGCTATCCGGTGAGCAATTGTCCGGTGAGCAACTGTCCGGTGAGCAATTGTCCGTACCCGGGGGTGCTGTTACCCGCATTGTATATTAATGTATATATCCATGTACATAATTTATACAATAAACCTTTACTAATTGATTAACCATTGTCACATTTAGTCTTCGGACATTTAGTCTTCGGACATTTAGTCTTCGGACATTTAGTCATCGGACATTTAGTCTTCGGACAATTGGTCTTCCTTTGCAAAATAACTGGTCTTCGGGCATTTAGTCTTCTGGACAATTAGTCCTCATCTTCAAGTTATAATAGGATAATAAGCTTAAAATATCTGTATTAAGAAAAAAGATAGATTGAAATTCATGTAAATTTATATACAATTCTTTATTATTTATAGACACATATGACATGCATTATTTTCAATACAATGTAATACAATCATTCAAGAACGATTGAAATTTATGTATAGATAATTCTTTACTATGTATAGACACATATGATATACATTTTTCAATACAATGTAATATAATCATTCACTTTAATAAGTTTACAATTATGTAAGACGAGTAGAATTACCGGTATTTGTCAACGTTCTAGCACAGATATCTGTGATTCAAAAGTACTTACTTGTGCGTCGATGACGTCGGTTCTTCGGTTTCGGTCGCTCCTGGGTGGGCCCTTACATTCCTTTGCGGCACACTCTCCACTTCTCTAGCCTAATTCCCTACCTCCTAACCATTAATGCTAGCTTATCATATCCCCCTTTCCGGGTACTGTACACTCCACTCACACTCGCATTCACCACCACCCACGCGCGGTCCTTGTTCGGCACTGTGCCACCCAAGCCAACGTGAGGCCACCCCCCCCCCCGCATTCGGGTGGGAAGGGGGATACCAGCGCTAATGCCCTTTGACCCCTTCTCCCCCCCCCCAGAAAGAGGGGGAGGGGGTGCCAACCGTCCGTCCCCATCCGCGCCATACACACTCACGCTCACACCACACCCCCCCTTGATCTAGAGATCACCCTACTCCTCGTCTTCTCCTTCCTCTACATCGTAGTCCTGTAGCCACCTTGGCGGGCGTCTTTCGCGCTGGGGTCTCTGAGACACCCCATCCTCTTCTGTTGTCGCCCCGTGGCCTTCCTCCTCATCTTCTCCTTCACTCACTACCCGCCGTATATCCAAGATATGTCGCGGCACTCCCTCAACAGAAACATTGTTCCGGGAGTTCACCTCCGTCACTGTCCCTCTCGTCCACTGTGACGTGCACTTCCTGTCCTTTGGTCTCACCCATACCTCCTCCCCCACCTGCACTGAGGCGGGGCCTTCTTCGGCGTTGGCCGGCAGTTTCGGTCCCTGCAGCGGATGGCGCCAATCATATTTGAACACAGCCTTTTGCGGAACCGAGCGGTCGTCTTGGCCTGACCTGGGGGAGATATTATACCAGAAAACTGCCTCCGTCGGCGGTATTCGCGCCCTCTCAGCTATGGCCTTAATTGTACGATGGTGTCGTTCTACTATCCCATTTCCGCTCGGCCGGTACGCTGCCCGGAAGAATCGTCTTGTGTTCCACTTGTCCTATGTACCTTTCAGTGCCTCCGACCGAAACGCCGTGCCGTTGTCCATCAGGACTTCATCCACTGGGCCCCGCTCCAAAAATACCTCGTCCATCACCCGCGCAATCTCTTCTCCAGTCTCCGCCTTCAGTTCTCGCCAAATGCCGAACCGCCCTGGGCCGCAGTCGACCATCGATAAGTATCTGGTGCCTTGATAGTGGGTTACGTCAATTGCCAGCCGCCCCCAGTTCTCTTCCACGCAGAGCTCCCCCGCTGAATGCGGTCTGGGGGCTGGGTTTATGGACTGACAGCGGGCACACGCCCTCACCGCATGCCGCACCTCTTCCCTTGATATGTTCGGGTTAACCTTCCTTGCCAGGAACAATGACCTATCGACCCCTAGATGATGCGTTTCGTGCAACTCTTTCGCACGAAAGGACCCAGCGGTGTACATCTCGAGCTTCTCTTTCTGTTCTTCCTTCGCTTTCAGCCAGCTCCTCTTTACTCTGGTAAGCGCGTCCGCTTTGTTCGCCTCCGAGGATACCTTCCTCACCCTTATCTTCATGCCGAACTCGTCGATTAACTCTCTCAGGATCCCGAGGCGGCGCTTCACCAGGATCTCTGCAGCTCCTTTCGTGCGTACTCTCTTTTCAGCCGTCAGCACCGAGTTCATCCACCCCGCTACCGTGGCTGAGTCCGTCCTGATCTCGATCTCACGCAGCCCCCATTTCAGCGCCAAATTTGTTCCTTTTATGACCGCGTCCAACTCTGACACGTTAATATGGTGGTAGTCGTCCTTCTTCCGCTGCCACGCTCCATCTTCGACTATCACGTTCCCTATCTCCAAGACGGCGCCGGTTGCGATACTACTCGCGTCGCACCATACTACGCCATGGCTCTGCTGGGGCGCGTTCCACTGTCCTCTCACAGGATCATCGTGCATCGTCCTCTGGACAACGTCGTGCATCATGGTTAGCGTGTCCTCATCAACCTTCTCTCCCCAATCTTTCGATCCCGCCCTCCTCTTAATGTAGCTACATGCCGTACGAAGCCATCCGGCGATCGGGTAGTGGCCCACTAATTTGCCGCAAAGGGAGAAAAGTTCTCGTTTACACATTTCGTCCGTCACCTTTGGGATCTCGTTCCCTCGCTTGAACATCAGCGTTCCTGCCGCGTTCCTTTCCAGTCGCAGTCCCAACACCGCTCCTCCCTCCAACGGCTCCGGTTCCTTAGCTGTCAATCCGTATCGAGCCAGATGTTCCACCACGTTCGACGTCGATACTATGCCATCGTCCACCAGTATGTCGTCTAGGTACGAGTCAGTGCCCTTCTTCATCGCTTCAGTCTTCCCCAGTACCGTCTTCAGGATTCTCGTCATGATCCTCGGGGCCGAGCTGAGCCCAAAACCAAGTCTGGTCAAGCAGTAAATTCTCCCTTTGTATTTTACTAGCTGGTACTTCCATAACTTCTTAGTCACGTGAATTTGCAAGTAAGCCGCCCGCAAGTCTACAACGGCGGACGCCCCCCTCCTTCGGCGCCACCTGCGTAGGGTCTCACTACATACATCTACAAAATCGTCGCCAGTATGACACTTCACGAACTGGTTCAGCTCTCGGAAGTCCAGCACCGGTCGTACCTTTCTCTTGGTTGGCTGCACTACCGCCATCAAGGGCAGGATTCCGCCCTCCACAGGTTCCTCCCAGGGACTCAAGATTCCTTCCTCGATCCATCGCTCCACTTCGAGGTCAAAGTCCTCCCTCACCCCCTCTCTGAGGGTCCGTGTGTAGCAGTCGACTTTGTTCTTCAAGACGGGCGAGCTTTCCTTCGGATACCACTCTACTTCCCACTTCCGGCCGTCAAATTCCGCCCGGAAGTCCTCGTCCTCAATCGTGCACGGCGTCGCCCTCTCCTCAGGGTCGAGCTTCGGGCCAGCACCGCCCTCCGCGGCTCCCATTGCCATTCCTACGTCCTCACCCGGTCTCGGTCGGTTCTTCATCCTCTCTTCCGAGTCCTGCCTCATTTCAATCCGTACGAGCCCACCGATGAACGTGACTTCTCCAAGCTGGGTAATTCCGTCCATTCCCAGCACCACGTCAATTCCCTCCAGAATCGTTCTAATGACGAGCACTCTTAGTCGTATCGGGATACCCTCCACTATCATTTCAATTTCCTGGTCGCCATCGCATATCGTCTCTCTCCCGTCGACTGTCGTCAGGGCCACATCTCCCCGTCTGAACTCTTGAACTATATCGGTCCTCACGATCGTGGTTGAACAGCCAGAGTCTATCAGCGCCCTCGCGCGTCTCCCTCTCACCCAAATATCCACGAGCGGCATACGACTGAACGGTGTCCTTACATTTCCTCGGCGGCCCTTCGCATAGGGGCCGCCGATGTCCCGTTTCCCTGACTGCAATTTCGGGCCATGTGCCCTGGCTGATTGCACGAGTAACAGATAAGCTCTACCTCCTTACAGTCCCTTGCCAGGTGACCCAGTCTCCGGCACTCGTAACAACGGACCCTCGACACCCCGCGCCATCTGTTGTAGTCACCCCCGAGCTCACCCGTTCTCCCTTCTCGGTCCGTGGCCACTCTCGCCCGCGCACCTTCTCCCGCCGAGGGCACTCTCCTTTGTGTCTGTTCGTTGGCCACAGCCACCATCGGCCCTTCATCCTTAGCCTTAGTCAGGAGCCTGGCGCGGGCTATAAGTTCGCTCATGTCTGCCTTTGCTGCATTTTCCATTGCCTGCAGCCCAGTCGATATGTAATCCGGAAACCCATTCACGAAAGCCATCCTCACTACCATCTCCAGGGAGTTGCCTTCGAGATTAATCAGGCCTGCCAATCGCCTAATGTCATTTGCGAACACGTCAACCTGTTCTCCCGTCCACCGCATTCGCCGTAGTTTGCAGTACGCTTCAAAGGGACTCTCGCCAAAAACTCCCTGTAACCTCTCCTTCACCTTTTCCACTTCCTTTTGATCTTCGGTTGCCATCTCCATGTAGACGGATAAAGCCGCGCCCTCTAAATTTAGCGCGATGTAACTCGCCACATCCCTCACTCCTGTTAGCCGCGCGACCAAGGCTGCCTTTGTTAGCCACACGGAGACATCTCCTGTCCCGTCAAACGGCCTTAAAGTGACACTATTCACCTTGAACGGTTCTTTTTCACTCTCAGGTGCGGACATTGACGGCCCGTTTCCACTTGCGGGCGTAGTCATTTTTGCAGTGCCTAGATAGCTTGTGATTCAAAAGTACTTACTTGTGCGTCGATGACGTCGGTTCTTCGGTTTCGGTCGCTCCTGGGTGGGCCCTTACATTCCTTTGCGGCACACTCTCCACTTCTCTAGCCTAATTCCCTACCTCCTAACCATTAATGCTAGCTTATCATATCCCCCTTTCCGGGTACTGTACACTCCACTCACACTCGCATTCACCACCACCCACGCGCGGTCCTTGTTCGGCACTGTGCCACCCAAGCCAACGTGAGGCCACCCCCCCCGCATTCGGGTGTGAAGGGGGATACCAGCGCTAATGCCCTTTGACCCCCTCTCCCCCCCCCCCAGAAAGAGGGGGAGGGGGTGCCAACCGTCCGTCCCCATCCGCGCCATACACACTGACGCTCACACCACAATATCATCATGAGAAACACAGTTTATTGAAACTTTTAGTTCATGATCGCAGACTTATTCCAACACGACAAAGGAAATCATTGACATCTGATATGCCATCGCGATGCTGCTTGCAAAGTATTTAGTTTATTCTGAAGCTGGACATGTTTACGCTTAACTCGTTTCTTTGTTTACTTAAAATTTAGAACACCAAAATGCCATTATTATTTTTTGAGCACCAACATAACTACTTTGGTCATTCTTTATTTATACTTTATTTACTTTAATTTATTTACTTATGGATGAATGGATGAATGAACAACATAAAAAAATCCTTTTGGTGCCAAATAAGTCGCTTAACGCACGAAACCTGTTTATCATCTAACTATACCTCTGCATTTATTTATGTATTCTATTTGTTATCTACATTATTATAGTTTTTATTTATTTATTTTTATTATTATTTTTTCTCGCATCCGACCTAGATATGGGCCAAAAGGTCTCCTGTCGGCATGCTCCGCCTTTGTAATCCTTTGTAATCTCGCAACAATTATCGAACACGAGGCCCGAGTGCGCCTAAACGCGTGAGACCGGGACATAATCATGCCAGAGCGAGATTCCTCAAGAAGGGGGGAGTCTCGGGTAGCAGTACTTTCGGTAATTGCGGTGTGGTTAGCACGTCAATTACCCAATTGCCCAAATCTATAACCTTGGGCAAGTTTGAATTTAAGATTTGTTATATTCTTGGGGGTGTTTCTCGGCGTGTTTCAAGTATCGGTTATCGCTTATCGCCCCCCCCCCCCCAATAACAATCCTGGATCCGTGCCTGGGTGGTATGGATCAAACTTCACTCTATTTAGAAACACTATTGTGTTTTTAGTGTAATAGACTGCATATAGTTGAATTATTTTCTTTAAAAGGTGTAATTTCCATATAATATGATCAAAGAGAATTTACGTTTTTATCCTGCAACAAACTACTATGGTTATACAAAAAAGCAACAGTTTATCCTCGAAGCACCAGTTCGTTACGCAAGAGTTGCACCAGTACCCAAGGGACATCTCACCGAGTTCTTGGAACGTAGTTTGCGGAATATCTTGGCATTTGCGATGGTACCACTTTGAAAGCTACAATGGGATTTGAATATAACTGGTGCGTTATCCCAGTCCATTCTGTGGTCTTCTTGGTTGGCATGATGGAACACGGCGAAGTTGACGTCAATATTTAATGGAGTTTTTGTATTCCTTTTTCATGTATATACAAAATATGTATTTCTATTCAACTATGTACTTTTTGCATTGAATATGTAATATACGAAAGCGCTCTTCTTCGTTAGTTTCTTTTTTCAAGTGGTCTACTTTGCATAATACCATGTATGCAATGTCATATTTCATAGCTTATAAATTTTGTATAGCGCATTTCAAATAAAATTTAATGATTTTTTTTTATTTAATTGTATGCAATATTTATGCAATCTTTGTATTATAAAGAAATAAACAACAATATTAAAAAAAAAAAATCACTCTACATTTATTCAAGTTAGTATGCAAATATGCCCCACATGTTCGAACCTCACAAGAAATTCTAAAAGTATTATGTTTTTGGCCAACTCCATCAACCACGCTCAGCAGGGTTGCCAGGTTTTCTACCAGGAAAAATGCCAACTTCTGACAAAATGCTGCCAAAAACTGCCAAATTGTCTTTAAAACATGCCCCAAAAATGCCAACCATTACATTTTCTAAGATTTTTTTTTTTTTTTTTTTTGCATTTTGGTTTTACATGTGTAGTTAAAAATAATGTGTATAACTACAATTACAACATGAAAACTATTTTTTACGGTTGACTAGCCAATATAAAACATTACCACATGATATAACCAAGATCAAGTAGTTAAAAATAATGTGTATAACTACAATTACAATATAAAAATAATCTTTACTGTTGACTAGCCAATATAAAACAATGTCACATGATATGACCAAGATCAATTTATATCACTCATGTACACCATCATTTAATTCTAGTGGTACTGTAATAAACCACCATCCTCTGAAATAAATCTACTTTCAAGACTGTGTGTGAAAAGGAAAGAAGGATATGAACTTCCAAAATAAAATATATTATACTCCGTATTATGTGAGAAAGAAAAAATATTAATAACTAAAATAAAATGTATTACTCCATACATTACGTTTAAGTTCCTAAGTAAACGTTTTAGTACCCTCTACAAAAAATTAAACCAGTTTATTAAACAACCTCCTAGAGACTCTGATATACATGAATAAAAAATACATTGTGCCAGTGCATTATTCGGCGGCCACCATGTCTTACTACAGCCCTAACGAAGACGCAATTACGAACGCAACACTGACCGAACTCATTGCCATCACGCAGAATTTCTTTGACGCTGTCACGGAATATGCTGACGCGTACGGGACTATCAACATTGAGAGCCTGAGTCCCAGTGCAGCAACGGAAATTCATCAAGAAGGTCAAGACCATCACCAAACATGGCGGTTATTGGAGCCCGCCTGGGCCCGTCACCCTCTCGATGATCAACTTACAAAACTCAAACAGGAATTGAGACCGCACAAGAAGGTCCTTTTAAACCTAAAAGTCCGAGCAGATGCGCGAGTGAACGGCGCAGATACCGCCGTTCAAGCGTCAAACAGCCAGCTTAATCAAAGCTCCCTTGTCACATACATAAGGGAAGAAACTCATCCACCCTCTTTCGATGGGGATCTGGAAATGTTCTCCAGCTGGTGGAGCATTTTCAAGACAGTTGTTCACGAAAACAATAGATACACAGAGGGAGAAAAGTTCAGCGCTCTCATGCGCTCTCTAACGGGGTGTGCCAAGCGCCTTGTTGGATACCCCGTGTTCAACAACACCGCGTATGAACACACCATCCGACGGCTGCATGATGCCTATGACAAGCCCTTGGCAGTACGAAGAAGTCTGAAGGAACGCCTCGTCGCCATTCCCGCACCTACGGACGAATGTGAGGACTTGTCAAGGTTCCTCGCCGATTGGGACGAGTTGGGCGAAAGGTACAGGAACGCAGTAGGACAAGCCCTCTCCGATGAATTTGTAGAGGATGTCCTAGTGCCGAAACTACCCCGACAGGTTCTTTCGTCAATATACCTGTTCAAAGGCACTTCTGAACTTAGTGCACCAGAGCTTCAATCAGCACTCAAAGTTTACTCGGGTGTCATCACGGGCAGTCGACTCCATACCCCGGTGTTGGTACGCCCAGTTGCCGCAGCGACCCCTACACCCGTTCCTACTCAATCACCAACACGCCAGTCTCGACAGACATTGACGAGTGCTCCGACGCCACCGAGGAGTCAAGGTCATACGTCAAGGCACAGCACTGGACGGCCTGTACCCACGCCCCCACAACCGGCACCTGCGGTCCCCGACGAAGCACAGCACCGCGCCAACTGTTTGTTTTGCGGCGGCCCACATAGGCCGTCACACTGTACGACGTACCCGGATATCTCCACCCGCACCAACAGACTTTTAGCACTAAACAAGTGTACCATCTGCTACTCGAACAGGCATCTGAAGAACCGCTGCGACTTCCAAGCAGGCTGTATGAAATGTGGCCAGCGCCATAAGGCCCCCCTATGCCCTCAAGCCATCAGCATAACAACCAATGGCATCATCGTTTCCCCTACACAGAATGCAGTTCCTTCTCACCTCTGGAACCAGTCTCCGTTAAGCCACGCCCACACTCCCCCCTACAGCGCGGCTTCATCTCAGCCTCCTGCTGGTTACCCACAAGCTCCAGGATACCATCCGTATTACCCCCCCTTCTATCAGTATCCGGGGGGCCTACCCCCCTCATCACCAGTCCCCCTACCATCCTCCGTTGCAACCAGCGCCACTTGGCACGAGAACAATGCAAGATGGCACCACAACCCCCACACCATCAACTTCTACCACGACGCCCTCAGAGCACCGCCAGAGGTAACCCACGCCCCTGCTTCCACCAGTGCTCCCTCTTCAATATACATGGCTCCCATCCTTGTAACTCCAACCGTCTTGGAACCCTCTTCAGCACCCACTGAAGCAGTGCTTGGGCACCCTCTGACGACCACAGTCCCCATCACGACGTCGGTTCAAACTTCCGCTGTACCTGATATCACCTTGCATCAGGACCCGGAACCAGCACCAGTCCTCGTCATTGAGAATTCACAAGTTGCCACTGACACTCCAAGCTCTCAGAGCACCTCTGCTCCCACCACATCAACGTCTGTCAGCTCTCACCACGACAGCTCCTGTGCCACGCCCCCAGTAGGTCACACCCCGGAAGCCACCTGCACCCCCTCTTCATCGCACTCGGCTCCCATCTTACGAACTTCAGTCAGCACTTCCACGGCACCAGATGCCACTTTATCTCAGGACCCGGAACCAGTACCAGTCCTCATAGAAAATACACAAGATGCCACCTCTGCTTCTACTTCATCCACGTCTGTCAGCTCTCACCACGACAGCTCCTGTGCCACGCCCCCAGAAGGCCACGCCCCGGAAGTCGCCTGCACCCTCTCTTCAATGCACGCGGCTCCCGTCCCGCAAGCTGCAATCCGCACTTCCACGGCACCAGATGCCACTTTATATCAGGACCCGGAACCAGTACCAGTCCTCATAGAAATTACACAAGATGCCACCTATGCTTCTACTTCATCCACGTCTGTCAGCTCTCACCACGACAGCTCCTGTGCCACGCCCCCAGTAGGCCACGCCCCGGAAGCCACTTCCACCCCCTCTTCATTACACTCGGCTCCCATCTTAGGAACTTCAGTCCGCGCTTCCACGGCACCAGATGACACTTCACCTCCAGAACCGGAAGCAGTCCCGATCATCGTTGGGACTACACAAATTGATAATGACGCTCGAGGTCCTCACATTACACCATTTGAACCTGGAACCACTGTTACGGTCCCCAGAGAAGACGATGTCATCAGCTCCGTAGGAGTCCGCACTCTTAAAGGAGAATACGAGCGGTCTGTCACAAGAATAATCCCTCTAGAAATCAATCTGAGCGCGGACACGCCCCCTCGTTCCCACGCGGACCGTCACGAACCGACCGCGGAGCACCTTCCCCCCGCGGGGGAAGGCGAAGCGGACACCGTAGACGACGGAACCTCTCCGGCGGCGAACGACCCGACTGAAATCGCCTGCGAACACGAGCACCTCACCACGCCACCTACACTACAACCCAACACGGCCACGGTGACCGACGTCCCAACGAGATCAACAACGACTCCATTAACAAGAGCACGACCAAGAAGAACGGCCGCCTAGCAAGCCAGAAACTGGTTCTCTACTCTAGATGAATGACCAGCCTTCTTCTCCCAGCTTCAGGCCATAGGGGGGACCGCCCCCCCCCCTTTTTGGTCCATAACCGTGTCACAATTTTTGAAATTGTGACACCCGGCTCGCTGTCCCCCCTTCCCATTTTCTCGTCTGTTTTCTCACCGTTTCAGCCCTTCGTTCCCTATACTCGGGGGAATTACCAGAGTCCTTAAGACTTCTAGTAGCTACATCCTGTCCTTTCTCCTCCTCGTTATCCTCTTCATCTGTCATGTCATTTTTGACAATCAATTTCAGTGCCTTAACGAAGGGAGAGACTTCTAATTATCTAGAAACACCCCCCCCTTTTGATTTGTGTTCTCAGAGCCAAGCTCAACGGTTTTCGCGCCCACACAAAGCGCCCAAACACCCCCCCTCCCCCCCTGCGCGCTGCCACATATTTGTTTAAGCTAGGCAATTAGAATAATTAGGATTGTGTCTAACCCGCTCGTGAACAGTGTCAACCTCAAGGAACAATTGCAACTGTGTCACCTCCCACATGAACATTATTCGTAGTACCCTTCACAACTAGGGACGGAGACGTAGAACTATTGGCAACGTCGGAAGCCGGCTAGCGGACATCGTGACCTGACCTGCCGCAGGACACAGGCAGTCTAAGCATCGAGTTCATCAAAGGAGGTCAGACCGCTCGATCTCGGAAGACCAAGCGTGTCCTTTCCTCCCTCATGTGAGAGTTGGGGATTTACATCCTCGTGAGCAAATCGAGTGTCGATTATTTGGGTATAAACCCCTCAAGCAAAAACTCTGAGTGTAGTGCGATTGACCGGGAATACGTCGATGAAGTGACTTACAACCCCCATCACAGCGCCCACCCAGGCCGTCCACCCCCCGCCCCCACCAAAACGAAGCGGCGCCGATCAGAGCTCAGCAGGAGACCATGCTAATTGAAGACGTCTCCACAAGCAAGACACTTATTAAGTACTAATTCTTTAACAATTTCTTAAGCTAGGAACGCGCGCAGGGAATAGATAGGATGTATGTATGAAATCCAACTGTTAAAACCCTTATTTAATCAAGATATATTTCTAGTGTTTAATTATTTAAATTCATTAAAACTCACAATAGGAGTTCTGGGTTTCATTAGCCTAGGACGGTTCACTTAATGAGTTGTCCCATCATACCCCTCCCCCCTCTTTGATTTACTCTCACGCTTGCCTTGGAGGGAAGGCGAGTGGTCCCGAGATGTGATACAAATCGCCTGGACTTCGGTTCCCCAACTGGCAACTGCAGCTATCTTCCCCCTCCCTTCATTCACCACCTCATCTACCACCTTCTTCCACTGTCCAGGAATTTGCATCACATGTGACTTTTCTATTGTGTCTAAATATAATCAAAAGCATCATCAGATTTAGAAATGTTTGAAGCACTACTCCGTTCTTACATATTTTCACTAAAGAAGAGCTGAAACATCCTTTGGCTAGGCACAAAATCTTTGCAACATTTCCCGCATGATATAACCAAGATAAATTTATATCATTCATATACATCATCATTTAATTCTTGATATAAGTAAAAGAATGATCTCTAATCACGACCGGGTATTTAAAAACACCCCCCAAAAATGCCAAATTCTCAAAATTGCCACCCAACAAATTTTCCTGCCAAACACGGTAAAAACATTCAAAAAACACAAAATTTGGCATTAAAAACGCCAATCTGGCAACTCTGACGCTCAGTAATGATCTGCATTCGCATAACATAGATGGCAGGCTAGCGGTAAGCACGAATCGTAGCTGGGGTCGGTAATTTTGCAGAGGATAAAAACGTTACTTCTCTTTGATCAAATTACATGAAAATCACACCTTTTAAAGAAAATAGTTCAAATAATGCAACCATATGCTAATTTGTTACGGTATATGTAGCTGTGGTCGGTCATACTGCAGAGACTAAAACATAACTTCTCTTTGGTGAAATTACATGAAAATGACACATTTTAAAGAAAAAAGTTTAAATAATTCAACTATATGCAACCATACATATATAGAAATGTGCATTTGAGCAAAACCCGTCCTTGTTTGGGTTTTGTTGTATTGTTCGGATTTTCTCGGTTTTCTCGGCAATTAGTGAGACAGCATTTTGTTATGGTAAAGTCTAGCCAAAAATGTGGAATTAAAAAATAATTTGAAAAATATCTCCCTTATTTTTCAAGCTATTTCAAAAAATTAAAAAGCATCTTGTTTCTAATAAAATTGCCTTTCATATGCAACAATAACTAATGATAAAAAAAGAACAATGTAAATTTTGTGCCCATATCTATATATTGCGTAGGTGTGCACTGTATACGCCCATACACTTGTAAGTATCAGTCAGTCATATGACCCACACACTCCTCCATCTCAACTACCCCAACCACATTCAGCACACAGACCGTCGGCGCCAACCACATCCTGTTAGAAATTGCCGAGCTAAGCATCACGTGAATTCAACCAATACACACACACACGAACTCACACTCATAAGTGCAATCAACCACCAACACACTACGTTACAGAACTACCCCATAATAACGAGCTCTTCCCCCCCGGGAAATATTACATATATAATAGAAATGTAACCTATTCGATACATACTAACCAACATATTGTAAGAGACTGAATACTCCCAGTAAAAACTGTACAATTACGATTGGTGAGACCCGCCTGATATTGTGTACTCAGCAGTTCCTTGATCAAAACCCACGGGAGGACGCACACTGAGGCAGTGGGTCGATAACTTACAATGTGCACTGTAGTGATAAGGAAGATGTGAGACATTATTATTAATATAATATTCCTATGTAGTGACAATAAGTGATTAAAGTGGAACTAAGGTGACGTATAGTGTTTGATATATTCGCCTACACATCTGGATAGGGACGGGACCACGTACGGACACATGCACAACTAAAAATTTACTTGTCCCACATTGTTTTTGACTTGTTCACGTGATTTTTAATTCAACCCATAAAACCCATGTATTTCAAATTTCATTAAAATTGGACCAGTGGTTTAGATTTTAGATTTATTTCTTTAGCAATTTTTTTTTTTTACAAATTACCACCCTTAATTCTCACCTTTTAAAAGTCTAGCCAAAATTTCGTAAAAAAAAAAAAAAAAAAAAAAAAAGAATCATCTATCTCCCATATAGTTATTATAAGCCATGTATGCCGTATCTTTTCATTTCACATACCATGGACGGCTTCTGACTCATAATGATATCAAACTACTCTCGTCTTACCTGGGTTTACTTGGGTGGGTCTAGTCTAATGGATATCTCCACTCTGTGCGGCCTATGCACATCATTCACCGCCACAACTTTACTGATTTCACCAAAGCGTTCTGTTTACAAACAAAACACTTGACTGAACAGCTATACAATCAGTGCTTCCACACCAAAAAAATTCGTTACCCCAGACAGTTGTGTCAATTACCCTAAATTACCCTAAATCATAACTTTATCTAATATATATATATATATACATATATACATATATATATATATATATATATATATATATGTGTGTGTGTGTGTGTGTGTGTGTATATATATATATATTATGTATATATATGTATATATGTATATATATATACATATATATATATATATATATATATATATATATATATATATATATATATATATCTATTGTCACAATTTTGGATTGTGACACACGGCCTACTATTCTTTTTCATTTTCTTTCGTCTGCTTTCAAACCCCAGTTACCAAATACTTTCGCTCATGGGCCTGGCCGACGCAGGTTCCACAGTCTTTCGTCTGCTTTCAACCCGTTTCGGCCATTCATTCCCTTTACTCTGGGGAATTGCCGGAACTCTTAAGGCTTCTAGTAACTACTTCTTGATATTTTTCCTTCTCCTTGTCCTCATTGACTGTTGTGCCAATTTGACAATAATTTACAGTGCCTTAACGAAGTTGAGAGAGACTTCTAATTACTCAAGGAAACCCTCCCCCACCTTTAGTGCCAAGTGTACGTATGCCTACGTGCAAAGTCACGAATGTTAATATTAAGTGTGGGATTCCACAATTTCTCAAGTTTACTGTTTCTTATTGCAGTTGTAAGTTGCTACGCTATGATTAGAATTAGAGTTTTTCATTCAAGTGTTACCGTACGATTCAGGTCTAACGGTTATTACCCCCCCCCTGCGCGTTTGCCATTTATTTGTTTAGGCTGGTTTTAATTAGACTAGTTAGGATCGTATCTTACACTCTCGTGAATAGTGTCTGCCCTCAAGGAACAATTGGAACTGTTTCAACTTCCACATGAACATTGTTCGTCGTTCCCTTCAAAACTAGTGACGGGAACGTAGAAGTATCGACAACGTTGGATGCCACGGTTGGCGGGCATTTGACCCAACAGCCGCTGGGCACTGGGCAGTCTTCCCATTGAGTTCAACTAGGGAGGTCGGGCCGTTCGTATTCTCGGAAATCCAATCGCGCCCTATCCTCCCTTATGTGACTATCGAGGATTTTCATCCTTAAGTGACCGATTACGCACTGTACGACCTTACACGAGTGATTTAGGTACAAGCCCCTCACCGGGAAACTTCTTAAAGTGCAGTGTACGAGTGACATCCAGACCATCGTGGGAACGGATTTGAATGGTGTCGTTACGTGGTCAGCCTCCAGTGAACACATCACTCTTGTGTTGTTGAATTGTGTGCGTACCTGTACCCTTTTCTCGGGACACTCTGACCTGAAAGGAACTTGATAGTGGAAAGCAGGAAACCCCCCTACGAGATCAAACCCGCGCCCCCGCCACGAGGTGTCCAACTACGAAGAGGGCCAGGGTTCCTGCCGGCGAAATTTTTTCTCCCACGAGACTTCTGGACCCCAATATTAACTCAATTGCATACAGCCAATCAGAACGCACCTGACTCTCAGACGTCTGCCAGACGTGCGATGTTGTCATAATACCCGCATTATAAAAAATAAAGTCACTTCTCTCTATCGTCGTTCTCTTTCACCCGTGAATTTATTGTATAAGGAAGGTTTCCAAACAACAAACCAATCAGCATAATACCATAAAAGTTCGTTCTCTTAAGCATTACAGCAAGGAATTGTTCTGCGAAAGGTTGTCCGCGGTTAACTGGTTTTCAGTCGTCAATTGTACAGATGTTGATCAAGCTTGGAATAATTTTAAAGTACTGTTCTTGGGTGTATTAGACAATTTAGCTCCTGCAAAATCCATCAGAATAAAACAACGTTCCGAGCCGTGGTTTTCTGGTGACATCTTGAAAATGATCAACAGGAGAGATAAGGCTTTAAAATATTATAAGAAAGCAAAAGATCAATATGTTTTTGCTATGTACAAGAAGTTACGGAACGAGGTTCAGATTATGGTAGACAGAGCTAAGGTAGGATATTACAAAGATTCTCTTCAAACCAACAAAAACAATCCCAAAAAACTATGGCAAACAATCAAACAGTTAGGTTCTTCCAAAAATCCAAAATACAAAAGTAGTAACATTGGTCTTAATGTTAATGGGATTGTTACTTTCGACAAAGTAGCAGTGGCTCAAAAAATTAACTCCTTTTTCACCACCATTGCTACCACCCTCGTAAGTAATTTACCAGTATCTTCAGGTCTTTTTGGCCAAGAACACATAAATAATTATTATTGGAATCAGGGTGTAACCCATAACACCTTTGCTCTGTCTAAGGTTGCTAAGGTAGATGTGTATAAAATGTTGAAGACTGTTAACAGGTCTAAGGCTACCGGACTAGATAATATTCCAGCCAGATTTGTGAATGACTCAGCTGAGCAGATCGCTCCCTGTATCACTCACATAATCAATATTTCGATTCAACAGGGCAAAGTTCCCAAAGATTTTAAATTAGTAAAAGTTATTCCTTTGTACAAGAAGGGTAGCAAAACAGAATCCGGTAACTATAGACCTGTCTCAGTACTCGGTATTATATCTAAGGTCTTGGAAAGAGTTGTTTATAACCAGGTTTATGAATATATGCAAAGTAATAACTTGTTCTATGATTTACAATCAGGCTTTAGAAAATCATACTCTACTGATACATGTTTGATTAATTTGACTGATTATATGTACTATGTGTCACAATTTTTGAGATTGTGACACCCGGCTCGCTGTATCCCCCTTCCCATTTTCTTTCGTCTGATTTCTCCCCGTTTCGGACTCCAATTCCCTCTCCTCTTGGGAATTACTGGAATTCTTAAGACCCCTAGTAACTATTTCTTGATATTTCTCCTTCTCCTTATCCTCATCAACTGTTGTGCCATTTTGACAATCAATTACAGTGCCTTAACGAAGTGAGAGACTTCTAATTATCTAGAGAAACCTCCCCCTCCCTTTAGATTCGTGTTCCCATAGCCTAGCCCAACGGTTTTCCGCGCCCAAGCACAAAGCGACCTTGTTCCAGCTTCGTGCTAACACCACCCCCCCCTGCGCGCTGCCACATATTTGTTTAAGCTAGGCAATTAGAATAATTAGGATCGTATCTATCACGCTCGTGAATAGTGTCTACCCTCAAGGAACAATTGGAACTGTGTCATCTTTCGCATAAACATTGTTCGCAGTTCCCTTCAAAACTAGTGACGGAGACGTAGAACTATTGGCAACGTTGGACGTTGGCTGGCGGACAATTTGACCTCATATGCCGCGGGACACAGGTCAGTCTCTCCATTGAGTTCATCTAGGGAGGTCGGGTCGTTTTGTGTCTCGGAACTTCATCGCGCCCTCTCCTCCCTTTGCGGCTTTCGAGAACCTTCTTCCTCTAGTGACTGATTACGTGTAGTAAGACCCGACAAGTGATTTGGGTACAGACCCCTCCCACCGGAAACTCCTCAAAGTGCAGTGTACGATTGACCAAGAATACGTCGGTGAAGCGTGTTGCTTGCCAAGCCCATCTCAGCGCCCGTCCTTAACCACCAAGCTACGAGGTCGGTCAGTCTCCCGCTCCGATCCACACAAAACCGTCGCCCCCCGCCTCCCCCAGAAGCGAAGCCGCGCCGGTCGGGACTCAGCAGGAGGAAGCTGCGCTAATTGAAGACGTCTCCACACTCAAGAGAAGACATTAAGTTAAGCTAACGGTTTAGTATAAGTTATTTAGCTAGTAATAGCGCGCGGGGAATAGATAGGATGTATGAATGAAATCCAGTTAACTGTTAACACACATTGCATTATGATGAGTAGCATAATACTAGTGTCCAATTATAGAATATATCAAAACGCACAATAGGAGTTCTGGGTTTCATTAGCCTAGGACGGTTCACTTAATGAGTTGCCCCTTCATCCCCCCCCCCTCTTTGATTTACGTTCACGCTCGCCCTGGAGGGAGCGCGAGTTGTCCCGGGTGGTGATAGAAATCTCCTGGACTTCGGTTCCCCAACTGCAGCTATCCTCCCCCTCCCTTCATCACTCACTTAAGGTACGTATTACCCACACCCCCTCATCCATCACCTCCTTCCACTGTCCAGGAAATTCGTGTCACTATGTATAATATTGAGTCTTATATGTATTGTACTTATGACTGACCGCTTCCCCTCTTCTTCCCCTATTCATCCGAAGCGGTCAGTCATAGCAGAATTTAATTTTTTTTTTCATGTGCAGAATTATCATATCATTCCCCTTTAGGACTAACTACCTACGTAATTATGGATAAACGGTTTTTAGTCACTTGGATTGAATTGAATTGAATTGAATTGAATATTTTTCGGATACAATCATACATACAATAAGTACAATACATATAAGACTCAACATTATACATAGTACATATAATTGTACATCCGAGGATGGCACAGAAAGTCAAAAGACATATTTCCACTGTGGTCCTCATATAAAAAATAGGAAAAAGATTGTCGTAGTTACTAGTAAAAGCTAGGTTATAAGAAGTGTAAATTAAACATATAAACTATTTTCTTCAGAAAGAACAGTGTCTAAAAGATAACATTTAACTGATTTTTTAAAACTACTTTTAGATACAATTGATTGAATGTTGGTCGGTAAAGAGTTCCAAGCAATAGCACCAGTGTACTTGAACGTACTTTTCCCTAACGAACTATTAAACCTAGGTACAATAACAGATGACCTACTAGAACGAGTTATCAGGGAACGAGCATTTCTAACAAGTGTAAAGGTATCTGACAAATAACTGGGACAAGAGTCGTTTACAATTTGGTGAACATGATTAAGCTTTAACTGAACACGATTCTCAACAGGTAACCAATTTAACAGTTTAAAATGAGTATAATCTAGATGAGTACGCGGATGGAGTTTCAAAACAGTCCTGATTAGTTTGTTTTGACATATTTGAAGATTACTCTTAGATTTTTTAGATAGGTTGCTATACCAGGAAGAACAAGCATAGTCAATATGACACTGTACCAGGGCCGAAGATAGTAACTTCATTGTCTCTATATCTACTGTAGGTATTTTTGTATTCTCGCCAAAAAAAATGTACTGGAGCTGACTCTTTAAATTATTTTTCGTGCCATAACTTCTCCCGACACATTTTGATCAATTTCTGTTCCAAGATATTTAACAACAGACTTAGGTTGAATACTAGTATCATTACATTGGATATTTAAGTTGGGAGCATTATTGAGTTTTTGATTAGAGCCAAAGAGAATGGATTCTGTTTTACCTAGATGTAGAGACAATTTGTTATCCATCAACCACTTGCTGACATTCAATAACTCTTCACTGAGTAACATCTCAATCCTATTTACATCTTTGCCAGAAACTAGTAAGGCTGAATCATCGGCATACAACAGCAGTTTACAGTTCACAGCAGCTTTCATGTCATTCACATACAAAAGAAACAACAGCGGACCTAATATGCTACCCTGTGGGACACCACATGTTATTTGTGCTGTTTTTGATGTTGTACCATTTGCATTCACAATCTGTTCTCGACCTGTTAGATAAGACCTCATCCAATTAATAACATCTGATTTGAAACCTAACGTTTGTAATTTGAATAATAGAATATCATGATTGACAGTATCAAAAGCTTTCTGGAGATCTAGCAGTAATTACCTCTATCAATTTCACCTTTGATATAATCAGTCAAATTAATCAAACGTGTATCAGCAGAGTATGATTTTCTAAAGCCTGATTGTAAATCATAGAACAAGTTATTACTTTGCATGTATTCATAAACCTGGTTATAAACAACTCTTTCCAAGACCTTCGATATAGTACCGAGTACTGAGACAGGTCTATAGTTACCGGATTCTGTTTTGCTACCTTTCTTGTACAAAGGAATAACTTTTGCTAATTTAAAATCTTTGGGAACTTTGCCCTGTTGAATCGAAATATTGATTATGTGAGTGATACAGGGAGCAATCTGCTCAGCTGAGTCATTCACAAATCTGGCTGGAATATTATCTAGTCCGGTAGCCTTAGACCTGTTAACAGTCTTCAACATTTTATACACATCTACCTTAGCAACCGTAGACAGAGCAAAGGTGTTATGGGTTACACCCTGATTCCAATAATAATTATTTATGTGTTCTTGGCCAAAACAGCAATGGTGGTGAAAAAGGAGTTAATTTTTTGAGCCACTGCTGCTTTGTCGAAAGTAACAATCCGATTAACATTAAGACCAATGTTACTACTTTTGTATTTTGGATTTTTGAAAGAACCTAACTGTTTGATTGTTTGCCATAGTTTTTTGGGATTGTTTTTGTTGGTTTGAAGAGAATCTTTGTAATATCCTACCTTAGCTCTGTCTACCATAACCTGAACCTCGTTCCGTAACTTCTTGTACATAGCAAAAACATATTGATCTTTTGCTTTCTTATAATATTTTAAAGCCTTATCTCTCCTGTTGATCATTTTCAAGATGTCACCAGAAAACCACGGCTCGGAACGTTGTTTTATTCTGATGGATTTTGCAGGAGCTAAATTGTCTAATACACCCAAGAACAGTACTTTAAAATTATTCCAAGCTTGATCAACATCTGTACAATTGACGACTGAAAACCAGTTAACCGCGGACAACCTTTCGCAGAACAATTCCTTGCTGTAATGCTTAAGAGAACGAACTTTTATGGTATTATGCTGATTGGTTTGTTGTTTGGAAACCTTCCTGATACAATAAATTCACGGGTGAAAGAGAACGACGATAGAGAGAAGTGACTTTATTTTTTATAATGCGGGTATTATGACAACATCGCACGTCTGGCAGACGTCTGAGAGTCAGGTGCGTTCTGATTGGCTGTATGCAATTGAGTTAATATTGGGGTCCAGAAGTCTCGTGGGAGAAAAAATTTCGCTTCCCGCCGTGATCAACGGCACCGTTATCCTTCAATAACCAACGCATCCTGCCTGAACGAGGGACCAGCGCCCCTTGGAAGACATCCCCACAACCAGCAGACACTCCAAGGATGATGACAAGTAACGACATTGGTAATTACTAGATAGGACCCCTAGATAGGCGCGCAGGGAGATAGAGTACGATAGGAACCACTAATCAACTTTTAGACCAACCTTTATAGATTAAAGTGTGTGTTTACAGCGTTTGATTATTGAAATAAGTTGACAATTAAAACTCACAATAGGAATTCTGGGTTTCATTAGCCTAGGACGGTCCACTTAATGAGTTGTCCCCTCACCCCCCCTCTTTGATTTACGTACACGCTCGCCGTGAAGGGAGCGCGCGTGGTCCCGGGCGGTGGTACAAATCTCCTGGACTTCGGTTTCCCAACTGCAGCTATCCCCCCCCTCCCTTCATCACTCACTTAAGGTACGTATTACCCACGCCCCCTCAACCACCACCTTCTCCTTACTCTGTCCAGGATTTTTGTGACATATATATATATATATATATATATATATATATATATATATATATATATATATATATATATATATATATATATATATATTTATATATATTATGACAATTTGTTTTGCTGGCAAATAATAGAACTGCATAAGAACAGTATTATGTAAGTCAAAGTCACCTTTATGTAAAGATTTAGGTATTTCTATAAAAATAACTACAATTCTAAGCGTAATCCAAAAAATAAAGACCGAACTCCTGCTTCCAAATAGGTGCAACATGCTATATTATGGAGACCGTAATCCAGAAAATAAAGACAGAACTCCTGGTTCCAAATAGGTGCGACATGCTATTTTATGAAGTACTGGAGCTAGGTTCTCCCCCTAGAGCAGCAGATTCTTTGCAAGTAGTACTGCTTTTCACATTTCTAACAGCTTTAACTAAACTTTCGTCAACAATTAAGGTATTTGCTTTTGCATTGTTGTTCCTCATGTGGTAAATTGCGTGCATGAGCCCACAGATTGTTTAATTTTTCAGACTATTCCTCTGGGATGTTTTGGTTAAATTTAGTTTGCTAAATAACCTTTCAACAGATGCATTTGAAAAGAGCAGCGACAGTAAGCTACTGATCACAGTTTTTAGATTGGGAAAGCATATAATTCCAGCTGCATTTCTTTTGTTGAAAAATATGTTAAAAGGCCAAGGAGCTACTGGACAGAATATTATCATACCTGTCTATCATATATATTTGTTATTTATCAATGTCGAAAAAAATTCTAAATTGGTTTTGTTTTAAAGGAATGTGATAGGTACGCTCGTATCCACGCGCGGCGCCACTGTCGACCATGTACTACATCGCCATTTTTTGCGGCCCACTAGCTTTTGTTTAGGTTGGTTTGAATGCTTGCCGCGTTCAGTGCATGCGCAAGATATTCAAACTACCTTGTTGTTTTGCAAGTGTATGCCCAATTCTTGAAATAGAAAAAAAAATTCAGCGATTTAAACGGAAGTTTGGTTATCAAACTCGGCAACATAGTTTTCCAAGTAAAAATATCAAGGTAAGGCATTAATAACATTATTTTAATTTATATAAACATGTTTATCAACCTATTTTCTCCCGGAAATCAGAAGCTTAAGATCGTTGATCACTTGATGTTTGAGCTTAGGGGCATCACATGTAGGCATATAGTAGGTACGGGCACAAAATTTTCATTTTTTCAACTCTTAAATTATTGTTGCATATGGAAGGGAATTTTATTAGAAACAAAATGCTTTTTAAATTTTTGAAATAGCTCAAACAATAAGTGAGATACGATTTTTTGAATTATTTTTTTAGCCTGCATTTTTGGCTGGACTTCACCGTAGCAAAATGTTAGAATTAAGGGTGGTCATTTGTAAAGATTTCGGTAAAGAAATACACATTAACTCTAAACCACTGGTCCAATTTTATTACAATTTGGAATACTTGGGTTTTAAGGACCAACAAATCACATGAGTATGTCAAAAACAATGCAAGACATCTCCATCATACCATATTTGCCTTTTCATGGCAACCATGAAGTTGTCAATTTTCAGATTATCATAAATAAAATCCAAACCCCTGGCCCAACTGACATGCAACTTGGCATATCTAGGTTTTATGGGTCAATAAAACACCTGAGCATGTCAATAACATTGCAGGACCTTCTTCTGACACCATTCTTACAAACATCTATCACGTTGCCATGGCAACTGTTGTTAATTTAGAAATAATCAACAAAATCCAAACCGCTGGCCCAACTGACGTGCAACTTGGCATGTAGAGGTTTTATGGGTCCAAAAATATCCTGAGCATGTCAAAAACAATGCAGGACTTTCCTCTTACACCGTTCTTACTGACACCTATCACGTTGCCATGGCAACGATATGTCGAATAGGCATCTAAGCTTCAAGAAACTTAGATTGCACAACTGCGCTATTACCAACGATTTCAAAGTTGCTCATATCCGGTAGAATAGAGGCTAATAAACAACATTATTACATTAAATATTATATGATTTAGTTTCTTGCCTTTACACTTTTACTCGGAAAACTAATTTGCCAAGGCTAATATAAAAAATTGCGTTGAAATTGGCAAGAATTAGTAAAGTTTTGAAGAACTGGGCATAAACTTGTTTAACAACAAGATAATTTTAATACCCTGCGAATGTGCTGAACGCTCCAAGTATTCAAACTAAGCCAAACAAAAATCAAAATCCAACGGGGCGCAAAAGATGGCGATAGTGTATACACCACTTATAAAAGACGAGTAATATAACCCCAGTCATATGACCCACTTCCTCACTCACTGTCCACCACAAGCATCAAACGCCAACTCAGCATCACAAGGCCCAGTGGGATGCACAAGTCCCTGACACATCAATCCTTTAGCTTCGCGACAACGGACAGCACACACACACACACGAACGCACACTTATAAGTGCAGTCCACCGCCAGGCATGGCAATTACGAAAAACAACATAACAACGAGCTTCTCCCCTTTGGATACACATATATAATAAGTTTGGAGATGTACCTATACGTAAACATAAGAATTAGGTTGTAAGAAACTATAGGCTCCCGTTAATAATCATGTAAGCACCATCGTCGGCATCCGACCTATTATATGCGTCAGCGTATTTCTGAACAAAACCGAGACGCACGGCCGAAAGAGCGGGTCGGTGATGTACTTGAATACTGTTAGTGGTGATGTTAAGGTGTAATAAGACTGTTAAATTCAAGGAAACAAAGTGAAGAAAATAAGACATACGGTTTGATGTGTCCAGCTGGGCCCTGGGAACCCTACGCACGGATACATCCAAACGAATGGTGGCAGCCACAGTACCCCCCCACATCACCGAAGAGAATCGCCTGTCTCCAAGCAAACACGTCTGAGTAAGTCCCCCACGCCACACGACTCCATTCGAGCCGGCGAAACCAATACGACTACACCTCCCAGTTCCAACCGCTCCCTCTGCCAGAGTCCAAGAGAATACTCGACCTCTTCACACCAACCGTTCCCTCCCAGACGCACACAACCTGAATCACCCAGTGTTATTCTAGTACGCTACCACCGACCCATCTACCGTCAACCTACTGATTACAGGTAACATAACAAATTTCCTCAACTTACTTCCACTTAATTCCAATATATCCCGTGATAATACACAATACATTATCCATCACTCACCATCCCTGATACTGCCTGTCTCCCTTTTTTTACGAGAACATCTACGAGGCACTACCCTCATCAAGAGATATTTCCACACACCGCTCATCTCTCCCCAGTACCCTATTTATATGGTGACGTTACGCCCCTCTCAAAGAGTAACTACAAACAAGTCTACGGACCGCCACAGCCACACCTGACGGACCGGAAGCACATCGATATAATTATCGATAACCAGGAATATACCCATAAAGGTACCCTATGATTACATATATATAACATATGGACCTTTAGTGATTTAATAATTCAACAACATTATCTTATTATAAAACTAAGCTACTTAATTAAGTTACACAACTAAGTTAAAATAATTTTTGCATACTTCCATCTTATACTGTACCAATTTATTATTTAAAAATACTGTATTTTAAATATATCTCTCAATAACTATTATAATCACATAATTTTTTTGCCAATATCAAATCATTCTTCTTCACAATATTTTCTACCAATTTCACATATTCCTAATACCATTTCATATTTATAGATATGCAATAACTTTACTAGATTTGACTATTACATAATATCACATTCATATGTATTCTTACAGTTAAGTAATTCTTGTCTAAACTATATATATATTTATATATACAATAACCGTTAATTGCTTTCACTACGTACCACCCATTTATATTCTACATAGAACTTAGACATTTTTATAAATGTAACTTACCTTTCACAATTACTACTGTTAACCAGCTATATATGTACACATATAATTATTATTATACTATAATTTGCACAATATATAACCCATGATTATTATTGTCATATTTACATTTTTACCATTTATAATTATATGTTCTTATATGTAACCCATATATAAATGTTGACATCCCATAACCCCCCTCCCTTATTTAAGCATAACATATTACCCTTAGTTACTATATACCTATTATTCCTATTTTAACTATTTTTTTCTTAGACTACAAATCAAACCTAACTATTGACTAATACATACTATTAACTAATACATACTAACTATTAACTAATACATACTTCGACAAACATGGCGACTGGAACAAGAAGTAAAGTCATTCAAAAGATGCATAGCGTCCTGTCAAGATCCAAAGAGGAAAAACAACCACAGGACATATCCAGTGACAAAGAGGAAATACACACAGAAGACTTAATTGACAATGACAAACCAGACCATTTTTACCTATATCCACAGGTTGACAGTACCTCTAAACAGTTAACCAATGACCAGTTAAATAATCCTGACAAAACTGCTCCTAAGGCAGGTACCCCAATAACCCCTCTTTATGAGAACGATGTCCTACCTTTTTTCAACCAACCTCCTCAAGTAGACCCCTCCAACCCCTCTCAACCACAACAACCCACCCAACCAACTCCTCATATTACTCCTCCTAATATCATACCATTCAACCAGCCTCCTCAAGTAGACCCCTTTCACCCCTCACAACTACAACCACCCATTCCTCACATCCAGCCAAATATGCAAACTAAACCTCCTATAAACCATAATCCATCCAACCCCCATATCCCAACACATAATAACCCCCCTCCCATTCAGCAGCAGTACCAAAACTTCCCCTTTCCTTCCCCCCATACCCCATCTGGTCAAGCCCACTCCACACCATACCACCAACCACCCCCTAACCTTCCTCCAAACCCACAATATTATCCTTACCCACAACCTCAACCAACAATAATTAACAACTATCAAACCATAACCCCCCTCACAGAAATCCCAACCTTTTCCCAAGATAGTGGACTATCCATTACAGACTTCTTGACAGCATGTGACCTGTTCTTCTCAAAGAACACACAATACTCTGAGACAGATAAAATAAATTTGTGCCGTCAGAAAATAGACCCATCTGACATTTGCCGTTCAAAGGCAAGGATGCTAGACAGTTTAGTTGCATGTGGAATCACATATCAGGAATATAAACACCACCTTCTTAATGTCTTTCACAACAAACAAATAAACAACATCTCCTTCCTTCTCACTTTCCTCAATAACACTAGAGTCCAACCACATTCCGTTACGAACATTATGGATTTCGTAGCAAACGGAATTAAAGAGGTCAGAGAGGACCTAGAGAATAACTCTCCTTGGACCCACACTGACCAATTTGGTCAAAATGTAATAACAGCAAAAAACTTACTAACATTCCTTGAGATAGGTTTCTATCTCTCCCAACTCCCTCCAAAGTGTTTAAAGGAAGCCTCCAAAAGGGAACTAGACACTAGAAACCCTCTAGCTTATACCTATATCTTAGACATCATCAATGCTTGCAATGTATCTTTAGACACCCCCCACTATCTCCCCAGACTAAATAGCCTTCACTCACAGCAGCCCCCTCCCACCAATCAAGGACAACCTTCTAAGTGGTGCTCCTACCATTCATCAACCAGTCACAACACAAGAGACTGCATACAAAAACAACAAATACAAACACAGGCACCACGCCACCCTATCCCTTGCTCAGTTCATGGAACCATTTCCCACACCGATGCCCAGTGTCGAACACAGCAACAACAATACCCGCAGGTACAACACCACCCCATCCCTTGCTCAGTGCATGCTACTACCTCGCATACGAATGCTCAGTGTCAAGTTCAGAATCAAAACAAACAAGTTCCACCCCCTTTAAACCTCCACTCCTACCTACACCAACACATCCAAACAAATACTGCAGCCTACACAAAACAACAACTCACTCCAACGAAGAGTGTTACCTACAGAAATCACAACCACAACCTCATCAGAGAACTAACCAACCATTCACCACCCCTCGACACACCCCTCGACAAACAGCTCCCTCCCACACAACACGCACAACTCAACACCAATTGGGGGAACGTGTACCAGCCTCACGCACCAAACCACCATAGGAATATCTCATACACAACACAACTACCTCACCCTAGAAGTGAGTGTAGATCAACTTACAGTTGACATGATGGTTGATACAGGAACAAATCTAAACATCATCCCAAGAGCTCTCTATGAAGCATTAAATGACCCACCCCAAATTCAATTTTCCAATATGGAAGGACTCCTAATAGAAGGGAGCACAATTTCTCTACACGACACCATAGACTTAAACATTGAAGTCAATAATTGTAAGGTAGGTTTCACACCTTTCCACATAGCTGACGAATGGAGTCTCGATCAACAAGGTATAATAGGATTAAAATCATTGAGGACATGGAAAACTATTATAGACCTAGACAAAAATAACATCAGTTTCACAGATGTAAATGATGAGCCAACCGTCACTGAGACACTCGACTCAGACAGACAACCTCTCTCATGTCTCCTTTCCTCAAATACTCCAATTCCAACTAACAACTATTCCTTCCGACCACCCCCTTATGTCACCTCAAAGGCATTGATGTCTAACACAGTCATCATACCCCCTAGACATTCAATAACAGTTCCACTATACATACCCGGTGCAATCGAACATCAGGACGTCATAATCGACTCAGACACGTCCAGGCTTAACAACATAGCCATTGAGTCCTCCTGGGATACAATATCAGACAATAAACATACACTAGCTATGCTAACAAACATGTCAGACCAACACCGTAAAATCAGGAAGAATACAAACATTTGCGCAGTCCACCTCCATAATTCCCCTATCCAGGAACCACTGCCACAACACATCAACCAAGTGAGACCAACACAACCCCTTCCCCCTATCCACCCAGACCAAATCACGACATCAGCTACCGGAGAAACCCATAGTGAACTGTTAACCCTCCTACAAAGGAATAGATCAGCTATCGCCTTAGAAGGTGAACCACTAGGCAAATGTGATATTATCAAGCATCACATCCAAATCCCCCCTAACACCCCCCCTTCATACACCCCCGCTTACCGCATACCTCACAGTAGGAAATCCCAAGTCAATGACAGTGTCCAAGAGATGATACACCAAGGCGTCATTTCCCATTCAGACTCCCCATGGAACAGTCCCCTCTTCTTGGTCCCTAAGAAAGATGGAACCTTACGCCCTGTGGTGGACTTTCGTAAAGTCAACCACCTCACTCAATCTGACCCACACCCCCTCCCCGCCATGCAAGATGTACTACAATGCATTGGCAACGGGAACACAGTTTTTTCCACAATTGACCTTAAGTCAGCCTTCTGGCAGGTGGAATTAACAGATGAGTCGAAAGCCATAACAGCTTTCTCCACTGATAAAGGGCATTTCCATTTTCAACGGATGCCCTTTGGCTTAAAAAAACGCCCCCTCAACCCAACAAAGGTTGATGACCCGCATTTTCAGTGACATGATAGGAGTCTCATTGTTCGTCTACTTAGACGACCTCATCATTTACAACCCCACACAAAGAGAACATCTTCACACACTAGAGATTGTCCTTAAAAGACTCAAAAACACTGGATTAAAAGTCCAACTAGGAAAGTGTAAATTCCTACAGACGGAACTCACCTTCCTAGGACATAAGGTAGATGCCAGAGGTATCCATACCAACACAGACAAGATAGAAGCTATAAACAAATTCCCAACACCCAAAGACACAACCCAAACTAGAAGCTTCATAGGTCTTGCATCATACTACAGACACTTTATCCGAAACTTTGCTGATATTGCTTCCCCTCTGACCAAATTCACAAGGAGAGGCGAGCCATTTTAATGGTCAGAAGCAGAACAGCAAAGTTTCGACACTCTCAAACACGCACTCACCACAGCCCCTGTACTAGTTTTCCCTGACATGAAGAAGGAATTCCTTCTTTACACAGACGCCTCCTCTGTAGGAATAGGCGCAGTCTTACAACAAAAAGACGACAATGGCAAAGAGCACCCCATAGCCTACGCAAGTAGAGTCCTCAACAAGGCTGAAAGTAATTACTCCACAACACACAAAGAAGGGTTAGCTATCGTTTGGGCACTCAAACACTTTAAACATCTCATTCTAGGGTACAATATAAACATATTTACAGACCACCAACCCCTAGTTTACCTTTTCAACACAAAAGACCTCCACGGGAGAATTGCTAGATGGAAAACCACCTTACTAGACTTTGATCCCAAGATAACATACTTAGCCGGAAAAGCTAATGTAGTGGCAGATTCCTTGAGCAGACAAAACCACATCAACCCTGTCACCCAAACCACATGCATACCCATGCGAGAACTTAGGGATGAAACAGACAGTGACCCAATATGGTCCCCAATAAAACAACATCTCATTTCACAAACCCCCTTACACTCCCGACCACCTGTCCCTATTGAGGAACTCAAACTGGTCGACGGAGTCATAAGGAGAACCATTAACACAAGAGAGGTTACTGTTATCCCCAGAGCCCTTGTCCCCAAGGTCCTACACATATTGCACGACAGTGCAATGGGAGGCCACTCGGGCAGAGATAAGACACTAAACACTGCTAGGCACACATACTACTGGCTTAACATGAAAAGAGATATAACCACACACATAGATTCTTGTGTAACTTGTAACCAATTCAGAGGCCCTGACCCGAAACAAATCCATATTAAAGACATCCCACTCCCTGCTGAGCCATGGGAAGCACTTGGCATTGACCTACTGAAAATGCCAACGAGCCATCAAGGTTCCAACTATGTACTCACAGCAGTAGAATATTTCTCTAAATACACAATCTTAATACCACTCCAAGACAAAACAGCAGAGACTGTAGCCAAAGCCCTAGTCAACAATATCTTTTGTAGATACAACATACCACACACAATGTTATCTGACAATGGATCAGAATTTAAAAATCAGGTGATGCGCGAAATAGCACACCTGTACAACATTGACCAAACATTTGCCACTGCATACCACCCACAGGGAAACGGTCTGACTGAGCGAACAAATCGCAAGGTCCTAGAGATTCTCAGACCCTTGGTCAACGACCTCATGGACAGTTGGGAAGATTGGCTACCACAGGTACAAGCCAGTATCAATAGCACAGTCAATTCCGCAACAAAGATGTCCCCTCATGAGATCATTTTCGGCCAACCAATGCGCCTACCCTACCAAATATCCAACCAACCACCCCCACCCTTATACAACCTAGATAACCTCGCACACTGCATCAAAAGAGGTATGCAAACCATTTACAAACAAGTTAGAGCAAACCTGAAAGAGGCCCAGGAGAAGACAAAGACAAAACAACACAAACGGTCAATTCCACTTGACATAGCACTTGGCGACTCAGTCATGGTAAAAGACTCAAGTAGGACAAACAAACTCAAACCCAAATTCCTAGGCCCCTTCACAGTCACAAGTTCACTCCCTAACAATGTTTTTCTACTAACAGATCCTTCCGATCACACCACTTTCACCATACATGGAGAGAAGTTGAGAAAGGTCAAACTGAACCTCGACCCAATCTCACCTCCCATCCACAACCCACCTACCACAGACACACACCAATCACCAAAACGCAAGTCTCATCCCATGACTCTGCGTCGACGCAACTAAACATGCACTCTAGCTCTCGCCCCTGAAGATGCAGGACGTCATGTATCTATCAGTGGAGGTTAAAATGGCCCATTTCCAATAAGAACTCCTTTCCGCATATCTATTGAAACTTCTCTACTTCCTTCCGACCAATATAACCTTAGCGAGAGTCAGATAAACATATCCTCATTCACTGAGACATAACCTTCATCCTCCAAAATTAAATACATCATTAATTACCCACCTTAAACATCGACTACTTTTGACATGGACTCACTTGACCTACACTAGAGGTACTGCCATATACCTCCACAGCCCTTTCCCTCTTAATCATTCTCTTTATACTGGTAATAATAATCATTTTCTGTTGCACGAAGTACAACCTTCCATAACCTTTCAACTCCCATTCCCGATTTACTGTAAACCTAGATTAAGTTTATGCTGTGTCTCACCCACGTTCATGAATATTATGATATTCTTTACGGGAAACCATATATATATCTATTGTGATTGCCAACAAGTGCGATGTGTTACACCACACTACCCATAGAACTGGGTTGGACAATGACATTCCCTACAGTGTTGGTACTAAAACACATGAACGCCATAACAGTTAGAAAGTGATGTGACACACCAAACTGACCATAGAACAGTGTTTAGAAAATGACACCCCCCACAGTGATAGTGTTAAACCATGAAAACCATAACATTTAGAAAGTGATTTCAACAGTGTTATCAAATATATAGTCAAACCTTCATATGATATTTAATATAACATGTAATCTGGTGAGACACAACGTTACACTTCTGAGACACAACATCGCTACCCTTAATTACAGTTCATGATCCCCCTTGGGACCTCAGATTCACTTCAACAACACCCCCCCCCATCTTCACATTTTAATCCCACAGGATTTTGTGTCTCTGAAATTTTTCTCGATGTATTACCCATATGAATACTTTTGTAAACCATGTAACCTAGGTGGCGGGAGCCACCTAACCCCAGGGGGAGAGCGATATGTATACACCACTTATAAAAGACGAGTAATATAACCCCAGTCATATGACCCACTTCCTCACTCACTGTCCACCACAAGCATCAAACGCCAACTCAGCATCACGAGGCCCAGTGGGATGCGCAAGTCCCTGACACATCAATCCTTTAGCTTCGCGACAACGGACAGCACACACACACACACGAACGCACACTTATAAGTGCAGTCCACCGCCAGGCATGGCAATTACGAAAAACAACATAACAACGAGCTTCTCCCCTTTGGATACACATATATAATAAGTTTGGAGATGTACCTATACGTAAGAAACTATAGGCTCCCGTTAATAATCATGTAAGCACCATCGTCGGCATCCGACCTATTATATGCGTCAGCGTATTTCTGAACAAAACCGAGACGCACGGCCGAAAGAGCGGGTCGGTGATGTACTTGAATACTGTTAGTGGTGATGTTAAGGTGTAATAAGACTGTTAAATTCAAGGAAATAAAGTGAAGAAAATAAGACATACTGTTTGATGTGTCCAGCTGGGCCCTGGGAACCCTACGCACGGATACAGATAGCGGCACCGCGCATGGTTTCCCGCGTGACTATATCAATGTGTCTGATTGCCCTAGATTTTCTATTTGTACCCCAAAATTTGCCCTATTACCCTAAAAAAACATTACCCTAAACTCTACCCCAGCATAGGCTTGATTACCCTACAATAGGGTAATTACCCTTAAAGTGGAAGCACTGTGTACAATGTTCGTTTCTGCGAATGTCATTTCTTAAAAAGGTTGTATTCCAGTATCATGCAAACACAATTTTCACTTTTTTTTCATTTGAGAGATCTATTTTTTCTATGGTACGATTAGGTTAGTTTGCGTGGTTTCTACGAAATTTAATCAAGATCTAGAATGTGTGGAGTTGCATACACTATGTACATACATGCATATATCAAAGGCTTTTTTTCCCTTACAAGGGAGGTAGCCCCCCCCCCAAAAAAAAGGCGTAAATTCCACTCCCACCCATTCCATCCCCACATAATCCACTACCATCCACCCTCTTATCTTTGCTCCTACTGGATGACGGGTCATCCCTGCATCTCGTCCACTGCGCTGGGCTAGAGGTAGTGTCGCAAGACACAGCACATCCGCAGCAAGGTCGCTTTATTAAATTGGCGACCGCCCCCCCCCCTCCCATCCGTCCCCTCATGCAGAAATGTAGTAGACGGGGAGAAATCCCTTCGGGCTGTGCCAATTTAATTTTCGCACATACTCACTCACCCCCCATCCCCAACTCACTCCCATTCTCCATTCACTCGGTATTTTCTGTCTTTTCCCATCCTTCCTCAACAGACATTCCCCTCTTTCTGAGTGCCCGTTTTACCCCATCCGTCCATCTCGTCCTTGATCGCCCCCTCAAGTTCACTCCTTCTACCTCTGCCTTCCAAACCTCTTTCTTCATTCATTCTTTCTATGTGTCCAAAACATCCCAATACTCTTTCATCAACCCTATCTCCCAACTCCCTTTTCCACCTCAGTTCTCCTCCTCACCCCCTCATTTCTCACTCTATCCAAACTAGTAACTCCTCCTCTCTTCCTCCCTTATGGTTCATGTTTCTGCCCCGTACAGTGCTGTCGGAACAATCACGCCTTCATAATATCTCCTCTGAGCATCCATTCCTAAATGTGTATTTCTCATTACATTTTTTTTTAATCCCCCAAGGCATTTACTTGCTTCTACTTACATTCTACCTCCACCTCAACTCCTCCCTTTCCTGCCACATTCGCACCCAAGTATTTAAAACTATCAATTTTCTCCAGTTTCTCTCCCTTAATATTCACTTCCAGCCTGCAGCCACATTCTCCCCTTGTATACCTCATCAGCTTACCATTACCCACATTTATCTTCAACTTCCTTCTTTCACACAATTTCCCAAACACTGTCACTAGCTTCCTCAATCCTTCCTCTGATCCTGGTACAGGCTCAGTATCATCAGCAAACAATGACTGGCTTATCTCCCACTTTTCTCCATTTTCTTTAACCATCTCCAATCCCCGACCCATTACCCTTGCATTTACCTATCGCACTATCCTATCCATGTATAAATTGAACAGCCAAGGCGACATAACACATCCCTGACGAAGTCCCACCTTTACCTCAAACCACTCACTCTACATTTCTACTTCTAACACAAGCTCTACTACTCTTGTAAAAACTTTGACTACTCTTAACAGCTTTTTTTTCATATTTCATATTTCATATATCTGCAATACCTCCCACAGTGCCTTCATGTATACCCTGTCATAAGCCTTTTCCAGATCCATAACCCCCCCCCAAAAAAAAAAAAAAAATCCTTACCTTTTCCTAAAGTTTTCTCACATATCTGTCTTGCCACAAAAATTCTGATCCACGCAACCCCTACCTGTCCTAAACTCACACCGTTCCTCACCAATTGCTCTCTATGTTCCTCTCCTAATCCTTTCAATCAAGACTCTCACATAAGCCTTCCCAACAACATTTAACAAACTGATTCCTCTGAAACTACTGCACTCACACTTGTCCACTTTTCCCTTATAGAGTGGAACTATGCAGGCACTCCTCCAGTCCTCTGGCACTCTACCCTCTCTTAAACAAACACTGAATAACCTCACCACCCAATCCATCATTACTGTAATTTTTAGACATTCTGCATGACACCCATCCAACCCAGGTATCTCACCTGCTCTCATCATCTTAACAACTGCCTTCACCTCATCTATCCTTATTTCTCCTCCATTTTCCTCACACACTCCTGTCATTTTTTTAGTGCTTCCCACTACAACCACCTTTCACTTCCTATCCCCCTTCACATTTAGCTACTCCCTAAAATACTCTGCCCATCTTCTTCCTACTACCTTCTCTTCCATTATCATCTCTCCATCTGCAGCTTTTCTTCTCTACTTGATTCTCCTCTTCTTCCTCTCTTAAATTCTTTTCAGAACATTTTTTTTATTACTTTCAAAATTTCTGTCATACTCTCACCCCATTTCACATCTGCTCTCATCTTTGCCTCCTTTAACTTATGCTATATTTCTCTTCTCTTTTCTTTGTACCTCTTATATGATTATCTCATCCTATTTTGTAACCAATCTGTGAAATCTCGCTTCTTCTCTTCAACAACTTTCTTTGCTTCCTCATCCCAACACTCAGTACCCTTCCTTCTATTTCCTACCATCCTTCTTGTTCCACACACCATCTTTGCACACCTTATTTATTCTCATTTAAGCAGTTTGCTTTAAACACCTCCCTACCTTCTGTTCTTGTCCTCTTTCTTCATCTATCCTTCATTCTCAACTTACCTTCCACCAAAAAATGATCTGATATTTCCCCACTCTCTCCCCTTAGAACACGTACATCCTTAACTCTTCCTACTCTTCTCCTAATTACCACTATATAGTCCATTAACACTCTATCTACCGCCCTTCCATCCACCACCCTCTCCCATGTACACTTATGCTTGACTTTCTTCCTAAACGTTGTATTTGCTATCATTATCTCTCTTTCTAGACACATCTCCGCCATCAACTCTCCACTACGATTTTTCCTGGAACTCCACACTTCCCAATCACTCCGTCTACTGGTTCCTTTCCTACCCTGGCATTAAGGGCCCCAATACCGCTGCATCGACATCTCTCCCTAAACCCTCTATGCATTTATTTAAATCTGTCCAAAAAAGCCTCCCTTTCCTCTACGCTCTTCTCACTGCCAGGTCCATATATACTTACAAAAACCCACATCTCCCTTCCCAGTTTCACCTTCATCCACATTAACCTTGAAGAAACCTCCTTCCACTCCACTACACGCTTACCTATCTCTTCACTTACTAGTATAGCCACCCCTTCTCTCCCTCGTCCTCTCTTCACTCCAGAGATCCTCCCAACTAAACTCCCAAACTTACACTCGCCCCTCCTTTTCAACTTAGTTTCACTCAGTGTCAACACCTCCATCTTTCTTCTCACAAACATAATGCCTATCTCTTCCCTTTTACTCTCATCTATACCACATCCACGCACATTAGGAGTTGGAGAACTCTTCCCAGACCCTCTTATGTCTTTCTTCTTCTTCTTCTTCTTCTTCTTCTTCTTCTTCTTCTTCTTCTTCTTCTTTTTCTTCTTAGGAATGTTCCCTTTGGGGCTACAGGGAGAAGGATAGCTAGTCCTATCCCCGTCTCGCTTTTGTCGCCTTTTACGATTCAAGTGGAAATATTTGGTGGCAGTATTCTTTTCCTCCACCACAGGGTTCGGCGAAATGAGCACAAGAGCACGAATTACCAGGATCTATTTAGTTGTTGACTTACCTGGCATGAATCCAGGCTACTCAGACCTCTGAAACTTTAGCAGATGTGAATGTTTCCGTGTCAGCAACAGATGGGCAAGCACCTTACCTGGCACACTGAGCAGTGTAATGCCATAGTAATTGTTGCAGTTCTGCCGGTCCATTTTCCCAATCCAAATAGGGAGGACCAGACCGTTTTTCCAGTTTAAGAGACTATTACCTTTATGCCAGACAGCAGACAGTACCGCAAGCGACCCGTATACCATGGCCTCACCTTCAGCTTTCAGCGACTCCATTCTGATGCTGCAAATGCCAGTGACATTCCCACTCTCCATCTTTCAACTTATAGCCTCTTCGACATCTGTCGGAGAGGATGGTAATTCACCTATCGATGTCTAAGTCTGACCGTGCTTCCTGAGCCACAATGCACAATAAGTACCCCTTAAAGTTCTCAGTGGCAATAGTCCCCTTTTATACACGACTATAATTTCATTTTCTTGCATATTTATCTTCCCCTTCCATAAAAAATCAATCACGCGCGAGCTGGTGGTCTGTCCTAGGTTGTCCCTAGTCTATATCGGTGGATCGGATACCGCAACCTATACACCATCAAGGGGAAGCAATCCGCTTGGAGGACCCATGAACAACTGATCAATGTACTCTGCAAAGGGGATCGAAGTGTACTCATCTCATTTATGGAACCGCAAAGGGCTGCTCTTGGATAGCATTGAATGCGGGCTGGGGTTAAGGATGTGATGGGTAAGGGTATGGATATGATGATGTGGGATTCTAGATATAAGAATACCAGCAGTGGGACTACTAACTACATGAGAATGTTGGTGTTTCTCTAGTGCGAGTGGTATTTTAGGCTGGTGGACTGGCTGGTGAGGTTATTTAATGTTTGCTGGAGAGAGGGTAGAGTGCCGGAGGACTGGAGGAGTGCCTGTATAGTTCCTCTTTACAAGGGAAAAGGGGACAAGTGTGAATGTAGTAGTTTCAGAGGGATTAGCTTGTTAAGTGTAGTTGGGAAGGCTTATGGGAGGATCTTAATGGAGAGGATTAGGAGAGGAACAGAAGGAGTAATTAGTGAGGAACAGTGTGGATTCAGGACAGGTAGAGGTTGGTAAGACATATGTGAGAAAGCTATAGGAAAGGGGAAGAGTGTTTTTTGGGCTGTTATGGATCTGGAAAAGGCTTATGATAGGGTAGACAGAAAGGCACTGTGGGAGGTTATGCAGATATACGGGATAGGAGGAAAGCTTCTCGGAGCTGTCAAGAGTTTTTATTAGAGTAGTAGAGCATGTGTCAGGATTGGAAATGGAGAGAGTGAGTGGTTCGAGGTAAAGGTGGGACTTCGTCAAGGATGCGTTATGTCGCCCTGGCTGTTCAACTTATACATGGATGGGGTGGTGCGAGAGGTAAATGCAAGGGTAGTGGGCAAGGGATTGGAGATGGTTAAAGAAAATGGAGAAAAGTGGGAGGTGAGCCAGCTGTTGTTTGCGGACGACACTGCGCTTGTGGCAGGATCGGAGGAGGGATTGAGGAAGTTGGTGGCAGAGTTTGGGAGAGTATGTGATAGAAGAAAGCTAAAGATAAATGTGGGTAAAAGTAAGGTGATGAGATGTACAAGGGGTGAAAGTGGCAGTAGACTGGAAGTGAGCATAAAGGGAGAGCGACTGGAGGAAGTGGATAGTTTTGATACTTGGGTGTAAATGTGGCAGGAAAAGGTGGAGTGAAGGTGGAGGTAGAATGTAGATTGAGAGAAGCGAGTAAATGCCTTGGTGGATTAAAGAGTGTAATGAGGAATAGATATTTGGGAATGGATGCTAAGAGGAGACTGTATGAAGGAGTGATTGTGCCAACAGCACTGTATGGAGCAGAAACATGGAACATAAGAGAAGAAGAGAGAAGGAGTTTGAATGTGTTTGAGATGAGGTGTCTGAGAAGTATGATGGGGGTTACTAGGCTAGATAGAGTCAGAAATGAGGAGGTGAGGAGGAGAACAGGGGTGGAAAGGGAGTTGGGAGATAGGGTTGATGAAAGAGTATTAGGATGGTTTGGATATATGGAAAGAATGAGTGAAGAAAGACTAGTAAAAGAGGTATGGAAGGTAGATGTGGAGGGAGTGAACATGAGGGGACGTCCTAGGATGAGGTGGATGGATGGGGTGAAGGGGGCTTTGGAGAAGAGGGGAATGTCTGTTGAGGAAGGACGGGAGAGGACAGAAGACAGGGGTGAATGGAGAATGGTTGTATATGGATGATGTTGTGATTGCATGAGGTGGAATGGGCGGGGGTGGGGTGGGGGGTGAGGTAGTATGTGTGAGCAAAATTTGACGCAGCCCGAAGGGATTTCTCCCCTTCCTCTCCTTCTATGCAATGGGGGGACGGAGAGGGGGGGTCGCCGATTTAATGAAGCGGCCTTGCTGTGGATGTGCTGTGTCTTGCGACACTGCTCCTGACCCAGGGCAGTGGACAAGGTGCAGGGATGACCCGTCATCCAGGAGGTGCTCAGATAAGAGGGAGGGTGGAGGGGTGTGGAGTGTACTCAGGGATGGAATGGGTGGAAATGATTTTATGCCTTTCCCTTTTTGGCTACCCCTCTTGTAAGGGGGAAAAGCCTTGGTATATGTATGTACTCCCTAGTTGATTGTGGAATATACCTACATCCACTAAGTTGTCTGTGATTTTGTATATCACCTATTGCCTGTGTATTCGTCCTCTTGTTTCTAATGGTTCGAATTTTATGTCTAGTTTGAGACTAGTGAATAATGTAGTGTGTCTAATCACGTTCGATACATCTTGTAGCTCTGTTTTGTCTGGTTTATATTTTATTTATGTCGTTGTTAGTGTGTGTATCCCAGGTGACGTCGCAATATTCTATGTTTGGAGAATGAGTGTTTTGTATGCAATAATTTTGATGTCTGCGCTACAATTCATGAGGCTCCTTCATAAGAACCCAGGGTCCATTGACTGTGGCTCCAACTCTACACACGTGCGCGGCCCACCTCATGGCAGCTGAGATGTGTACCTCAAAAGTATTTATGGTTGGGGACGGTGTCTAGGTTGGTGTTATGGAGTGGGCAGTTATAGTGGATAGGTGACATTTGTTATGTCTTAAAGTCATCTGCCACCTTGTTTTCTAGTCGCTAGGAAGTTGTCTTGTATTTACTAAGTATTTCAGCGGCTTTGACCCATCGTTTTTCGCTCATATTTCCGAAATAACCATTCACATCATTATAATATATTAGTACAGCTTAATTCACACTCTGCCCTAATTTTTGAAGTTATAGTGCATCCACAAATGTATTTATTCACGGCGTTTACTCTTGACATCAAATGTCTCGCAGCCGACACCCACTCATCCAGGGTTGCTAGATTACCCAAGCCATGCCTTGCGGCATTTGATAAAAATAATAAATACGGCATTTAGAAATATATATACAAAACACACACAGAATATAATACAATATAAATATACTTAATACACAATACAATGATAAAGAAATGTACTGAAATAATACAATGTATGTATTATACACCATGCCAACACATCGCTCGGCCCGCACCCGCGGTGCCCACACCGAGCAACCAAGAAAAACTGACCGAGGCAAGCCACACACAAACTACACGCACAAGTAGCAGACAGAAGTGTGGCACACATGGAACTTAAGCACACCCAAAACATTACACAAATACATATACATAATTGAATAAATAACCAATATATACAAACACAAGAAAAAGGACATGGAATTGGATAAAACACAAGAAATACAAGAAGTTTATACACAAATACACATACACAATGATAAAGAAATGTACTGGCGCCAGTAAAAAAAAAATACATAGGACAATTGCCGGACGTCCGGGACATGAAACATGAAACAATACAAAATACATAATATACAAAATACACATGAATTAGACAATAGACATAGGACAATGGGAAGAACAAAACACCATTGGCAGAAAAATAAGTTTGCAAATATAACAAAGATTACATCCCCTACCACAGGTACGCTAAACCCAAATGAGTCTGCGCCCAAGAAAATACACAATTTACAATAGTAAGGGCTAGGGGTACAAAACTTCACAATCCAATTACATACAAATACATACAAATACACAAAAATACATACAAGAGGCTCACTCGACCATCAAGGCCTAGTACTTCGTGAACGTAGATGATACGAGTGGCCCACAATGGGTGATACAATGGGAACATTGAGTGTTGGGGGAGGTTGGGTGAATGCAGGTATGGGCACCTGCGTCTTTTTAAGCCTGTCAGAATGGCAAATCTCACTAAGACCCGTAGATGGGTCAAAAACCCTGAATTTGTTGGGATGGAGCTGTTCTGTTACTAAAAGGGGACCTGTGAATTTACAATTTAGTTTGGATTGGGCAAAAACTACTTTTTCGGTCGAAAATATTAATTTTTTTGAAAATATTTGTGTGGCTCGACGACATACTAGTACGTTAGGTGCGTAACGCTGCCAGACGTTAGAGCGTCGTGGTGGGTTTTAAAATTTAAATGCCTACTAGACTCTGCTCTGGGTATTTAAACTCTGATGCCATATATCTTCAATATCTAATGTTATGCCTCTTTTTTGTCTTATTTTTGTATTTTTTGTTTTTGTTTAGTGTGGGACGATAGTTTTCACGCTGCCGGCTGTATGTTTACCCCTTTCTCCGAGTCAGTGCACGTGTGTGTGAGAGAAAAAAAAGAGAGAGAGAGAGAGAGAGAGAGAAGTATTCATCGACATGTGAAGGCAATATACCTGTCAACTGCAGCCCTGCTACAAAGATGCATGAAAGGCCACACTCAAAACAGAAATGAAGGCCTGCACTCTAAGCTGTGGCTGCATCAAAGTAAAGCAAAGTTTGCAGGTCTGAACAGGGTGATATTTATGTCTCAGCTCACCATACTCAACCACAACCTGGGATATGAATCTACTCGCTTCACTACCCATATAGGCTTCCCTTCTACTGCTGAGACAAGAAGAACAAAGGAAAAGATGGACATGAGCAGAAAATCTCCACGCCAGCCACGGAAGAAGAGGACCATAAGAACGATAGAGTCTGCATCTGCAGATTACCAGCCAGGCGGCTTTGACCTTTGACGTCTAGGCCTAACCTGGCGACAAGGAGTTGGGTGGCGCCCAATGATACCCTTCCCTCTGAGGGAATAGTATTTTTTTCCTTCATAATTGCATATACTTTCATGAAATGTAATTATGAGAGAAAAAAAGGGGACCAGGTGCCTATATAAACTTCGAGGAAAATCCAGTGTGAGCACACCTTCCCAATATAAGTGACCTGAGGTGACCTAAATGAGCTTCCTTGAAAGTATAACCTCTTGAACATCATCAGTGTTAGGTAAGGACACATGACACATTGTTGTATTAGAAAAAAAAAACATTATTGTACTGTACATTGTCACCTGAACATAAAAGTGCGGTTTTCTCAAAACTTAATTTTTAAAGTTTAAAATTCTATATCTAAAATTCTATTGCTCCGATTTTATTTTTTTTGTAGCATAACACTTAGAAAACAGTCTTCTTTAAAACTGCATATTATAATTCCTTTTAATTAAAAGCTCATAGAAAATACGATTTTTTTAGGTACTTTTTTCGAGAACAGAAATTGCTCAGATTGCTTTTTTTTCTGTGAACTTATTATTGATGATATGCAAGTGGCGATATACAGTATTGCTCTTTTGGGTGTCTTTTAACTCTCAAACCAAGATGACTCTTCTTCTTTGAATAGTTTTTTGTGAATACGATTTTTTTTGTCTATATTTAAAAAAAGTACGACTTTTTAAAAGTAATATATCAATTTCTATGAAAAAAAATGAAAATAATACCACAGGTACAACACGAGGTAATCTTTAAGCTGTAAAAAAAATTAATGCTCTAGATGGAAAAATACGGCCACAGAAAATAAAACTGTCAGCGAGTCACCGAAAAAGTAGTTTTTGCCCTTAACAGATGCATAAATATCATGCAGCACATGATCCTGAAGTTTACTGTAGTCATCCACATTGTAGAGGGGACGAGCAGGACTGTCAAGCATGTCATAAGGGAGTCGTTTCTCTGATACAAAGACAACATAGTGGGGCGTTTTCCCCGTGGAAGCGTTTATGGTGCTGTTGATACAAGCACTAACATGGGGAAGCCAATCCTCCCAAGACTCATGAAAATGACTAGCAAGGTGACGTGAGATCTCCAAAAATTTCCTGTTTGTCCTCTCTACAAGACCATTGGACGCTGGATGATAAGCAGTAACAAAAGTTTGTTTAATGCCGTAACGTGCACAAATGCCTGCCAAAACCTCGTTCTTAAATTCAGCCCCATTATCACTAAGGAGCACCGAAGGAGTGGTGTATGGACACAACACATGGGAAACTAAAGCATGTGCTACAACTGGTGCAGATTTGTTACGTAAGGGAGCTAGGACCACAAAACGACTAAACTGATCCACACATACAAGGACATACACAGAGCCCTGTGTGCTACGAGGCAGTTGCAAAAGGTCTATAGCTACAGTCTGAAAAGGGCGAGAAGGAATAGGGTACTCTAAAATGGGAGTAGTGCTCGTAGAACCTTTGTTCTGGGCACAAGAACTACACCGGGCCACATGAGAGGCAATGTCTAGTCGCATTTTAGGCCAATAATACTTCTTCCGTGCCATAGCCAGAGTTTTGTCACGACCTGGGTGACCAGCCTGAGGGGCATCATGAGCAAGGAACAAAACAATGGGAACTAGAGACTCAGGGATCACTAGCTGCGCCACATCCTGCTCAAACACTTCCACATTGTGAATGAGAACTTCGTCCTGCAGGGAAAATTGGTACAGAGGTACTGGTAAAGCTGGTAAGGTGGAATCATCACCAGACTCCAAAGCATAGATGACAGCAGACCAGACAGGGTCTTCACGCTGAGCTTTTACCAGATCCAGTAGGGAAAAGTTATCAATCACGGTAACAGCAGCAACAGGGATATTCCGTGAAAGTGCATCAGCAACATGATTAGCTCGCCCGGGCAAATGCTTTAGGGTTGGATTGAATTCCTCAATCGTGAGGAACCATCTGGCTAGGCGACCTGACAGATTCTTTCCTTGAAAAAGCTGAGTGACAGCAGTGTGGTCCGTGTAGACTGTAATAGGATATCCAAAAATGATATCACGGAAGTGCTTTAAAGCCCACACCACAGCCAGGGCCTCTAAATGAGTAACAGAGTAACGGGACTCAGGTTTGTTTAGAATGCGACTAGCATATGCAATAACATGAGGTCTACATCCTTCTACTTGTTGCATAAGTACAGCTCCAATACCTGTACCAGAAGCATCTGTACAAATAGTAAAGGGGATACTATAATCAGGGAAAGCCAATACAGGTGCTTCAGTAAGAGCAAGCTTCAAAGAATCAAAACTTGTTTGATGGACATCACGCCACTGGAAGGAAGAGTCCTTCTTGAGAAGGCGAGTGAGAGGGGAAGCGATTGAAGCAAAGCCTTTAATGAATGCACGATAGTATCCTGCAAGTCCAAGGAAGGACCGTACATTTTCAACCGACTTCGGTACAGGGAAGTCTCTGACTGCCTTGATCTTTTCACCAGTGGTATGGATACCATGTTTGTCTACAACATGACCTAGAAACTGGATACTAGCCTTGAAAAAGGAACACTTGGGTAAGTTGAGTTTTAACCCAGCTTCAGCAAACCGTTGCAAAACCATGGATAACTTAGAAAAGTGGCTTTCCACATCTTTGGAAACAAGAATCAAATCATCCAGGTAAACAAAAAGTCCATTCCCAATTAAGCCATGAAATATAGAGTTAACTAAACGCTGGCAAGTCAAAGGAGCATTCCGCAAACCCATGGGGCAACGAAGCCATTCATAGTGCCCATTGGGAGTCGAGAAGGCCGTGATCTTACGAGACTTCTCCTCCAGGGGTATCTGCCAGAAACCTGCTTTTAAATCTAAAGTGGTGAACACTGTATTACCATTGCCAATGGACTAAAGAAGCTCGCTTAAGATAGGCAGAGGATAATGATCAGGAAGAGTGACCTCATTGACTTTCCTATAATCAACCACAGGACGAAAAGATCCATCCTTCTTAGGCACCAGGAGAAGAGGCGAATTCCACTCGGAGTGGGACTCCTGTACAACACCTTCACTCAACAAATCGTCAACCAAGGACTGGGCTATAAGCCGACGAGAGTGAGGCAACCTGTAAACAGGACGAATGCCTGGCTGAAGGTCAATTCTATGAACCATACGATCCGTAACCCCTAACGGATCACCTGGTAAAGCCAAAGCCTGACGGTGGGTAACTAGCAGGTCAAGGAGACGAGGTGTCTCTTTAGGAAAACCAGTTTCGCCTACAAATGTGGCAAGTTCAGAAGCTACGCGAGCAGGGTCACGTGTTGGAGGAGACTGTAGAACAGAAGCTGCTATAATAGGCGAATCTTGGAAAGCAGCAACGCGTACCACCTCAAAGGAGCCTAAGTGACTGCCAGGAGAGAGAGAAATAGGAGCACCCGTAACATTGGTTACCATCGCTGTGGTAACGTGATCCTCACGAATAGTGGAGAGAGTTCCTTCTAGGGCAAGCCGACGAATACGAATAGAATCAGGCAAAGAGAGAACGTCAGGCCTAATTGGGGCACCTGAGACGCGCACTGGAACTCGAACAGAACTTGAAGGTTCAATAAGATACTCTCCTACAACAACAGCAGCACAATGAGCAACAGGGGCAGAGGTCTGAGAAACGGAAACTGGCCTATCCGAAGCAGAGATATCAACTTTGCAGAAAGTCACTACACGGCGACTAGGAGAAATATCTATGCTATGAGCTGTAAGAGCATCAATACCCAGGAGGCAATCACACTTAAGGGCAATGCCAGAGACAACAGCAAAAGTGACATTGAATACTGTAGCATGCGAGGAAATATGTAAAGGAAGACAAACTGATCCTAGAACAAGCAAGGGAGAGCCTTGCACAGAATGCAAATTATTACAAAAGGGAGATAAAGGGAGATTATACAATTCTCGCAAGGCAAAGTAAGCCTTTCTACTTAACATATTACATTCTGCACCAGTATCTACAGTGACTGAAATAGGCGTTTCCCTAGTGAAAAATTGAAAGGTAAGTAATTGAGAAGATTTAACAACCACAAAAGGAATTATTTGAGACCGAACATTGCTGGTCAACTCTTGGGGTTGGGAAACATGCGCTGGGGAAAATGGGATTGACGAGGTTGGTGAGACGTCTCATCCCTAAGTTTCAAAACCTTGAAACATTGATCAGTCGAATGTTTACACTGACCATGAATATGGCAATAACTGAGTCTACCTGGAGGCTCTACTCTAGAAAGGTCATGCGATTGATTAGAACAAACAGTAGGTACACTCCTACCAACAGGGGACAGTTTTGACTTGTGTACCTGGCGCCTACGGCGGAAACAAAAATCGCTGGAATGACCAGACCTGTTACAAAAAGTACACAACAGGGGAGGGGGTGTAACTGTAGATTGAGGGGAACTAGGAGAACAAGGGACATGACCCTGTTGATGAGCATTGCTAATACACAACGAGCTAGATGGAACTTCTCCCAGTTTACGTGAAAGTTGTGATGCAAAAGACAATAGAGTGTCATCAGGCTTATATTTGAGAGAAGATGCTGCTCGTCTCTCATAAGGCACCAAAAAAAGAATATATAGAAGAAACTCTACGATAAGGCGAAATCTATCTATGGAAATGTTACCTTTCTCTACCCAGTCCGACTGGGACAATGACTCGAAAGCTTCAACAGCAAGGATACTGGCCTGAGCTTGCGCACGGCGATAATCCAGAGTACCCAGTCGGGATACGAGAGTATCAGCCAGTTTGAAGCACCAATGGAACGCACCTCCACCAAGAGTATCTGCGAAAAGTTTAAGAAAATTAGCCCTAAATATATCATAGTCATAGTTTATAAGTTTAGGATCTAAACATGAAGCCGAGAGGAGCTCTGCAGCAAAAGAATGTGGCACAATCTGGGACCTCACAAAGGAGATCTTCTCAGGCCCCGTCGAAACATTCGACTGTACGATTGCGTCCTCACATTGACGGATAAATACAGCAGCCCTATAATTAGGGTCTATCCCAGAAAAAGGGACCACAGTTGGATTCTGATGCAGTAATGTTACCCTATTTCCCATTGGCTCAGATGAGTATGTCGGGCTGAGAAACGAAGGCCTCGATTTAGACATGGTGGGAGATGATAACTTTGTCCCACTTCTTAGAAGCATAAGAAAACACTAACACCAATATAAAATGTAAAAAAAATAATATAGTGAATCACACGGACAATGACATAAGTTACAGAAACACAAGCATTGACATTAATGCCATACATACATCAATAATGGGAAAAAAATTATAGGAGGACCGTAAATAGCAAAAATTCAATACTACAATAGAGCACAATACGTAAGTATAGACATACGGTACAGGCGACGAGAATCTAACATTCCGGGGTAACAATTCAAAGTACACAAATGACGTCGCCAAAAACTTACATAAATCATACAAGCATGAAAAATATAATGCATATAACATAAGCATTGGAATACGTATACGTAATTAAGCACGCGTCGCCCAGCGACGACAGTTCCAACATTCAAAATATGACGTCACGGTTTCGAGCAGGGAAGCGTCACTTAACCGGTCTTCACAGATTTAACTTGGCTTCTCCTGGAGCAAATAAACTGTCTAATTCACCATCCAGGCGCAATTTCCGCTGAGGGTACCCACGGAACAATAATCAGGACAGGCGACGATGGCGTCCAGGAATAGCAGGAAAAAAATCACCTGACGGCAACCGGCCTGCGCCGAAATACAACTGAAGACACAGTGTCCAGAGTACTATAATGTCTTTTAATACCTGGCTGGAACGAAAAATTGGGGAGAAAAACACAACACACAAAACAAAACCGGCCGGTTATTCAAGACATATAGTTCTAGTCTTGATACTTAATTAAACATACAATCGTTAATACCGCTGCCACCAAATGTTCTGGGTGGCAAATGAAACTAGGGAGGCACTGTATACATATATAATATGGCTAAATCACAAAATGACACGAACACAATAGACAAGCGTGCGGGAGACGTGAACGTCAGGTGTCAACTGGCTTCCGACGCCACTCATCCAGGGTTGCCAGATTACCCAAGCCATGCCTTGCGGCATTTGATAAAAATAATAAATACGGCATTTAGAAATATATATACAAAACACACAGAATATAATACAATATAAATATACTTAATACACAATACAATGATAAAGAAATGTACTGAAATAATACAATGTATGTATTATACACCATGCCAACACAATAGGGCGTTGTTCATTTCACCATGGTAGTCTCCTGTTTTGTTCTTGGCAAGGTAGCACAGAAATGATTCGTCAATGAAACCCTCATCTGCGCCACCTGCTACTACCACAAAGCGTTCACCCTACCCAGGGGTCACTTGACGGCTGAAGATGGTACTGGTGTTAGGCTGTTGTGTCCACCCACTCTTTACTGTGGTGCATTCGGGTAGTAAACCACGTCTCGTCGACGTAAACCACCAATCTCCCCTCCTCCCGATGCTTCCTGGCTGATCGCAGAGCATTAACACGACGAAAGTAATAGTAGGAGGGAAGGGGAGGAGGATGGGATATACGAGGTAGTTTGTGATGACGTCACAACTTCACTTGTTTGATTTACTTCACGGGTGTCGGCTACGACACACTTAATATCAAGAGTAAACGCCGTAATTAAATACACTTGTGAAGGCACTATAACGTCAAAAATTAGGGCAGGGTGTGAATTAGGCTGTGCTAATATATCATGCTGATGTGAATGGTTATTTCGGAAATATGAGCGAAAAACGATGGGTCAAAGCCGCTGAAATACTTAGTAGATAAATCACAGTAATGGTCTGAAAAGTGGCTAATGAAATTTAGTACAAGTAAATGTAAGGTAATGCACATAGTTGAAATAACAGTTAATACGATTACAAGTTATTTGGAAATTCGTTAACAAAAGTGGATAGTAAAAAGGATCTCGGCGTAATTATCAGTAACGATCTCAAATCATCTAAGCAGTGTATTTCAGCCTCTGAGAAAGCAAATAAGATTCTAGGACTGATTGCGCGATCTTTTGACTTCAGAAGTCCATCATTCATTAACATGATATATCAATCGTTAGTTCGTCCACATTTGGAATATGCTGTTTCCGTATGGTCACCGAATCTCTTTAAAGACATTGACAGATTAGAAAAAATACAACGGCGAGCCACAAAACTTATTCCAAATATCAAAAATAATCATACGAAAATCGACTAAAACATTAATCTGTTTTCCTTAAAAAACATAGACTCAGAGATGATTTGATACAGGTTTCTAAAATCCTAAAGGGAACTGACAACAACAAAAGTGACAAAATTTTCACATTGAATGAGAATCAGACAAGAAACAATGGTCTCAAACTGTCAGTAAATATATTTAATTTGGAAGTGGATGGAAACAACTTCGCCAACAGTGTAGTTAATAAATGGAATAAACTTCCTGCAGAGGCAGTGCAATGTAGCTCAGTTCAAAGCTTTAAGAATCATTTAGATAAACACTTAAGCAAAATGCTGTAATGACTCATTTATTTTGTATTGTTTATTTGTTTTGTTACCATTTGTCTGTTTGTTTACTATCATTTGCTTGATTTACATTTATTATTAGTTATATGTCAATTTATTATTATTTGCTATTTACCTGTTTATTTATTCAACTATACCTATGCATGTATTTAATTTACTATTATTTTGTTTTTCATTTATCATTACTATATTTTTTCTCATCCAACCTAGATATGGACCAAAAGGTCTCCTGTCGGCATGCTCCGCCTTTGGAGACGCACGGCAGGTCAAAACCAGACTGGCCGTCACACAACTCGAGCTAGGCCTTTATACTCTCTGTAGTTGGCAAGCGTAGCTCACAAAGACGTCCAGGCCAGCCAGCCGGCAGCCAATCAGAAACTCGGGAAAGCTCCCCGGGTTCCCACCAGCCTCCTTTAAAAGGGCGGCCCCTTGTAACGGGACGGGTGTAACGGTATCGTTACATCATTTCCATCCAACGTTACTTGTAGACACAAAATGTAACGGGGTCGTCACATCATCACAAAAAGGGTTCACTGCACAAACGCTTCTAAGTTTTTGTTCTTTATTGTCGTATCCAACACAAACATAGTTTACACACTATTACACAGTCTTATCACTAGGGCACGTCACTTAGAACCGACCGCTCTTCGGGTGTGTGAGCTGGTTTTGATGCCCGGAAATGACAATCTCAGCACTTTCTTGTGTTGGGTTTAGTCTTTAGTCTTTACATTAATTTCGAGAAGGTCCGTTGTCTCACATGGGTGGTGCAACTGCATTGATTACTTATTGCTATCTACTATCATACATGTTAATTATATATCCAGGGGAGGATCGTTAGTATACGTAATATCGTATGTCAGTACTGGGTGGCTACTAGGTTGATCGCGTGTGTTCGTTCATGTGTTTGGTGGTCGAGGTGTTGTTGCGAAGCCAAAAGGATTGACTCAGCGATTTCCACTGAGCCTCGTGATGTTTGATTCAGCGATTAATGCCTGTGCTGGACAGTGTGTTAAGGAGTGGGTATATGACTGGGGTTATATTACTCGTCATGTATGTGAGCCGTATACATATCGCTCTCCCCCTGGGGTTAGGTGGCTCCCGGCACCTAGGTTACATGGTTTACAAAAGTATTTATATGGGTAATACATCGAGAATTTTTTTTCAGAGACACAAAATCCTGTGGGATTAAAAATGTGAAGATGGGGGGGGGTGTTGTTGAAGTGAATCTGAGGTCCCAAGGGGGATCATGAACTGTAATTAAGGGGTAGCGATGTTGTGTCTCAGAAGTGTAACGTTGTGTCTCACCAGATTACATGTTATATTAGATTTCACATGAAAGGTTACACTATATCTTTGATAACACTTGTTTAAATCACTTTCTAAATGTTATGGTTTTTATGGTTTAACACTATCACTGTGGGGTGTGTGTGTCGTTTTCTAAATAATGTTCTATGGTCAGTTTGGTGTGGCACATCTCTTTCTAACTGTTATGGCGTTCATGTGTTTTAGTACCAACACTGTAGGGAATTACATTTTCCAACCCAGTTCTATGGGTAGTGTGGTGTAACACATCGCACTTGTTGGCAATCACAAAATATATATATATGTATATAAGGTTTCCCGTGAGGAATATTATGATATGCATGAACGTGGGTGAGACACAGCATAAACTTAATCTAGGTTTACAATAATTTGGGTATGGAGGTTGAAAGGTTTTGGAAGGTGTTACTTCATGCAAGAGAATTTGGTTAATACTACAAGTATAAAGAGAATGATTAAGAGGGAAAGGGCTGTGGAGGTATATGGCAGTACCTGTAGTGTAGGTCAAGTGAGTCCATGTCAAAAGTAGTCGATGTTTAAGGTGGGTAATTAATGATGTATTTAATTTTGGAGGATGAAGGTTATGTCTCAGTGAATGAGGATATGTTTATCTGACTCTCGCTAAGGTTATATTGGTCGGAAGGAAGTAGAGAAGTTTCAATAGATATGCGGAAAGGAGTTCTTATTGGAAATGGGCCATTTTAACCTCCACTGATAGATACATGACGTCCTGCATCTTCAGGGGCGAGAGCTAGAGTGCATGTTTAATTGCGTCGACGCAGAGTCATGGGATGAGACTTGCGTTTTGGTGATTGGTGTGTGTCTGTGGTAGGTGGGTTGTGGATGGGAGGTGAGATTGGGTCGAGGTTCAGTTTGACCTTTCTCAACTTCTCTCCATGTATGGTGAAAGTGGTGTGATCGGAAGGATCTGTTAATAGGAAAACATTGTTAGGGAGTGAACTTGTGACTGTGAAGGGGCCTAGGAATTTGGGTTTGAGTTTGTTTGTCCTACTTGAGTCTTTTACCATGACTGAGTCGCCAAGTGCTATGTCAAGTGGAATTGACCGTTTGTGTTGTTTTGTCTTTGTCTTCTCCTGGGCCTCTTTCAGGTTTGCTCTAACTTGTTTGTAAATGGTTTGCATACCTCTTTTGATGCAGTGTGCGAGGTTATCTAGGTTGTATAAGGGTGGGGGTGGTTGGTTGAATATTTGGTAGGGTAGGCGCATTGGTTTGCCGAAAATGATCTCATGTGGGGACATCTTTGTTGCGGAATTGACTGTGCTATTGATACTGGCTTGTACCTGTGGTAGCCAATCTTCCCAACTGTCCATGAGGTCGTTGACCAATGGTCTGAGAATCTCTAGGACCTTGCGATTTGTTCGCTCAGTCAGACCGTTTCCCTGTGGGTGGTATGTAGTGGCAAATGTTTGGTCAATGTTGTAGAGGTGTGCTATTTCGCGCATCACCTGATTTTTAAATTCTGATCCATTGTCAGATAACATTGTGTGTGGTATGTTGTATCTACAAAAGATATTGTTGACTAGGGTTTTGGCTACAGTCTCTGCTGTTTTGTCTTGGAGTGGTATTAAGATTGTGTATTTAGAGAAATATTCTACTGCTGTGAGTACATAGTTGGAACCTTGATGGCTCGTTGGCATTTTCAGTAGGTCAATGCCAAGTGTTTCCCATGGCTCAGCAGGGAGTGGGATATCTTTTATGTTGATTTCCCTCGGGTTAGGGCCTCTGAATTGGTTGCAAGTTATACAAGAATCTATGTGTGTGGTTATATCTCTTTTCATGTTAGGCCAGTAATATGTGTGCCTAGCAGTGTTTAGTGTCTTATCTCTGCCCGAGTGGCCTCCCATTGCACTGTCGTGCAATATGTGTAGGACCTTGGGGACAAGGGCTCTGGGGATAACAGTAACCTCTCTTGTATTAATGGTTCTCCTTATGACTCCGTCGACCAGTTTGAGTTCCTCAATAGGGACAGGTGGTCGGGAGTGTAAGGGGGTTTGTGAAATGAGATGTTGTTTTATTGGGGACCATATTGGGTCACTGTCTGTTTCATTCTTAAGTTCTCGCATGGGAATGCATGTGGTTTGGGTGACAGGGTTGATGTGGTTTTGTCTGCTCAAGGAATCTGCCACTACATTAGCTTTTCCAGCTAAGTAGGTTATTTTGGGATCAAAGTCTAGTAAGGTGGTTTTCCATCTAGCAATTCTTCCGTGAAGGTCTTTTGTGTTGAAAAGGTAAACTAGGGGTTGGTGGTCTGTAAAGATGTTTATATTGTACCCTAGAATGAGATGTTTAAAGTGTTTGAGTGCCCAAACGATAGCTAACCCTTCTTTGTGTGTTGTAGAGTAATTATTTTCAGCTTTGTTGAGGACTCTACTTGCGTAGGCTATGGGGTGCTCTTTGCCGTTGGCGTCTTTTTGTTGTAAGACTGCGCCTATTCCTACAGAGGAGGCGTCTGTGTAAAGAAGGAATTCCTTCTTCATGTCAGGGAAAACTAGTACAGGGGCTGTGGTGAGTGCTTGTTTGAGAGTGTCGAAACTTTGCTGTTCTGTTTCTGACCATTGAAATGGCTCGCCTTTCCTTGTGAATTTGGTCAGAGGGGAAGCAATATCAGCAAAGTTTCGGATAAAGTGTCTGTAGTATGATGCAAGACCTACAAAGCTTCTAGTTTGGGTTGTGTTTTTGGGTGTTGGGAATTTGTTTATAGCTTCTATCTTGTCTGTGTTGGTATGGATACCTCTGGCATCTACCTTATGTCCTAGGAAGGTGAGTTCCGTCTGTAGGAATTTACACTTTCCTAGTTGGACTTTCAAACCTGTGTTTTTGAGTCTTTTAAGGACAATCTCTAGTGTGTGAAGATGTTCTCTTTGTGTGGGGTTGTAAATGATGAGGTCGTCTAAGTAGACGAACAATGAGATTCCTATCATGTCGCTGAAAATGCGGGTCATCAACCTTTGTTGGGTTGAGGGGGCATTCTTAAGGCCAAAGGGCATACGCTCAAAGTTGAAATGCCCTTTATCAGTGGAGAATGCAGTTATGGGTTTTGATTCCTCTGTTAGTTCGACCTGCCAGAAGGCTGACTTAAGGTCTATTGTGGAAAAAACAGAGTTCCCGTTGCCAATGCATTGTAGTACATCTTGCATGGCGGGGAGGGGGTGTGGGTCAGATTGAGTTAGGTTATTGATTTTCCTGAAGTCAACAACAGGGCGTAAAGTTCCGTCTTTCTTTGGGACTAGGAAGAGGGGACTGTTCCATGGGGAGTCTGAATGGGAAATGACGCCTTGGTGTATCATCTCTTGGATACTGTCATTGACTTGGGATTTCCTACTGTGAGGTATGCGGTAAGCGGGGGTGTATGGAGGGGGGGGGTGTTAGGGGGAATTTGGATGTGATGTTTGATAATATCACATTTGCCTAGTGGTTCACCTTCTAAGGCTATAGCTAATCTATTCCTTTGTAGGAGGGTTAACAGTTCACTATGGGTTTCTCCGGTAGCTGATGTCGTGATTTGGTCTGGGTGGATAGGGGGAAGGGGGTGTGTTGGTCTCACTTGGTTGATGTGTTGTGGCAGTGGTTCCTGGATAGGGGAATTATGGAGATGGACTGCGCAAATGTTTGTATTCTTCCTGATTTTACGGTGTTGGTCTGACATGTTTGTTAACATAGCTAGTGTATGTTTATTGTCTGATATTGTATCCCAGGAGGACTCAATGGCTATGTTGTTAAGCCTGGACGTGTCTGAGTCGATTATGACGTCCTGATGTTCGATTGCACCGGGTATGTATAGTGGGACTGTTATTGAATGTCTAGGGGGTATGATGACTGTGTTAGACATCAGTGCCTTTGAGGTGACATAACGGGGTGGTCGGAAGGAATAGCTGTTAGTGGGATTTGGAGTATTGAAGGAAGGTAGACATGAGAGATGTTGTGTGTCTGAGTCGGGTGTCTCAGGAACTGTTGACTCATTATTTACATCTCGGAAGGAGATTTTGTTAGTCTCAAAGTCTATCTTAGTTTTCCAAATCCTCAATGACTGTAATCCTATTATACCTTGTTGATCAAGATTCCATTCATCAGCTATGTGGAAAGGTGTGAAACCTACTTTGGAATCGTTCACTTCTATGCTCAGATCAACCATGTCGTGAAGTGAAATGGTGCTCCCTTCTATTAGGAGTCCTTCCATATTGGAAAATTGAATTTGGGGTGGGTCATTTAATGCTTCGTAGAGAGCTCTTGGGATGATGTTCAGGTTTGTTCCTGTATCAACCATCATGTCAACTTTAAGTTGATCTACACTCACTTCTAGGGTGAGGTAGTTGTGTTGTGTATGAGATATTCCTATGGTGGTTTGGTGCGTGAGGCTGGTACACATTCCCCCAATCGGTGGTGTTGGGTTGAGCGTGTTGTGTGGGAGGGAGCTGTTTGTCGAGGGGTGGTGAATGGTTGGTTAGTTCTCTGATGAGGTTGTTGTTGTGATTTCTGTAGGTAACACTCTTCGTTGGAGTGAGTTGTTGTTTGGTGTAGGTTGCAGAATTTGTTTGGATGTGTTGGTGTAGGTAGGAGTGGGTGTTTAAAGGCGGGTGGAACTTGTTTGTTTTGATTCTGAACTTGACACTGAGCATTCGTATGCGAGGTAGTAGCATGCACTGAGCAAGGGATGGGGTGGTGTTGTACCTGCGGGTATTGTTGTTGCTGTGTCCAACACTGGGCATCGGTGTGGGAAATGGTTCCATGAACTGAGCAAGGGATAGGGTGGCGTGGTGCCTGTGTTTGTATTTGTTGTTTTTGTATGCAGTCTCTTGTGTTGTGACTGGTTGATGAATGGTAGGAGCACCACTTAGAAGGTTGTCCTTGATTGGTGGGAGGGGGCTGCTGTGAGTGAAGGCTATTTAGTCTGGGGAGATGGTTGGGGGTGTCTAAAGATACATTGCAAGCATTCATGATATCTAAGATATAGGTATAAGCTAGAGGGTTTCTAGTGTCTAGTTCCCTTTTGGAGGCTTCCTTTAAACACTTTGGAGGGAGTTGGGAGAGATAGGAAGCTATCTCAAGGAATGTTAGTAGGTGTTTTGTTGGCATTACATTTTGACCAAATTGGTCAGTGTGAGTCCAAGGAGAGTTATTCTCTAGGTCTTCTCTGACCTCTTTAATTCCGTTTGCTACGAAATCCATAATGTTAGTAACGGAATGTGGTTGGACTCTAGTGTTATTGAGGAAAGTGATAAGGAAGGATATATTATTTGCTTGTTTGTTGTGAAAGACCTTAAGAAGGTGGCGTTTATATTCCTGATATGTGATTCCACATGCAACTAAGCTGTCTAGCATCCTTGCCTTTGAACGGCAAATGTCAGATGGGTCTATTTTCTGACGGCACAAATTTATTTTATCTGTCTCAGAGTATTGTGTGTTCTTTGAGAAGAACAGGTCACATGCTGTCAAGAAGTCTGTAATGGATAGTCCACTATCTTGGGAAAAGGTTGGGATTTCTGTGAGGGGGGTTATGGTTTGATAGTTGTTAATTATTGTTGGTTGAGGTTGTGGGTAAGGGTAATATTGTGGGTTTGGAGGAAGGTTAGGTGGTGGTTGGTGGTATGGTGTGGAGTGGGTTGGACCAGATGGGGTATGGGGGGAAGGAAAGGGGAAGTTTTGGTACTGCTGCTGAATGGGAGGGGGGTTATTATGTGTTGGGATATGGGGGTTGGATGGATTATGGTTTATAGGAGGTTTAGTTTGCATATTTGGTTGGATGGGAGGAATGGGTGGTTGTGGTTGTGAGGGGTGAAAGGGGTCTACTTGAGGAGGCTGGTTGAAAGGTATGATATTAGGAGGAGTAATATGAGGAGTTGGTTGGGTGGGTTGTTGTGGTTGAGAGGGGTTGGAGGGGTCTACTTGAGGAGGTTGGTTGAAAAAAGGTAGGACATCGTTCTCATAAAGAGGGTCTATTGGGGTATCTGCATTAGGATTAGTTTTGTTAGGATTATTTAACTGGTCATTGGTTAACTGTTTAGAAGTATTGTCAACCTGTGGATATAGGTAAAAATGGTCTGGTTTGTCATTGCCAATTAAGTCTTCTGTGTGTATTTCCTCTTTGTCACTGGATATGTCCTGTCGTTGTTTTTCTTCTCTAGATTTTGAGAAGACGCTATGCACCCTTTGTAAAACTTTGCTTCTGGTGCCAGTGGCCATGTTGCCAAGTCATGTATTAGTTAATAGTTAGTATGTATTAGTTAATAGTTAGGTTTGATTTGTAATCTAAGAAAAAAGAGCTGTTAAAATATGAATAATAGGTATATAGTAACTAAGGGTAATATGTTATGCTTAGATAAGGGAGGGGGGATATGGGATGTCAACATTTATATATGGGTTATATATAAGAACATATAATTATAAATGGCAAAAAAGGTAAAAATATTGTAATAATAATAATAATGGTTAAATATAGTGCACGTTATAGTATAATAATCGCTGGTTAACAGTGGTAATTATGAAGGGTAAGTTACATTTATAAAAATGTCTAAGTTCTACGTAAAATATAAATGGAGTTTAGACAAGAATTACTTAACTGTAAGAGTACATATAAATGTGATATTATGTAATAGTCAAATCTAGTAAGGTTATTGCATATCTATAAATATGAAATTGTATTAGGAATATGTGAAATTGGTATTTGATAAGTTGTAGTGGTTGAAAATTAGAATTTACAAAATGTTTGAAGCATGTTATCTTCTTTCAGCCAAATAATGTTACGACTGTTTGGTGAGTGACATATAGTGTAAACACAAATTATGTCACTGGAAAAAAATGCATATGAACATAATAGTATGTATGCAAAACAGTGGAATAGTGAAATATAGAAAAATTATTCATATGGTGAATATAATTATTAAAATGCATTTGTATTGTCATATATATAGTATTTAACACTGTTAAATGTTTTTAAAAATGGTATTCCTAATAGTCTTACTTGGAATATTATTTGTTAATTGGACACTGCACTCGTAAAATGTAAACAGGTTTGTAGTTATCGCCAGGTGGGGCTGTAACTTGGCGTAGACTTTTTTGTAGTTACGCGTTGAGAGAGGCGTGCGTCTCCATAGTACGTCACATAGTAATAGGGTACTGGGTTGAGTGGTGTGTGTAGGTTTACCTCTAGATGAGGGGAGCGCCTCGTTGATATTCTCGTAAAAAAAGGAGAAAGGCAGTATCAGGGATGGTTTGAATGGGTAATGTATGGTTATTATTACGGAATATATTGGTATTAAGTGTAAGGATTTTATGTTACCTTTATAATGTTGATTTTAGTAGTGGGAGATCGGCTGTGATGATTGCCCGTGATGTATAGTGTGAACCAAGTTCTTGTTCGTGGAGAGCGTTTCGTTCAGTGCGGTTATTGTTCGTGCTTGAATGTAGTTGGAGAAAAATGGACGGGTTTGAAAGTTCACCGTAGAAGGTACACCGTAGTCTCTTCGGAGGAGATGGGTTGCGGGGTTCGCTGCCACCAGTGATATAACGGGACGGGTGTAACGGTATCGTTACATCATTTCCATCCAACGTCACTTGTAGACACAAAATGTAACGGGGTCGTCACATCATCACAAAAAGGGTTCACTGCACAAACGCCTCTAAGTTTTTGTTCTTTATTGTCGTATCCAACACAAACTTAGTTTACACACTATTACACAGTCTTATCACTAGGGCACGTCACTTAGAACCGACCGCTCTTCGGGTGTGTGAGCTGGTTTTGATGCCCGGAAATGACAATCTCAGCACTTTCTTGTGTTGGGTTTAGTCTTTAGTCTTTACATTAATTTCGAGAAGGTCCGTTGTCTCACATGGGTGGTGCAACTGCATTGATTACTTATTGCTATCTACTATCATACATGTTAATTATATATCCAGGGGAGGATCGTTAGTATACGTAATATCGTATGTCAGTACTGGGTGGCTACTAGGTTGATCGCGTGTGTTCGTTCATGTGTTTGGTGGTCGAGGTGTTGTTGCGAAGCCAAAAGGATTGACTCAGCGATTTCCACTGAGCCTCGTGATGTTTGATTCAGCGATTAATGCCTGTGCTGGACAGTGTGTTAAGGAGTGGGTATATGACTGGGGTTATATTACTCGTCATGTATGTGAGCCGTATACACCCCTAGCTGAGACGATCACTTTCCGTAAGATACACACACACACCTCTCACGAACATAGCCACGGCCCACGCACAAACATCTACACATACTTTTTCTTCGACTAAAATTCGCTTCCTTTCTAACTTTCTCTGATACTACATCTTCTCATTTCAGCTTACCTCCCACTAAAGATTTTTCCGTTTTTCCACCTTTCTCTACTACTACGCCTACTACCATTTTCTGAACTTTTGTTGATTTTAAACCCGGCGTCGGCGCCGCCGTCCGAGTTCCCTGTCCATTTCTCCCGAGCCATGACCACCAACAGCCCCTGAACGCTCGCTTAATCGCCCGGTGGCAATAGCACTCTTTTATACACTACTATCTTTTCATTTTCTTACAGACATTCTTCCCCTCCCACAAAAACCGATCCCGCGCAAGCGGATGGTCTTTCCTAGGAATTCAGAATTCAGTTCTCTCTCGGGCACAGCTCCAAGCAGCAGTTCTCTCCCGGGCACACCTCCAAGAACCAAGTCTCTCCAGCAAGCCGCCTCGGGACCAGTTCTCCCCAGCAAGACACCTCGGGACCAGTTCTCTCCAGCAAGTCGTCTCGTTCCTTCCTGTGGCCCTTCGCTCTCAGCCACGACACTTGAAGAGGGCCTCGCTTCTAACCTTCCCTCTACAAGCCCTCGTCCGTGACCTACGAGCCTATTAACCATTAAATCTTAGTTTTAGTGTTATTGTGAGTCTCATTTCCCTGGCTTGTCCGAACGAAACCACAACACGCCTTTGTAATTCTTTGTAAATTCTGTGAGAATCAGGGCCCTAAAGATTTTAACTTAAAGTACAATTTTTGCGTTAGAATCAACAGAGTTTGTAACATTTATTCATTGTCCTTTCTGTAATAGGGACATTAAATAACATTTTAAAACCTGTTAAATTATTTCGCAAGCCAATAGCTATAATAGACAGTAAAGGATGGTGGAGATGGGGGAGGGGGGGGGGTCATTGAGAACTGCCCCGGGGCGGCACTTGGCATGTAAGGAGCAGTATAGGAGCAGGAATGGCAGCAATTGGCCCCCCCAATATCCTGCAGGGTAGGCTATATTGTCTGGGCCAGTCGCTTTGTTTATGTCTACCTGAGATAATAGTCTCCCAACTCCTTAGGTGTGTGCAGCATAAGGGGATGAATTGTTGTGCAAGGTGATATGGGTATGTCTGGCAGATTTATGTTCATGGGTAAAGGGTGATTGGAAATATATGTTAAGTAGATGTGCATTTCATGTAGGAATGTAACAAAGGAATCGTTACAAGAGTTCTCCCATGTCGGTTCTATTGTATAAATGTTTTAAAGGTTTAATATTTACGTCAATTAGGACCATGTCATTATTTTGGTACTACTCGTGTTAGTGTGATTAATGATGTGTTGTGTTACAATGTCATTAAATTAATTACAGTCTGTTCACTCAGGAAATCTCGATCTGCGTGGTACAGCTCCCATAGGTTGGTAGGACTGATACTGGGCTATCTCTACTCCCGCGCTCACCCTTCAGTTTAAAAAAATATTTAGTACATTGTGTTACCTTTCTCAACTATTATGTAGGATAACCAGATTTGCTATATATTGCAATAGAACAATGAAGGGTTATACTACAATATTACCATATTTAGAAATCAAAAGGGGTTTCAATGTATTAATTACGGCGAGTATAAGCCAGATGACAAAATATTAGTTTATACAACATTTTATTATTAATTGATATATGCTTATAATAAAACGTATGGTTTACTAAATAATTACGTCGTGAACACGATGATGTTCTTAGATTTTACATACGGAGTATAGGCGAGAAAATGAAACATTCACGTGAACTTTTGTGCGAGGAGACATTACGTTATGGCACGGGAGGGAGGGAGGGATTGCTAGTAACGGCTTATGGATGGGACCTTTCGCAGTCAGGCTCGTAGATCCCTATTAGCGCCAGAATTTTCAATTGTCTCGGTTTCACGAGGTAAAGGGGTGACTTAACTAATTTGGAAACCGATATTAAAAAAAAGATACGCCATAAATTGCTGCATAAATGTATTTAAAATTAAAAACATGACTCATAATGTTATAATTTTTACTTACTGGTGTGTGATAAGGCTTTGTTAATTTAATTATAAGGTAAAACTAAAAATAGGTAATTATTTTTACTGAAGTAACTATGGGCAGTAAAAATAAGATGATGTTGATTTCGGTTTGTGCATTTTATCTGAGAGTGTTGAAAAATAATGGATATCACTGTCACTACCTGTATATGAAGATAATCAGTGAGATAAAATATAACAGTGGTGGCGGACGTACGAAGTTAACGACATTTTTGCAAAGAATAGCATCTTAGACATGCTGGGAGCTATTTTCAAACAAATATGACTAATTTTACGTGTGCCGTGGCAAACTCCACGTCAGGTTAAAAAAAAAAAATATATAACTTAAGACAAAGTTTATCGTACCGAAAAAATTAAGTCTTCGATGCAAAATTACATTTTCGATACATTACATGGATTTGCCTATTGCTTGGTGCATTCAAATGGAAGTATATATCAGTATACGTCCATTGAAGTCGGTAGAAAATGACAAATTGCTTGGCTTGATACAATTATAGGCTGTTTTACGAATATCATCTGTGATTATAAATAGAGGCTCAAACAATGCTATATGCCGTTTGCAATCATGAAATCAATTGACTTAAATTTCAGACACAATAATGTACAACAATAATGTATAACCTCTGCAAGGTTATAAACTTGCCCAAAAAAGCATTTATTTTCCGGCAAGAATTACAAAATCTGGCAGTGTCTGGTATCAATTTGCTCACTGCGAAAGGTCCCAATGGGACCAGATTGAATTATTTCACGGCTTATTAAATTCAATGGAATTTTTTTATTGTGGTGACGCGGCGCAGGTGAAAACCAGACTGGCCGTCACGTTGATAATAATAAATATCGACAGGTAAGTGAGAAGGTGTGGGAACAAGAGGGGGGGAGGGGGTGGTAGGTGAAGGCAAAGTTTAGAAAGTGAAGGAAGTGTGAGTGTGATAGTGTGGGGCGGACCCACTTGCATGGTGTTATTAATACTTTAGCGGTCATCCTAGCTAATATATGGTATGAAGGAAGGACTTGTTTCCTGTAGTACATTTTTGATTGACTTTTAGGTTTTAAATATGGTTTTAATTTATTGTGATGCTATTGATTTAATTATATATAAGTCCTTCCTTCGTTTTGCACAAATTATAATAGATATTAACATGAATTGGGAGCAGGTGTGGCTATATAATGGCAAAGTGCCGTAGGTGTTAATTCAAGTTTCTTAGTTTAAGTTCTTATTTCAATTTGTATTTAATTTAAGTGATAGAGTGGGTCACACCTGCTTCCATTTATCATTATTATTATTATATATATATATATATATATATATATATATACATATATAAATATATATATATATATATATATATATATATATTTAGGGAGGTTACGTTTGTTAGTATTGGCTAATGTGCCGTGTGAATTCTATTACTATTATGGTGTTTTGAGTGATACACACATATCGTGTGGATATGTGTATTTATTTATTTTTTATTTATTTTATTTTTTTTGTTAGTGCCCATGGCTGTGGCGGAAGGACTGGATTTTAGCCTAGTGTATTGTTTTAATTCTGGGCCAGTTTTTTATTATTATTATTATTATTATTGTGGAGGTGGGGGTATTATGTTGTAAGTTAATATGTTGTTCCATGCTTTACTGCTTAGTCTGGTGAGTCTTGAGTGTATTGTTTCTATATTTGTTGTTTTGTGGAGTTGTTCTTGTGTTTCTAGGTATGGTGGTTTATGTTTTAGTATTTTCCTTAATGTTTTGTTTTGTAATGTTTGCATGTTTTTGATGTTTGTGTGTGTGCTTGTGACTGCGATTATTGGGGGGTATTCCAGTTGTGGTCGTGCTAGTGTTTTGTAAATTTTTATTTGTTTTTTTGTTGTTAGTCCATTGAAACGTCTTAGTCTATTGAGTGTGTTTTATGTGGTTTGTATTCTGTTTTTGATGTGGTGTTTTATTCCTCGTGTGTTGATGGTGAGGCCTAGGATATGTGCTTGTTTATTGTATGGCATTATGTTGTTGTTTATTTTTATTGGTGCCGGTTGGCGTGTTGAGATGGCTAGTAGTTGGAATTTGTTTGTGTTTGTAGATAGTTTCCATTGTTTTTCGTATGTGTTAATTTTGTTGATTTCGTGTTCTGTCTTTCTGGCAAGCATGTGTTTTCCTGTAGTGTTAGGGTATGTGATTATCTGTGTGACGTCGTCTGCGTGTTGTATAGTGTAGCTTCCGTGTGAAGGTGGTGGTATGTCTGATGTGTATAAGTTAAACAATGTTGAAGAGAGAACGCTTCCTTGGGGAACTCCGCTTTGGAGAGGGAAGGCTGGTCCTATGTAGAGGTTTATTTTTATTTTTTGCTGTTCTGGTGCCTAGGAAGCTACACAGTGTTTTTGTGATGGTGTCTGGAAGGTGTGTTTGAAGTATTTTGTATTTAAGGCCTTCGTGCAATACTTTGTCGAAGGCCTTGGATATGTCGCGTGATATTATGTTACGTGCGTGTTTGTCTTTGTGTATCTGCAATTGTTTCATATATGATGGCGAGTGCTGTGTGTGTTCCTTTGCCAGGTGTGAATCCATGTTGGTGTGGGTTTAACATGTTGTGTTCGTGTAAGTGTGCCATAAGTCTGTTTGTGATTAGTCTTTCGTATATTTTTCCAGGTGTTTTTAGTAGTGATATGGTCTGTAGTTTTGTATTTGTGTGGTGTCTTTGTTTTGTTTTATATGAATGTGATGATTGAGTTTTTGAATTTTTGTGGAAAGTATCCTAGGCTGAGTGTTTCGTTGTATATATCTGTGAGTAGTTGTAGTGTTGTTTTTGGTAAGTGAGCGAGTATCTGTTTTGTTATGCCTGATTGTCCTGGGGCTTTGTTTTTAGTGTATTTGATTATGCTTCTAACGTCTTCAACGTCTTCTAACGTCTTCTAACGTCTTCAAGGTCGTCCGATGTAGTTATCAGTGTCTAGTCTGTTTAAGTCTATGTTTGCGTAAGGTTGTGTTTGTTAGTGGTGTTGTGTGTATGTGAGTATTTTTGTTTCATGGTTTGTGTCAAATTGTGTGATTTCTTCTGGTGTGATTTGAAAAATGTTTTGCCATACTTGCCTGAATGCGTTTTCTTTGTCTTTGGCGTCGTGTAGTTTGTCGTTATGTGTTATGTATGGTAAAGTGTTAGTGTTGGATCCTTGTAGTCTTTTAATTGTGATCCAGAAGTCTTGTGGTTTTTTGGGGTTGAAATATAAGTGCTCGGGTGCATCTAATGACTATGAAAGTTATGTATCAATACAGAGAAATTTAAAAAAGACAATAAGAAAAAGAAAACGACAATACGAAATGAACATCGCTAAGAAATCCAAAGAGAATCCCAAAGAATTCTATAGTTACATTAGAGATAAAAAGGTTAGGAATCACATTGGTCCACTATTATCTGCTGACGGTCAACTTGAATATTCAAATGAAGGAATGTGTAATATCTTAAACAATTATTTTAGCTCGGTATTCGTAAACGAAACACCTCAAGGTGAATTCCAAACTGAAACCTGTGAAAAGTCTAGGGTAAACTTACTCGGTACGGTAAATATAACAAAAGAAAAAATTAAAAGGTGTATAGATAAACTCAAAGTTAATAAAACACCAGGGCCTGACGGTTGGCATCCAAGAATCTTAAAGGAAATGAAAAATGAGATTGTTGTTCCATTAGAAATTATTTTCAAGAAATCCATCATATCCGGAGATGTCCCAAGAGAATGGAAGCTAGCTAACGTTACTCCCATATTCAAAAAAGGTGACAAAAAGAAACCAAATAACTATAGGCCTATAAGTTTGACTTCAATCGTAGGAAAAATAATGGAAACTATCATCAGAGATGCTATCGAACATCATTTAGAAAGTAACCGTTTGATAAATTATAGCCAGCATGGTTTCAGACGGAAACGTTCTTGCGTGACTAACTTACTCGAATTCTACAACACAGTTATCTCGAATTATGACAAAAGAAACAATATCGATTTAATATATCTAGACTTTGCAAAAGCTTTTGATACCGTCCCACACGAAAGACTACTTACTAAATTAGCTTTGCATGGAATAAGTGGTAGCCTATTAGGTTGGACTAGTAATTGGTTGAATGGTCGAAAACAGAGAGTTGTTTTAAATGGAAAAACTTCTGGATGGAAAAGTGTTGCAAGTGGAGTTCCTCAGGGTTCCGTTCTTGGGCCACTTCTATTCATAGTATATATAAATGATATAGACCATGGACTAAAATCTACTCTTTCCAAATTTGCTGATGATACAAAACTGTGCGGAGTGGCAAATGATCACTCAAACCAATTAGATATTCAAGAAGATTTAGATAGATTACAGCAATGGTCTGAAAAGTGGCTAATGAAATTTAACACAAGTAAATGCAAGGTAATGCACATAGATAAAAATAACAGTAAGTACGATTACAAGTTATTTGGAAATTCGTTAACAAAAGTGGATAGTGAAAAAGATCTCGGCGTAATTATCAGTAACGACCTCAAATCATCCAAGCAGTGTATTTCAGCCTCTGAGAAAGCAAATAAGCTTCTAGGACTGATTGCGCGATCTTTTGATTTCAAAAGTCCATCACTCATTAACAAGCTATATAAATCGTTAGTTCGTCCACATTTGGAATATGCTGTTTCCGTATGGTCACCGAATCTCATTAAAGACATTGACAGATTGGAAAGAGTACAACGGCGAGCCACAAAACTGATTCCAAATATCAAAAATAAATCATACGAAAATCGACTAAAACATATGAATCTGTTTTCCCTAAAAAAGCGTAGACTCAGAGGTGACTTGATACAGGTCTTTAAAATTCTAAAGGGAATTGACAACATCAAAAGTGACAAAATTTTTACATTGAATGAGAATCAGACAAGAAACAATGGTCTTAAACTCTCCGGAAATAGATTCAATTTGGAAGTAGGTAGAAACAACTTTGCCAACCGTGTAGTTAATGAATGGAATAAACTTCCTGCACAGGTAGTGCAATGTAATTCAGTTCAAAGCTTTAAGAATCATTTAGATAAATACCTAAGTAAGATGCTGTAATAATTATAATTTATCTTATATTATTTGTTTTTGTTTTGTTATCATTTGTCTGTCTGATTTTTATTTATTATTAGTTATATGTCAATTAATTATTATTTACTATTTACCTGCTTGTTTATCATTTAACTATACCTATGCATTTATTTATGTATTTTATTTGTCATTTACATTATCATAGTTTTTATTTATTATTTTATTATTAATATGATTTTTTTTTCGCATCCGACCTAGATATGGATCAAAAGGTCTCCTGTCGGCATGCTCCGCCTTTGTAATCCTTTGTAATCCTTTGATATTAATTTGTTCCATGCCTCTTCGTAGTTTCTTTTGTATTCTTCTAGTATTTGTGTTTGTAGCTGTTTAATTGTTTGTGTTGTGTGTGGAGTCTAGTTGTTTTCTATTATGGCTTTGTTTTTTATGTTGTTTGCCTTCCATATTAATTGTTTTAGTGTTTTAAATATTTTTGGGGTGGGTAGTTGTTTGTGGTTTGTTGTTGGTATACTCTGTGTGATTGCGTTGTGTATTAATATGTACCAGTTTTCTATTTTGTCGTCTATGTATTTTGTGTCTTTTATTTGAGTGTTTGTGTTGGTTAGTGTTTCTGTGTTGTTGTATTCTTCTGTTGTTGTTTCTAGTATTGTTTTAAATTTCTTCCAGTCTGCTTCTTTGTATTGTAATCTTGGTGGTGTGGGGATAGTGATCGCTGTGGTGGTTAGTGTGAAGTGTAGTGGTATGTGATCTGATAAAGTTATGTCGCCTGGGTATATTCTGTATGTAAGGTGGTGGTGTCGGTTGGTGAATATCATGTCTGGGTTGCTTGTTCCGGTGTGTGTGATGCTTGTTGGGTAGTCTGGGCCGAGGAAGGTGAGGTGGTTCTGTTTTATTAGTTGGTGAATGCTTTTTCCTACGTGATTGTTGTATGTGTGTTTTAGTGTTTTGTGTTTTGCGTTAAAGTCTCCTATGATGTATGTTGGTTGTGGTTTTTGTGTGATTTTCAGTATGTCTTGTGTTGGTAAGTAGTGGTGGGAGATATGTTGTGGCTATGATTATGGGTCCTCTGTTTGTGTATATTTCAATGGCTAACATGTCTTCATCAAAGTCGTCTAATAGCTTGTATTTTATGTTTTGTTTTATGGCTATGGCTATTCCTGCGTTGTCTTCGTTGTATGTGTTTTGTGTGTGTGTGTTGTAGTTAAATGTTTTAACTGTGTGTTTCCCTATTGAATTGAGTAATATTATGTCTGGTGTTTGTGTTATGTAGTGGTTCCTTAATTGGTTTCTTCTGTGGAATGTCCAGTATTGTACGTTGTGTTGTATTATGCGTATTGTGTTCATGTGTGTTTGATTTATTGGCTGTTGACTGTCCAGTTAGGCGTGTCTGTTGGTTTGTGTTTGCGAATGTCGTAGTATCCCTGTTGTGTTTCTCTGTATTTTGTTTCTGTCAGTCTTTGTATAGGGGCTTTGGTCAGGTCAATTAGTTTTTGTGTTATTAAAGTGTCTACAGTTTCTTCAGGCATTTCCTTGGTGTAAATGTATTTGATCTTTTTGTTTTGTAGGAGTGTGTGTACGTTTTGATGTATTTCTTCGTCTGTCATGTTTGTTGTGTTGGGTGTTATTATTTGAATTGTTTCTGTGTTGTGCTCAGTTTTCTTTGTCTTTGTGGGTTGTTCTGTTTCTGATGTATGTTCTGTGTTGTGTGGTCTTTTGTTTCTCTGTTCTTCAGTTTCCATTGCTTCTGGTTGTGATTGGGTGTGGGTCGTGTTGTTTATCATGTTCAGTATGGCTGTGGGTTTGATGACAGAGGGTGGGATTATGATTGTGGGGAGTCCGTTGGCTTTGTAGAATGCGTCAATTGTCTGTTGGTATGTTCCAGGTGTTGCTGCCTCAGTTATGTTGGCGTGTATGATTGCTGTGTTTATGACAGTGAGGGTTATAGGGTTGGGTGTTGGTGTGGGAGAAGACTGAGTAGTGTTTCCTGCGGCTATGTTTGCGTATGTATTGTGTGTGTGTATGTTGCTCTTTGTTCTCTTGTAACTTTTTCTTGATAAGGTCTTTTCTCACTTGACATCTGGCGGCGTAGGTCGGGTGGTTTTGGCCACATGCAATGCACTTCTTAATGGCGTTATGGCAGTTGTTGATGCGATGTTCAAGTGAGCAATATCCTGAGCAGATTGTGTATGTGGATGGTTGTGTACAGTGTTTAAGTGTGTGGTCATATGAGTAGCATCTTGTGGCCGTCGCACAACTCGAGCTAGGCCTATATACGCGCTGTAGTTAGCAAGACGTCTCGGCCAGCTCCAGCCAGTAGCCAGTCAGAAACTCGGGAAAGCTCTCCAAGGACCTCGCTGAGCCGCCATCTTTCTTTAAAAGGACGGCGTCGGGCATAACATCTCCAAATGTTAAGTTGCCCTTCGCATTCAGCCCACGACACTTGAAGGCCTTCACCCTGTACCTTCCCTCCTGTGACCCTTCGCTCTCAGCCCACGACACTTGAAGAGGCCATCACTCCGGACCTTCCCTCTACGAGCCCTCGTCCGTGAACTCCGAGCCTAGTATTCATTAAATCTTGTGTGCCTTAGTGTTATTGTGAGTTTCATTTCCTGGCTTGTCCGAACCTAACAACAACAAGATGGTGTCCCTGGAGTGATGACAACCAGGAAGATGGTAGGCTCACAGGTTAAACGTGACGTGTCGGACTAGCAAGCCTTCGGAGCATACATTGCCGCACTACCGACGGACGTCATTGCTCTCGTCCGTGACGTCGTCAGTTCACCACCGAAGAAAAACAAGTGTGCAGCCCTCAAGACTGCCCTGAGAAAACACTACGCTAGGCCCGATAACAAGCTGTGGAAGGAAATGCAGCACAGCGAACTCGGAGACGACCAACCAACACAACTCTTCAGGATAATTTCCACTCTTAACGCACGGGCAAAGGTGAAGTTGCTCAAGGAACTTCTGTCATTACACCTCGCCAAGATGCCGGACGCCATCGAGTTAAATCTTGTAGCCCTAGCTGCCGACAAGGATGACGACGCCTACTGCTCCATCGCCGACAGGATGTGCCAGCGCCATAAGTCCTTACAAGCTTCGACACACACCACGCTCTCTGTGAGGAACATCGTGTGCAGTGATAATGCGGTGAATAGTGTAAGTGGAGTGTGCAGTGAGAACCCAGGTGCTAGTGATCGCGGCATTTCCGGTTACAACACCCCAACCAGTTGTTCCTCAGACATTAGGGCAGTGAGCAAAACCACTCTTTCGTCGTACAATGCCAAGGATCAAAGTGTGCAGCAGCTACGGCAGGAAATCACCGACATGAAGAAATTGCTGAGTCGGTTTTTGGGCGAGAAGGAACGCCATCAAACACCACGAAACACTGTCCCGGGATAGGATAGTGGGCCCTGCTGGTGCCATACCCGTTTCGGCAACAAGGCGCTTAAGTGTACACAACCTTGTAGTTGGTCGGGAAACCCCAGACGCGGGAATCGGTAAGCACTCCCACCACCGCTAACCACGTCCACACCGTCCTCTCAGTACGTGATAGCCATATTGGACTATCCTTCCTGGTAGACACGGGCTCAGCCGTCAGAATCATACCCCTGACAGAAGACCCAAGCCAAGGTGCAGGCCTTCCGTCGTACGACCTGCTTGCAGCCAATGGTACACCCATCACCACGTGCGGCAGCCACTACAGCGTTCTGGACCTCCAGAATAGCAAGTTCCCTTGGACTTTTGTTCTCGCAGATGTCCGTCAACCCATTCTTGGCTACGACTTCCTACAATACTACAAAATGGCAGTCAGCATCAAGGATAACTGTTTGTACCATGCAACAAGACGTATACCAGGAACTACCACCAATGCTACTTCTCCTAAAGTATCTTCCCTTCAGCCAGCTGGCGAGTACAGACGCATTCTGCAAAATTTTCCCCAGCTGACGTCTCCATGCAAGGCCACCACTACCCGTCCCCACAACATTGTGCATTACATTCAAACAATTGGTCCGCCGGTCTACAACAAGCCTCGACGCCTCTCCCCAGAGAAGTTGGCCGCCGCCAAACAAGAGTTCCAAGAACTTCTAGACCAAGACATCATCCACCCATTGGAGAGTGCTTGGGCATCGCCACTCCACATGGTCCCCAAGACACCTCCACCCAACCAGCGGCGGGCCTGGGGTGACTATCGCCAACTTAACCGCATCACCAAGGCCATTTCAAAGTCTACGGGAAGCAAATCTTCTCCAAGATCAACCTTGTTAGGGTGTTCCACCAAATTCCTGTGGCACCAGAGGACATCCAGAATACAGCCATCGTCACTCCGTTTGGCCTTTTCGAGTGGAAAATTATGTCGTTTCGCCTGCGTAAAACCGCCCAAAGGTTCCAGCGGTTTATGGATCACGCCCTCAGAGACTTCAACTTTGTCATCGTCTACATCGACGATATATTGGTGGCCTCTGACAACCACGACCAACACCGCCAAGACCTCCGCCGACTGCAAGATTATGGCCTCGGATCCACTCATTTAAGTACCTCCTAGGAATGTCATCGCTCGACTTCCTCGGACACCGCATCTCAACAGCAGGCCTATAACCTCTCCCTCAAAAGATGGACACCATCATAGACTTCCCACAGCCAACATCCATCAAGATGCTGCGCCAATTCCTAGGGATCGTCAACTATTACCATAGATTCACCCCCAATGCAGCTGCCAGACTCGCACCACTGAATGACCTCACCAAGACTCGTTCCAAACTGTCGGTCGTACCCGTGAAGTGGTCTCCCGAAGCTACCCAAGCATTTGGGCAGGTCAAGACTGCAATTGCAGAGGCCGCCCGCCTGTCCTACCCGGTGGCCCATGCCCCCACCTTCCTTACCACCGACGCCTCCTCCACAGCTATAGGCACAGTCCTCCAACAGAGGGTCAACAGACAGCTCCAGCCGATTATATTCTTCGCCAAACGACTGGACCCTTCTCAAATGAGCTATAGTGCATTCGACAGGGAGCTTCTGGTCATATTTTCAGCCGTAAAGCATTTCCTCTATTTCTTAGAAGGCCGGCCATTTACCATCCTTACCGACCACAAGCCGCTCACCCATGCCCTGGACAGGATCTCTGACCACCACTCACCAAGAGTCTCTAGGCAGTTGTCATTCCTGTCCCAATTTGATAATCACATCGAGTATATCAAGGGAGAGGATAATCAAGTGGCCGACGCCTTGTCCAGGATTACCTCTAGCATCCTCCCTGATCACCACCACGTCGACTTCGCACGCATCGCCGCCTCCCAGGGTAACGACGAGGAACTCCGTCTACTACGCCTACATGGCACCTTCTCCCTACAGCTCCGACAGCTCTCCGACATTCCTGCACCATTGTGGTGTGACGTCTTACAACCAAACCCCAACCGTACATCCCTGCCTATCATCTTAAGGATGTGCTCTCGGCATTCCACGACCTCAGTCATCCTGGTATCTGGGCAACACAACGTCTCCTCACGGATCGGGTCGTCTGGCCAGGCGTCAGCAAAGATGTCAGAGAACAGACCCGCACCTGTCTTCCCTGCCAGTCTTCAAAGGTCACGCGCCACGTCCACGCCCCACTCCAGCGTTTCCCTACACCCACAACACGCTTCCAATCGGTCTATGTGGACATTGTGGGTCCCCTTCCGTCTTCCCGTGGCATGCGTTATCTGCTCACGTGCGTCGACAGGTACACCAGGTGGCCATAGGCGATCCCTCTCCCGGATATATCTACCAAGACAACTGCCCGTGCTTTCCTCCCCGGATGGGTACCCAGATTCGGGGCCCCTCACGCCATTATCACCGACAGGGGCTCCCAGTTCGAATCTGATCTCTGGTCCAGAATGCTCATTTTCCTTGGCACCAATCGCAACCGGACTACCGCCTACCACCCTCAAGCCAATGGACTAGTAGAAAGATTCCCCCGCCAACTAAGGGAGTCACTCAAGGCGCAGCAACCCTCATGCAACTGGGCTGACGCCATCCCTCTGGTGCTCCTCTCCATTCGCAACACTCCCAAGACGCCACAGTCAAAGCCAGTGCATGTTCTCCCGGTCTTTGCTGCAGGTGACTACGTTTTCGTCAGACGGGACTCCAGACGAACTCCTCAAAGGATTACAAAGGATTACAAAGGCGGAGCATGCCGACAGGAGACCTTTTGGTCCATATCTAGGTCAGATGCGAAAAAAATCATAATAATAATAATATAATAAATAAAAACTATAATCATATAAATAACAAATAAAATACATAAATAAATACATAGGTATAGTTAAATAATAAACAAACAGGTAAATAGTAAATAATAATAAATTGACATATAACTAATAATAAATGAAAATCAGACAGACAAATGATAACAAAACAAAAACAAATACTATAAAATAAATTATAATCATTACAGTATCTTGCTTAGGTGTTTATCTAAATGGTTCTTAAAGCTTCGAATTGAACTACATTGCACTACCTGTGCAGGAAGTTTATTTCATTCATTAACTACACGGTTGGCAAAATTGTTTCTACCCACTTCCAAATTGAATCTATTTCCGGAGAGTTTGAGACCATTCTTTCTTGTCTGATGTGAAAATGTGAAAATTTTGATGTTGTCAATTCCCTTTAAAATCTTAAAGACCTGTATCAAGTCACCTCTGAGTCTACGCTTTTTTAGGGAAAAAAGATTCATATGTTTTAGTCGATTTTCGTATGATTTATTATTTATATTTGGAATCAGTTTTGTGGCTCGCCGTTGTACTTTTTCAAGCCTGTCAGTCTTTAATGAGATTCGGTGACCATACGGAAACAGCATATTCCAAATGTGGACGAACTAATGATTTATATAGCTTGTTAATGAGTGATGAACTTTTGAAATCAAAAGATCGCGCAATGAGTCCTAGAATCCTATTTGCTTTCTCAGAGGCTGAAATACACTGCTTGGATGATTTGAGGTCTTTACTGATAATCACGCCGAGATCTTTTTCACTATCCACTTTTGTTAACGAATTTCCAAATAACTTGTAATTGTACTTACTGTTATTTTTACCTATGTGCATTACCTTGCATTTACTTGTGTTAAATTTCATTAGCCACATTGAAGTTATTAATGACAGTACCTTCCAAACTTGTCATTATTAGTACTTACTAAACATGTTATTATTAGTACAAACTAGAGTTATCATTAATAATACCTTCTCAACTTGACATCATTAGTGCCCTCTAAAATATTCGTTATTAGTACACATTAAAGTTATCATTAATAGTAATTTCTAAACTTGCCATTATTAGAACACATTAAAGTTAGCATTAGTAGAAAATTATAAACTAGTACACTTTAAAGTTATTATTAATAGTACCTTCTAAAGTTTTCATTATGAGTACGTTCTAAACTTGTCATTGCTAGTACACATTAAAGTTATGATTAATAGTACCTTTTAAACGTGTTATTATTAGTACCTTGTAAACTTGTCATTATTTGTACACATTAAATTTATAACAAAGAGTACCTTCTAACCCTATTTTTACTAGATTTATCATTTATCCTTTCTAAACTTGTTATTATTAGTACCTTGAAAACTTGCCAGTAAATTAAGTTATCATTATTAGTAGCACCTTTTATCTTTGTATATATGTCACTATTAGTACAGTTGAAAGCTATCATTAATTGTACCTTCTATATTGTCATCATCTGTATATTCTAAACTTTTCATAATTGTATGTTCTTTATCATTATTATTGTATTAAAAATTGTCATTATTATTATATTCTATTTTTTATTATTTATATATTCTAATAGTATTTCCTATTAGTATATTACAAACTTGTCTATTAATATAGGCAAGTTTGTAATATACTAATAGAAAATACTATTATATATTGTATATTGTAATATTGTAGTATATGATAATACCTTATAAACTTGTTATTATTAGTACACATTAAA
>NC_134803.1:18412220-18439720 GCF_046742065.1 Oratosquilla oratoria | reverse complement strand
CATTATTATTATATTCTTAACTTTCATTATTATAACACATTGAAATGAAAATTAAGAGGACCACCTAAATTTGTCTTATTTTAGTGTATTCTAACTTGTCAGTGTTAGTATATCCTCAACCAGTTATTATTAGTATATTAACTTGTCCTTATTATTACGCATAATAGTACTTACTTATTTTTTCATTATTGGTAATTTCTAAACTTCGCATTATTACAATATCCTAAACTTTTCATTATTAGTGTATTCTAAGCTTGTCATTATTAGTACTCATTAAATTTTATATTAATAGTACCTTCTACACTTGTCATTATTAGTACATCTTAAACTTATCTTTAACAGTACCTTCTAAACTTGTCATTATTAGTATATTCTAAACATGTCATTATTGGTACACATTAAAATTTTCATCAATAGTACCTTCTAACTTAACTTTATTAGCACATTCTAAACCTAATATTTTTAGTATATTCTAAACTTTTTGTTATTAGTACACATTAAAATTGTATATGGCTATACCTTTGAAACTTGTCATAATAGTATTTTATAAAATCATCATTATTCTAAACTTATCATTATTAGTACCTTTGAAATTGTCATTATTAGTACCTTCTAAAGTTGTCTAAACTTATTATTAGTATATTGTAAACTTGTAATTATTAGTACACATTAAAGATATCATTAATAGTACCTTCTAAACGTGTCATTATTAGTGCACATTAAAGATATCATTAAGAGAAACTTCTAAATTTGTCATTATTAGTATATAAACTTGTAATAATTGGTACACATTAAAGATATAAAAAGTATCTTCTAAACTTGTCAATATTCTTTTTGATATATTCTAAACTTTTTATTTTAATACATAGTAAAATTAATATTAAAAGTACCTTCTAAACTTGTTATTGATAATTAGTATATTCTAAACTTATCATTATTACTATAATTTAAAGTTATCTATAAGAGTACCTTCAAAACTTGTCATTATTCGTGTATTCTATACCTGTCATTATTAGTACGCATTATAGGCATCAACATGTTATGATAATTACAAGTTGAAAAGGTACTAGTAATCATAACGTTAATGTGTACTAATAATGCAAACTTTAGAAGGTACTAATAATGATAACTGAAATGTGTACTATCTATGACAAGTTTAGAATATACTAACAATGACAAGTTTAGAAGCTACCATTAATGATAATTTTAAAGCGTTTAATAATGAAAAGTTCAGAATATAGTAAAATGGCAAGTTTAGAAGGTACTATGTAATAACCTTAATTTGTACAAATAACGCTGGGCTGCATCAAAAATTCAACATAAATGACAGTATCATTTTCTAGACCAATTTTTCGTGCTGGTCACCGTGGTAGTAGTCATTTTGCCTTCAAAAGTTCTAGTTTATGTGTTACAGCATATGTCCTAGTGTAGTGTTTTGTTAATCCGCGCCAGATTTGTGGCGCCTTGCGTTAATTAGTCGAGTGTTGTAGGTGTTATCTATTAACTGTGAGTATTAATTTAATTAATATATATGTTTAATACTATATATATGTTTAATACTATATGTTTAATACTAGTTTACTACTAGTATGTTTATATACCTATTTTGTTGCAGATTCATTGACGGATTGCTGCAGATTCATTAATTGAAGGATGCCACGGACTTGCAAGAACTACCCCGACTCCTTTTGCTACATATGCGGCAAGTACACACCATCAAAACAAAAGCGCACCATCACTTCTTCAGTAAAACATCTCTATCGTGCCTACTTTGGCATCAGAATTGGAGATCAGGATAAACCATGGGCTCCTCACATTGCCTGTGTGAACTGTTTTTCTGGTTTATGCCATTGGAGTAAAGGAAACCGTAAGTCAATGCCATTTGGTATACCAATGGTGTGGCGGGAACCTACAAATCACCTTGAAGACTGCTATTTTTGTATGGTGAAACCGCTGGGAAGAAATGCTAAAAGCTCGAAACACATTAAATACCCAAACATTCCATCAGCTATGCAACCTGTACCACACAGTGATGATGTTCCTGTGTCAATACCTCCTGAGAATGTACACCGTGCTAGTTCAAGTGACTCATCATGTAGTGACGGTGAAAATCCGGATGTGTATCAAGAGATCAAGTTGACTGGGACCTTTGGGAAAAGCCCTCAGTTGTTCGAACAGAGTGAGCTAGATGACCTTGTAAGAGATCTTGGGCTGTCAAAATAATCTGCACAATTGTTAGGTTCAAGGTTAGCACAGAAAAATCTTTTGGCAAGTAATACACACTTTGCATGGTATAGGCATCGAGAGCAGGAATTCGTGCAGTACTTTACTAAGTCAGATGACATGGTGTATTGCCGAAATGGAGCGCCGCTATGACCATGATGGCTGATTACTGCTGGTCTCTTCGAAGAAGCTGGACAACATCTGCTGATAAACCGACACACAAGAGAATGTCGCGAAAGCGTGCTTTTCAAGGAGAATAGCTGCCTTTAGCTTTCAAATAAAACTGTGTTTTTTGTAATCAGATATCTAAATGCCTGCATATATGTTATGCCCATTTATCATGTTTTTGTTTGTTTTCAATAATATGAAATGTACCGTCAACCTCGAATGTCCTTTACTTACCCTTATATATTCACAGGTCTTTTATAGACCTGGCTTAGACGCATTTCTGCACAATGAATCTTATAAATATAGTGGCAGTTATCACAAAAAAATGAGGACCTCCCTGAAAAAATGGGTATGCTTTATGGGTTTAGCATGCGAAACTGTAATGAAAAACGTTAATGACGTCTCTGTTGCAAGAATTTTTTTTCTGATACAACCCAGTGTAATGATTAGTTTAGAATACATTAATAATATTTTTTTAGTATATTAACAATGACATTTTTAGAAGGTACTATTAATGATAACTTCAATGTGTACTAATAAAGAGAATGTATAGAATGTATAATGTATAGAATGTATAGAATGTATAGAATGTATAATGATTAGTTTAGAATACATTAATAATATTTTTTTAGTATATTAACAATGACATTTTTAGAAGGTACTATTAATGATAACTTCAATGTGTACTAATAAAGAGAATGTATAGAGTATACTAATAATGACATGTTTAGAATGTTTTAAAAATAACATGCTTAGAAGGAACTAATAATGAGAACCTTCATATGTACTACTATTGACAAATTTAGAACATACTAATAATGATGATTTTAGAATATACAAATAGTGGCAAACTTAGCATATAATGATGACAAATTTAAAAGGTACAATTAATGATAACTCTGATGTATACTGATAAAGAGAAGTTTAGAAACACCATCCTGCGACCAAAGAAAAGAAAGTCAACATCTTACCATTGTAAGGAGTGCAATATAGGAATCTGCCCAGGGAAAAGCTATACGTAGTACCACACTCTTCGAACCTATTGAGTGCTAGAGTACTGAAAAAGAAATATGCCTTGTGGCTACACGCCAAACGACGCATCATTCCATTTGTAAAATGTGTACTAGTATTGAATGTGGTGCTGACTGAAGTTTATTCCCCCTCTTTCTCCACATTAGCTTTCCTTCCTAAATCTATTGTTGCATTTCTCTTTTCCTCAGACATTCACGCCTGTCCTTCCTTTACTTTCCTCTTCTCACCCCTTTACTACCCTCTCCCTTCACTTCTCTTCCCTTTCTCATCTCATTCCGCATTATTTATGAGGAATTATATATTCCTGCTGTCCACTTGTTATATGATCTTATGGTTTAAATGAAAAGGTCTAAAGGAGTTATCACTATAACGAAAATTATTTGTTTGGTCTATTATCATATTTTCATTCTAGTTTTCACTCATTTATTATCAGTTTTGATGTATTGGGAATTGTTAATTTCTCGTCTGTCTGTATGATATAATGTTGCATTGTTATGAATTGTAATTCATACCCCTACTAGAAAGGGATGGCAGTGGTTATTACTGTATTGGAAGTTATCATTTTCAACTTTTACTAATTCTTATTGTATTGGAAATTATATATTCTAAAGGTGTATTTCTTTATATTTATAATTTGAAAATGTAAAATCAATTCATGAATCTATACGTCACCATCTAGTATCTCTTTAGCTCCAATCATTTGTCGTTGAAATGTGTGCTAGAGACAGATGCGCTTTCTTCTCTCTTTCCAGATGGTAGGTACTGTATCCAAGGATGAGGGAGTGCTGTAGTCGCTGAAAGCCGACCCTCCTTTCAACCCCTCATTTCGTTTCGTTTCCTCTATATACTTTTCCGTCTAATATTCCATTATTATTTCTTTGTCGTGTTCTGCAGTATCATAACGTATTACGGGGAAATACTTTATTTGATGGAAAGGTAATTATATGAATTTTCATTGATGAGTATCCTGACGTTTCATTTTCACAATTTATTTTTATTTCGGGAGGATAGGGGTGATATATATATATATATATATATATATATATATATATATATACATATATATATACATATATATGTATATATATATGTATACATTTATACATATATATATATATATATATATATATATATATATATATATATACATATACATATATATATATATATACATATATATATACATATATATACATATATATATATATATATATATATATATATATATATTATTCAAAAGAGGCATGTTCGTTTTTCAACGGCATATTCCCCTCGAAATTAGTCAAGATCTAAATTCAGTATGACGACATGATTTAGCCAATCATATTCCAGCAATGCCGTCGAGTTGCCAATAGCCCATTTTCACTTAAATTATTCCAATATTTCGCATTATTTCTCCAAAACAACAGTATGCATAAGCATGGCAATTTTTTACTATATCAAAGGATTTACAAAGGCGGAGCATGCGGACAGGAGACCTTTTGGTCCATATCTAGGTCGGATGCGAAAAAAATCACAATAATAATAAAATAATAATTATATATATAAAAAAAAACTATAATAATGTATGCAACAAACAAAATACACAAATAAATGCATAGGTATAGTTGAATAACAAACAAACAGGTAAACAGTAAATAATAATAAATTGACAAATAACTAATAATAAATGAAAATCAAACAGACAAATGATAACAAAGCAAAAACAAATAATATAAAATAAGTTATAATCATTACAGCATCTTGCTTAGGTGTTTATCTTAATGAGTCTTAAAGCCTTGAACTGAATTACAGTGCAGGAAGTTTATTCCATTCATTAACTACGCGGTTGGCAAATTTGTTTCTACCTACTTCCAAATTGAATCTATTTCCGGATAGTTTGAGACCATTGTTTCTTGTCTGATTCTCATTCAATGTGAAAATTTGGTCACTTTTGATGTTGTCAATTCCCTTTAGAATCTTAAAGACCTGTATCAAGTCACCTCTGAGTCTACGCTTTTTTAGGGAAAACAGATTCATATGTTTTAGTCGATTTTCGTATGATTTATTTTTGATATTTGGAATCAGTTTTGTGGCTCGCCGTTGTACTTTTTCCAGTCTGTCAATGTCTTTAATGAGATTCGGTGACATATTCCAAATGTGGACGAACTAACGATTTATATAGCTTGTTAATGAGCGATGGACTTTTGAAATCAAAAGATCGCGCAATCAGTCCTAGAAGCTTATTTGCTTTCTCAGAGGCTGAAATACACTGCTTGGATGATTTGAGGTCGTTACTGATAATTACGCCGAGATCTTTTTCACTATGCACTTTTGTTAACGAATTTCCAAATAACTTGTAATCTTACTTATTGTTGTTTTTACCTATGTGCATTACCTTGCATTTACACGTGTTAAATTTCATTAGCCACTTTTCAGACCATTGCTGTAATTTATCTAAATCTTCTTGAATATCTAATTGGTTTAAGTGATCATTTGCCATTCCGCACAGTTTTGTATCATCAGCAAATTTGGAAACAGTAGATCTTAGTCCATGGTCTATATCATTTATATATACTATGAATAGAAGTGGCCCAAGAACGGAACCCTGAGGAACTCCACTTGTAACATTTTTCCATCCAGAAGTTTTTCCATTTAAAACAACTCTCTGTTTTCGACCATTCAACCAATTACTAGTCCAACTTAATAGGCTACCACTTTTTCCGTGTAAAGCTAATTTAGTAAGTAGTCTTTCGTGTGGGACGGTATCAAAAGCTTTTGCAAAGTCTAGATATATTAAATCTATATTGTTTCTTTTGTCATAATTCGATATAACTGTGTTGTAGAATTCGAGTAAGTTAGTCACGCAAGAACGTTTCCGTCTGAAACCATACTGGCTATCATTTATCAAACGGTTACTTTCTAAATGATGTTCGATAGCATCTCTGATGATAGTTTCCATTATTTTTCCTACGATTGAAGTCAAACTTATAGGCCTATAGTTATTTGTCTTCTTTTTGTCACCTTTTTTGAATATGGGAGTAACGTTAGCTAGCTTCCATTCTCTTGGGACATCTCCGGATATGATGGATTTCTTGAAAATAATTTCTAATGGAACAACAATCTCATTTTTCATTTCCTTTGAGTTTATCTATACACCATTTAATTTTTTCTTTTGTTATATTTACCGTAGTAATTTTACTCTAGACTTTTCACAGGTTTCAGTTTGGAGTTCACTTTGAGGTGTTCCGTCTACGAATACTGAGATAAAATAATTGTTTAAGATATTACACATTCCTTCATTTGAATATTCAAGTTGACCGTCAGCAGATAATAGTGGACCAATGTGATTCCTAACAACCTTTTTATCTCTAATGTAACTATAGAATTCTTTGGGATTCTCTTTGGATTTATCAGCGATTTTCATTTCGTATTGTCGTTTTCTTTTTCTTATTGTCTTTTTTTAAATCTCTCTGTATTGATACATAACTTTCATAGTCATTAGATGCACCCGAGCACTTATGCCTGTCTCTTTTTAGCAATACTTTTTTCAGTTTCTTTGTCGAGCCACTTTGGGCGAGACTGATTTGGGGGACGTCTGTCCTTAAAAGGAATGTAAGTTTGAATAATTTTAGTGAGCGTATTTTGAAATATTTCCCATATCTGATCTACAGGTCTTTCGTTTAATTTTGCCTCCCAATCTGTAAGCTGAAGCTGAAGCTCCTGACGTAGTCCCATGAACTGAGCTTTACTGAAATCGGGTATTTTAGAAACACAAGTATCTATTCTAATTCTTTTTAGGAGTTTGAATCTAACTAAGTTGTGATCGCTATTTGCAACAGATTCACCGACTTCTACATCAGTTACCATGCTTTCGCGGCTAGTGATCAATAGATCGAGTAAGTTTCCATATCTTGTGGGCTCTTTTACATGCTGAATTAAGTAATTGTCACCAAGAAAATCAATCAAGCGACTACCTATATGGTCATGTTCAAGGGTCATCCAATCAATGTCAGTAAAATTGAAATCACCCATTATCAATAAATCCCGGTTGCAGAAACTAGACAGTTCTTGAAATAACAGTTTGTCGTCTGCTGATGATAATGTCTTTGGCCTATATATTACACCTATATTCATTTTTTGTCCATTTGTTTGGGTTAACTCAACCCACAAACTATCGTATGCATCCTGTTTCACTTTCTCTAAAATACAAGCGTGAACATTGTTTTTAACGTACAACAGAACACCCTACCATTCTTGTGGTTTCTATCCTGATGAAAGTGTTTAAATCACACAATATTAAATTCAGCATCGAACTCTGTACCATTTAACCATGTCTCGGTTATTCCTATCATATCGAGATTTTCGCTTTTGACATACGCCTGTATTTCTTGAAATTTGTTCCTAATACTACGAGCATTAAAGTACATGGCTTTAAGAAACTCGTGATTATTTCTTTTTGACACATTTTGAGTTTCAATATCATGTCTTACATTGTCATTTTGTTTTTTATTTATTCCTTGCTCTATATTATTATTTGGTCCTTCATTGACATTAAATGCCTCATTAACATTTCTCCCATCAAAATTAACATTTCCCCTATCCCGGTCATCTGGTCGATCACGGTCATCTGGTCGATCACGGTCATCCGATTTCTTTTGTACATTTTGTCCCCCTACGTCACCGTGACTCACGCCGGCCTCCCGTCGTTCAATGACATTATGTCCGGAATCCCTTCCTAAAATTATATTTTGTCCTCCAGTGACATTATATCCTACCGTGACATTTTCTCCTCCATTATCATTACATCCTATCGTGATATTTTGTCCACTATCATTGCTTCCCATCGTGATCTTTTGTTCTCCACTGTCATTACATCCCATTGCGACATTTTGTCCCATGACATTACATCCTAATGTAACATTTCGTCCTCTACCGACATTATATCCTAAAACTATATTTTGTCCTATACTGGCACATTGTTCTACATTAATGCTATACTCTACACTGATATTTTGGCCTTTATTGACATTCTGTCCGGTATCCCTTCCTAAAATTATATTTTGTCCTCCACTGACATTATATCCTACTGTGACATTTTCTCCTCCATTATCATTACATCCTATCGTGATATTTTGTCCTCCACTATCATTACTTCCCATCGTGATCTTTTGTCCTCCACTGTCATTACATCCCATTGCGACATTTTGTCCTATGACATTACATCCTAATGTAACATTTCGTCCTCTACCGACATTATGTCCTAAAATTATATTTTGTCCTATACTGGCACATTGTTCTACATTAATGCTATACTCTACACTGTTTTCCCATGCACATTCTATTTCCCCTTCCCTTTGGGCCTCTACCCTAAAAAAGGAGCTAGCTCATTACAAACTCCCACAATGAGGTTTGTAAGAACATCTTTGCCTCTGCGGGTAAGGTGGATCCCATCAGAAGCGTAAAGGTCATGGCGCCTAGAAAAGAGATACCAAGGATCAAGAAAGTGGTATCCCAATTGTGTGCACAACTGCGATATCCTATCATTGAACCCTATGGCTCTACTGTTCCAGCACGAGCCTGCGTAGATCCTCGGGAGGATCCCACAGACTACGTGACGGCTCCCACGTTCCTTCATCTCCTGAAGGAGGACCTTGTAATTCCGAACAAGTTCCTCTGATCTCACCTTACCTACATCGTTACTACCCGTATGAACAATCGTAACCGTGTTCTTCCGTCCTTGCTCCCTGATGGACTGGGTGCAGTCGGCGATCCCACGGCCCGGTTGACATACAAGCTTGCAACGTCGCTTTGTCTTTCGCTGCAGGATGTCGTCATAGCCTCGCACCATGGAGTCCCCCACCACCAAGAACTCCTGGTTTTCAGCCACTTCATCCCCCAGTAGAGCAAAACGATTGGCTAGAGCCAGCGGTTGCTCCACAGGGCACACGTCCACCGAACGCGGGCTCGACAAACGGGACCCCACGGAGCGCCACTCGCTCACGGCAATGACAGTAGGTGAAGAAGTGGAACGCTCTTTGGGTTGTGGGGAGGGTCCACTCTTCTCACGGAGCGCACTCCTGAGAAGACGAATTTCCTCCTCACACATCCTGAGACGGACCTCTAGGTTCACGCAACCTTCACAAGCCATTTCGCTCCTCCTTTAGCAATAAAAATGGCAAAGAGAAAATACAAATCAACAACAACAAAAACAACAACAAAGCGGTCTCTAATAAACTAAATACACGAAGCTTACTCTGCTTACGTTATACTATTTCTCCTACCTTTGGAGTACAGTAACAGAAAACTGTTTTGAATTTAAATAGAACACTACACTTTATCTTATATCTGTAACTGTATAGCGCTATACGTATACAATTACAAAAAACACAACACAATCACTTAACACTTTCGGAGATATAAATTTCACAGGTATTCGCTAGCTGGTGTCTGTGCAGAAAAACGAGCTCTCTAGCTGAGGTCACGAGCAGACCGAGCTGAGGTCACGAGCGAACTGAGCTGAGGTCACGAGCGAACTGAGCGAACTGAGCTGAGGTCACGAGCGAACTGAGCTGAGTTCAGAGCTCGTATGCATCGTTTTGGCAAGATAAAAACTAAATGCTAAAAAAAATCATGTTATGATGCTCAAGAATACGGCAATGTAAGGGTAACATTTTTATTTTGTTTAATAATTTTATTGGTCCATTTATTTATTTATTTACTTATTTACATATTGCGTTTTATGTGATTTGATTTTTATTTATTCCTTTATTTTTTCTTTATTAATTCTATTTGTATTTTTATGTTTTTTGTTTATTTATTTATATTCTCAAGGGTCAAAAACATCTTTACGGGTTTTTGGGGAAAAAAATATCGATTGTATTTTTGTCGTGTGTGAAGGAAGTCCATGTGAGGAAATTTTGACGGTATTTCTGTCTCGTTGAAAGTTTTTTTTTTTTCGCGGATAGAACAAAAAATATACGATTTTTCTGCCAAATGTGAAGGAAGACATCGACATAGAAAACCAAAATTGACGGCATTTTTGCCTAGTGTGAAGATGGAAATTGACGTCATTTTTGCCTAGTATGAAGGAAATCGACGGTATTTTTTCCTAGTGTGAAGATGGAAATCAACGGCAGTTTTGCCTTGTGTGAACATAAAAATCAACGTTATTTTTGCCTAGTGTGAAGATAGAAATCGACGGTATCTTTGCCTTGTGTGAAGATGGAAATCGACGGTTTTGCCTAGTGTGTTCATGAAAATCAACGGAAATTTTGCTTAGTGTGTATATGTAAATCGACGTCATTTTTGCCTAGTATGAAGACGGATATCGTAGGTATTTTTGCCTAGTGTGAAGATGGAAATCAACGTTATTTTTGCCTAGTGTGTAGATGGAAATCGACGGTATTTTTGCCTAGTGTAAAGATGAAAATCGACGGCAGTTTTGCCTAGTGTGAACATGGAAATCAACGTTATTTTTGCCTAGTGTTTAGATGGAAATCGGCGATAATTTTGACTATTGTGAAGATGGAAATCAACGGTATTTTTGCCCTGTGTGAAGATGTAAATCGACGGTATATTTGCCTAGTGTGAAGATGAAAATCGACGGTGTTTTTACTTAGTTTGAAGATGGAAATCGTCTGTGTTTTTGAATAGGGAAATCAAGATGTCATGGTATAAAACACAAAGGCAAAAGCCGACAAGACTGTGAGAATCAACACCGTGTCCGAAATGTCCCCCTTTTTCTCCACCAAGTCCCAACCGTCCCCTTCCCCCCCCTCCGCCCTTCCACCTACTACCCACCCTCCCTGATAACCTCTCCCAGTTCCTTCCCCGTCGGACTATATGTACTCAGAGTGTTTGCCATATGTCTGTACAGAATCAACAGAGCGCTCGTAGAGGTCGGAAGTCTCTTCAACCAGCTCTCTCAACAAGCTCCAAGGAATCTTCGCCGGCCGGTGGTAGTGGTGAGAGTTATCTCCTTGCTGCTGCCGGTCTGGCATAGCCGACCTCTACGCTGACGTCGGCAGGCGGGTTTACACCAAGACAAATACACACATTTCCCAAGTCACGTAAATCTCTGTTTTCAGAGTAGTGCTTGCTCGCTGGCAAAAGCAGAGGCCCAAACCGTCTCACTCAGAACGCTCAATCTGATCGCAGGCTGGTAGACGGAGAGACTTGGGACACCTCTCTGTCCAACCGGCCCGCAACCTAACGCTGGCCTCTCGCTGACGCTGGTGAGCGAGTTTACATTTCTAACATATACACACAATTCCCAATCGCGTAATTCTCTGTTTTCAGAGTTGTGATTGGAAGGAAAGAGACCATACAACACCCGCCCGTCTGCCCCTCCCTCGCACCGCCACTGAATCAACTCTTCTGGAATCCAAACCCAACCTGGGGATAAACAGGCAACGCTCGCCCCACCTGTGGCTCATCAGGAACGCGCTCGCCAGCGGTGACGGCGAGGAGTTATCTCCTTGCCGCTGCCGTTCTGGTTACGTATCTCTTCGTTGACGTCGGCAGGCGGGTTTACACCGCCCGTCTGCCCCCCCTCGCACCGCCACTGGATCAACTCTAAAGGACTTCAAACCCAAACCCTGGGGAAAAACAGGCTACGCTCGCCCCACCTGTGGCTTATCAGGACCGCCCTCTACACGCGGGAAGTGAAATCAACTCACTTCCCGTAAGATACACACACACACCTCTCACGAACAGTGCCACAACACACGCACAAACATCTACACTTACTTTTTCTTCGACTAAAATTCGCTTCCTTTCTAACTTTCTCTTCTACTACATCTTCTCATTTCAGTTTACCTCCCACTCAAGATTTTTCCGTTTTTCCACCTTTCTCTATTACTACGCCTCCTACCATTTTCTAAACTTTCGTTGGTGATCCTAATCCTAACCCCGGCGTCAAGCGCTGCCCTTCAAGCTCCCGATCCATTTCTCCCGAGCCACAACCACAAATAAACCCCTAATCGCTCGCAATTCGTCCGGTGGCAATAGCCCTCTTTTATACGCTACTATCTTTTCATTTTCCTACAGACATTCTTCCCCTCCCACAAAACCCGATCCCGCGCAAGCGAGGTGGTCTTTCCTTGGAATCCAGAATACAGTACTTGAAAAAGCTGTAACAAGCGAAACGTCGTACCAATAAAGGTTTTGATCTCACACGGTGTTGATTCTCATGTCATGGTATCATGGAGCGAAATTTTCAGTTCAGCACGTGGCCTTACGTAACACTGAACGAAAAATTCTGAGAAAGCCCTTAAACACGTGGAGAGAAAAATATTTTAAGAATATAGAAAAGACGATGAATTTTGACAATTGTGATCTTATTAAAGCCGAACGAAACATTTTGAGAAAATCCTTGTATACATGTAGAGAGAAACGTTTTAAAATATAGAAAAGACGATGAAATTTGACAATTGTGTTCATATTAACACTGAACGAAACGTTCTGAGAAAATTCTTAAACACGTGGTGAGATTTTTTTAAATATAGAAAATACGATGATTTTTGAAGTGTTCATATTAACACTGAACGAAACATTCTGAGAAAATCCTTAAACACGTGGAGATTTTTTTTTTTAAATATAGAAAATACAATGAGTTTTGACAATTGTGTTCATATTAACACTGAGCGAAACATTCTGAGAAAATCCTTAAACACATGTAGAGAATTTTTTTTAAATATAGAAAAGACGATCAATTTTGAAACTTTTCATATATACAGTGAGCGAAACATTCGTCTTTTCTATATTTAAAAAAATATAGAAAAGACGATGAATTTTGAAAAGTGTTCATATTAACACTAAGCGAAACTTCAGAGAAAACCCTTAAACACGTGCTGAGAAAAATGTTTTAAAGTTATAGAAAGATGATTTTTGACAATTGTGTTAATATTAACACTGAGCGAAACATTCTGAGAAAACTCTTAAACACTTGAAGAGAAGATATGAAAAATACTCTTATAGAAAATACGATAAATTTTTACAATTGAGTTCATATTAACACTGAGCGAAACATTCTGAGAAAATCCTTAAACACGTGTAGGGATTTTTTTTTTAATATAGAAAAGACGATAAATTTTGAAAATTGTTTTCATATTAACACTGAGCAAAACATTCTGAGAAAACCTAGAGAAAAACTTTTTAAAAACATAGAAAAGACGATGAATTTTGACAAGTGTTCATATCAACACTGAACGAAACATTCTGAGAAAATCCTTAAACACGCAGAGAGAAAAATGTTTAAAAGATATAGAAAATACGATTAATTTTGACAATTGGTTCATATTGACACTGAGCGAAACATTCTGAGAAAATCTTTAAACACATTTAGAGAATCTTTTTAAATATAGAAAAGACGATGAATTAAATTTTTTTTTAACAGTGAGCGAAACATTCTGAGAAAACCTAGAGAAAAACATGATAAAAATATAGAAAAGACGATGAATTTTGAAAAGTGTTCATATTAACACTAAGCGAAACATTCTGAGAAAACCCTTAAACACGTGCAGAGAAAAATGCTTTAAAGTTATAGAAAGGTGATTTTTGACAATTGTGTTAATATTGACACTGAGCGATAATATGAAAAATACTCTTATAGCAAATACGATAAATTTTGACAATTGAGTTCATATTAACTCTGAGCGAAACATTCTGAGAAAATCCTTAAACACTTGTAGGGAATTTTTTTTAATATAGAAAGGACGATGAATTTTTAAAATTATTTTCATATTAACACTGAGCGAAACATTCTGTGAAAACCTAGAGAAAAACTTTTTAAAAATATAGAAAAGACAAGTGTTCATATTAACACTGAACGAAACAGCACGTGGAGAGAAAAATGCATTAAAGACATAGAAAAGATGACTTTTGACAATTGTGTTCATATCAACACTGAGCGAAACATTCTGAGAAAATCCGTAAACACTTGTAGAGAAAATATGAAAAATACTCGTATAGAAAATACGATAAATTCTGACAATTATGTTCATTTTAATACTAAACGAAACATTCTGATAATTGTGTTCATATTAACACTGAAAGCAACATTCTGAGAAAATCTTTAAATACGTGGAGAGAAATTTTTTTAATATAAAAAATGTAATGAAATTTGACAAAATATTCTGAGGAAAGAGAGGAAACCTTTTTAATATATAGAAAAGATGAATATTGAAGTGATCATATTAACACTGAACGAAACATTCTGAGAAATCCCTTAAACACGTGGAGAGAAAGCTGCTTTGAAGATATAGAAAAGATGATTTTTGACAATTGTGTTCATATTAACACTGAGCGAAACATTCTGAAAACATCCTTAAACACTTGTAGAGAAAATATGAAAAATACTCGTTTAGATAATACGATAAAATTTGACAATTATGTTCATCTAAACACTGAGCGAAACATTCTGAGAAAATCCTTAAACACACGGAGAGAAAAATGTTTTAATATAAAAAATCCGATGAATTTTGACAATTGTGTTTATTAACACTGAGCGAAACATTCTGAGAAAATCTTTAAACACATGTAGAGAATTTTTTTAATATAGAAAAGACGATGAATTTTGAAAATGTTCATACTAACAGTGAGCGAAACATTCTGAGAAAACCCAGAGAAAAAACTTTTAAAAAATATAGAAATGTCAAGTTTAGAATTTATTATTAATAATAGCTTTAATGTGTACTAATAATGACAAGTTTACATATACGTAAAATGGAAGATACAGTTGATGACAACTTTTATGTGTACTAATAATGGAAAGACTAGAATATACAAATTAATGACTTTAATATGTACTAATCATAAAGAAAATAAAATATACTAAAAATGACAAGTTTGTAATACCCTAATAATGACAAGTTTAAAAGGTACATTAATAATAAACTTTGACAAGTTTAGAAGGTATTGTTAACATATTAATAAGGACAAATATATATTATTCTAAATATGACAAATTTAGAAGGTATTGTTAATGATAACATTAATATGTACTAGTAATAATTTTTTTTAGAATATACTAATAATGACAAGTTTATAAGGTACTATTGCATGATAACTTTAATGTGCACTAATAATGACAAATTTAGAATATATAAATGATGTCAAGTTTAGATGGTATTATCAATAATAGCTTTAATGTGTACTAATAATGACAATTTTACAATATGTGTATAATGCAAGATACAGTTGATGACAACTTTTATGTGTACTAATAATGGAAAGACTAGAATATACCAATAATGATTTTAATATGTACTTATCATGAAAAAATTAAAATATACTAAAAATAACAAGTTTGTAATATCCTAATAATGACAAGTTTAGGAGGTACATTAATAATGCATTTAACTTTGACAATTTTAGAAGGTATTGTTAATGTGTACTAATAATCAGAAGTTTACAATATACTAATAATGGAAAGATTAGAATATACCAATAATTAAAAGTTTAAAAGGTACTGTTCAAGTTAACTTTAATTTGTACTATTAATAAGCAAGTTTACAATATACTAATAGAGACAAGTTTAGAAGACAAATGATAAACTCAATATATACTAATAGTAAAATACTAATGATAAAAATACTAATAATAAATTTTTTAGAATATGGTAATAATAACAAGTATAGAAGGTACTTGATAACTTTAATGTGTGACAAGTTTAGAATGTACTTTTAATGATAACTTTAATGTGTACTAGTAATGGTAACCTTAACGTAAACTAATAATGACATATTTAGAGTATACTAAAGTTTGGAATATACAAATAAAGACCGGGTAGGTACCATTAATGGCAACTTCAATGTATACCAATAATGAGATGCTTAGAATATACTACAAATGACAGTTTTAGAAGGAACTATTAATGATAGTTTAGTAATAATGACAAGTTTTGAAGAATCTAATATTGATAAGTTTAAAAGATCCTATCAATGATACATACATATACCAAGGCTTTTTCCCCCTTCCAAGGGAGGTAGCCACAAAAGGAAAGGCATAAAAACACTCCCACCCATTTCATCCCTAAATACACTCCACACCCCTCCCACCCTTCCTCTCATCTGAGCACCTCCTGGATGACGGGTCATCCCTGAACCCTGCCCACCGCCCTGGGTCAGAAGCAGTGTCGCAAGACACAGTACATCCACAGCAAGGCCGCTTCATTTAATCGGCGACCCCCCCTCTCCGTCCCCCTTTGCATATAAGGAGAGGACGGGGAGAAATCCCTTCGGGCTGCGTCAAAATTTACTCACACATACTACCCCACCCCCCACCCCCCCGCCTATTCCTCCTCATGTCGTCACAACATCATCCATATACAACCATTCTCCACTCACCTCTGTCTTCCGTCCTCTCCCTTCCTTCCTCAACAGACATTCCCCTCTTCCCCAAAGCCCCCTTCACCCCATCCATCCACCTCATCCTAGGACGTCCCCTCATGTTCACTCCCTCCACATCTGCCTTCCATACCTCTTTTACTAGTCTTTCGTCACTCATTCTTTCCATGTGTCCAAACCATCCTAATATTCTTTCATCAACCCTCTCTCCCAAATCCTTTTTCACCCCTGTTCTCCTCCTCACACGTAATAATGAGAAGTTTAGAAGGTACTGTTAATGAAAACTTTAATGTGTACTAATATTGAAAGTTTATAATATACTAATAAAGACAAGTTTAGAATATACTAATAATAACAAGTTGAGAAGTTACTATAACTGTTAACTATAATGTGTACTAATAATGACAAGTTTAGAAGGTACTATTAATGATAACTTTAAAATTTAGAATGTAGTAATAATGATAAGTTTAGAAGGTACTATTAATGATAACGTTAATATGTACTAATATAGACAAGTTTTATATATATATATATATATATATATATATAAATTTTATAAGGTACTATTTGTAGTAATAATGAAAAATAGATTATACTAACACAGACAAGTTTAGAATATAGAAATAAGAAAAAGCTTAGAAGATATTTGTAAAGACATTAATGTGTACTAATAATGATAATTTTAGAATATACTAATAATGAAGAATGTGAATATACAATTAATAGTATCTTTATTGTGTGCTAATAATAAATATAGAATATACCAATAACGACAAGTTGAAAAAGAAGTTTAAAAGCTACTATTAATGATGACTAATTTGTACTAATAATGACACGTTTAGAATACACTAATAATGAAAGGCTTATTAATTTTAGAGCATACTAACAATAAAAGTTTAGAATATGGTAACAGTGACAAGTCTTTAACGTACTATAAATAATAACTTTAATGTGTACTAATATTGACAAGTTTAGAATATACTAATAATTACAAGTTTAGAGGGGACAGTTAATAAGTTTAGAAGGTACTATTACTGACTTTAATGTGTACTAATGATAATAATGCCAGGTTTAGAACATACTAATAAAACAAGATTAGAAGGTACTGATAATGATAAATTTAATGTGTACCAATAATGACAAGATTAGAAGATGCTATTAATGGTAAACTTTAATGTTTACTAATAATGACGAGTTATGAATATACTAATAATGACATGTACTAGTTTAAAATATAATAATAATGACAAAGATTAGAATGTATTTATATTGCAAAGTTCAAAATGTACTAGTAATGATAAATTTAGAACGTCCTATTAATGATAAATTTAATGTGAGCATAATGTCGTGTTTAGAATATACAAAAAATGATAAGTTTAGAGTATACCAATGAAGACATGTTTAGAATATACTAATATTAACATGTGTAGAATATACCAACAATGGGAAATTTAGAAAGTACTATAAATGATAAATAATAATGACAAGTTTAAAGATACTATTAATGATATATCTAATGTGTACTAATAATGATAAGTTTAGAATATACTAATAATGACAAGTCTAGAATACTCCAATAATGACAGGTTTAGAAGATACTATTAATGATAATAAAGTTCAAAATGTACTAGTAATGATAAATTTAGAACGTCCTATTAATGATAAATTTAATGTGAGCTAATAATGACGTGTTTAGAATATACAAAAAATGACAAGTTTAGAGTATACCAATGAAGACATGTTTAGAATATACTAATATTAACATGTGTAGAATATACCAATAATGAGAAATTTAGAAAGTACTATAAATGATAAATAATAATGACAAGTTTAAAGATACTATTCATGATATATCTAATGTGTACTAATAATGATAAGTTTAGAATATACTAATAATGACAAGTCTAGAATACTTCAATAATGACAGGTTTAGAAGATACTATTAATGATAACTTTAATGTTTACTAATAATGATGATTTTAGATTTTACCAAGACTGACAAGTTTAGAATACCAATTGAAAAGGTACTATCAATGATAACTTTAATATGTTCTGATCATGACAAGTTTAGAATATACGATTAATGACAAATCAAGAGCATACTTTAATGACAAGTGTAGAATGTACTACTAACGACAAGTTTATAAGGTACTATTAATGATAACATTAATGTGTACTATAATAACAATTTTAGTATATACTAATGATAATTTTAATATGGGTTGATAAAGACAAGTTTCGAACATACTAATTATAACAAGTTTTGATGAATCTTTTGATAATAACTTTAATGTGTACCAACAATCACAAGTTTAGAATATACTAATAATGTGTTTAGAATATACTAACGATAATAAGTTTAGAATATAATATTAATAATGACAAGTTTAGAATATACTAATTTATAATACACTAATTGTTACACGTTTAGGATATACTAATAACGACAGTTTCAGAATATACTAAAATAAGTTTACAAGGTACTGCTAAGGATAATTTTGATATTTACTAATAACGATATACTAATAATGGCAAATTTATAAGGTGCTATTAAAAATTAATGTGCACAAATAATGACAAGTTTAGAATATACTAATAATGAGAAGTTTAGAAGGCACTATTAATGATAATTTTAATGTGGACTAACACTCACAAGTCTAGAATATTGTAATAACCGCAAGCTCAGAAAGTTAAAATGATAACGTTAATGTGTAGTGATGACATGCTTGAAATATATTGATAATGCAAAGTTTAGAAAATACTAGGAATAGCAAAATTAGAAGTTGTAATTAATGATAACTAATGTGTACTAATAATGATAAGTTTTGAATATACTAACAATAACATGTGTACTAATACTCACAAGTTTAGAATATACAAATAATGACAAGTTTAGAAAATTACAACTTTGGAACATACAGATAACTTTAATGTGTACAAATAATGACAAGATATATAAAGATAAATGAAGATATATAAAGAAGATATGTTTAGAATATACAAATAATGACAATTTAAAAAAAAAGTATTGTTGATGATAAGTTTAATATGTACTAATAATGGCAAGTTTAGAATATACAGATAATGACAAGCTTAACTCTAATGTGTATTAATAATGACAAGTGTAGAATATACGAATACTGTCATGTTTAGAATATACTAATAATGACAAGATTAGTATATGCTAATAATTTAAGGTTTTTGATATACTTGTAATGGCAAGTTAATAATAAGTTTAGAAGGTATTATTAATTATCATTATTAATTATTTCTTAGTGTGTACTATAAATTACGAGCTTGGAATATACTAAAAATGACAAGTCTAAAATAATGATATGTTTAGAATACACTAATGATAAGTGTACAAGTTTAGAATATATTAATAATGACAAGTTTACATAACTTTAATTTGTACTAATTTTTTGTTTAGATAACTTTAGTATGTACTAATAATAAGATTAGACGATACTAATAATGGTAAATTTACTACAAATTAAAACTTTAATGTATTCTAATAATTAATGTTTTGAATATACTAATAATGGCAAGTTTAAAATGTACTATTAATGATAACTTAAAATGTACTAATAATTGCAAATATTGGCTATACGATTAATAACAACTTTAGATTGTACTAAATATGAGAAGTAGGTACTATATATTCTAATAATGACAGGTTTAGAAAGTACTAAGAATGACAAATTTAGAATATTCTAATAAGGAAAATTTTTGAATATGGTATTAATGAAAACTTTGTTGTATATGAATAATTATGTTTAGAAGGTACTGTTACTGATAACTTTAATATGTACTGATAATGACAACTTTAGACATTTGTGTAATAATAATGATTTTTTATATGCTATTAATGATTAATTTAGAAGGTTGTATTAATTAACTTATAATGACAAGTTCAAAAAGTTCTATTAGTTAATTTCAATATGTACTAATAATGAGAAGTTTAGAATGTACTATTAATAACTTAAATGCGTACTTATAATGACAAATTTAGAACATACCTACAATATTTTTAGAAGGTTCTTTTAATGATAACTTTAATGTGTGTTATTAATGACAAGCTGAGAATATACTAATAATTTAGAAGGCAGTATTAACGATAACTTTAATGTGTTAGCATATGATAAAAATGACAATAGCAATGACAAAATTACAAGTTACGATTATTGATAATGACAAAAATGGAATATCTAATCATGACAATTTTGGAATACCGTAATAATGACAAGTTCAGAAGCTTCTAATAATAATAATAATAATAATAATGAAAATTTGAGAATTAATGTGTACTAATAATGAAAAGTTTAGTATACACTAAGGATGATAAGTTTAGAATGTGTTATACTAAAAATCACAAGTTTAGAATTTACTAGAAATGGCAAGTTTAGAATATAGTAATAATAACAAGTTTATAGGGTATTACTAATGATAACTTTATTAGTTTTGAATGTACTAATAATGACAAGTAACTAATGTTAATGATTTTTTAAATGTGTACTTGTACTTGTACTTACTAAATGTACTTACTAAAATAAAATTTTGAATATGATAATAATATGTTTCTAAGGGCCTTTTAATGATAAATTTAATATGTACTATTAATGATAACTTTAATGTGTACTAATAATGACAAATTAAGAATATACTATTAATGATAACATTAGTAATGAAAGGTTTAGTAATGAGAGGTTTAGAATATACTAAAATAATATTTTGACGAAATAGTTAAAAAATTCTATTAAATAACTATTAACTTTTAATTGTTGCATACTAATATTGACAAGTTTAGGAGGTTCTATTAAATAAAATTGTGTACTAATAATGACAAATTTAGTATGTACTAATAAGGAGACTTTCAGAATATACAAATAACGATAATTTTAGAAGGTATTAGACGCTATAACTTTAATGTATACTAAAAATGACAAGCTGATAATACACTAATAATGACAAGTTTAGAATATACTAATAATGACAACATGAAAATGTTCTGATAATTAAATGTTTACAAGGTAATATTATTGATATATTGAAAATGAAAAGTCTAAATTATCCTAATAATGAAAAATTTAGTAACTTTAATGTGTACATAGAATGACTTGTATAGATTAATGACATAAAAGTTTAGATTAATGACATATATAGAAGGTACTATTAAGATAAATTTAATGTGACTAATAATGACAAGTTTAAAATATACTACAGTATTGATAAAAACTTTAATGTGTGCTATGTTTAGAATATACTAATGATGATGAGTTTAGCAGGCAATATTTATGATAACTTTAATAAAATGAATATACGAACGAATATAGTAATAATGGCAAGTTTATGATATACTAATAATGACAAATTTAGATGGGACTATTAATGATAAATCTAATGTGTTCTAAAATGACAAGCTTTGAATATACTAATACAAAGGTTCAGAAGGCATTGTTAATGAGTGCTAATAATGAGAATTTTAGAAGCTACCAACAATGATAATTTTAGAAGGTTCTGATAACAAAAACATTAATTTGTATTATTAATGAAAAGTTTATAATATAATAATAATGGCAACTTTTTAATAATGAGTTTCCTGTCTACTAATTATGATAAGTAAATAGTAACAGGTTTAGAAGGAACTATTACTGATAGCTATAAGGTATTCTAAAAATGACAAGTTTAATATACTAATAATGACATGTTTAGAATATACTAACATTGAGAAGTTTAGAAGGTACTATTAATGAAAACTTTCATGGGTAATAATTATGAAAAGTTTAGAATATACTAACAATGGCAAGTATATAATGAGAAGTTTAGAATACAGTATTGATGATAACTTTAGTGTCTATATGTTTAGAATATACTAATAATGACAAGCTTACAAGGTACCATTAAGGAAAATTTAAATGTGTCCTAATAATGATAAATTTAGAAAGTACTATTAATAGTAACTTTAATGTGTATTGGTAATTTAGAATATACTAACAATTATAAGTCTAGAAGGTGCTATCAGATATAACTTTAATTTGAACTAATAAGGACAAGTTTAGAACATACTAATAATGACAAATATAGACCGTTTTATGAATAGATAATACTAATAATGCCATGATTAGAAGTTACTATTAATGCTGACTTTAATGCACTAATAATATGTTTAGAAGATACTAATAATGACAAGTTTTGAAGGTACGAACTTTAATGTACTAATAAGGAGAAGTTTAGAATATACTAAGAATGGCAGGCTTTAATTTGTACTAATAATCACAATTTTAAAATACACTATCGATGACAAGGGTAGAATATTTTAAGAACGATATTTATAATGTGATCTAATAAGAAGAGGTTTATAATATCCAAATAATGAAAAGTTAGGAAGGTATTTTTAATGATAAATTTAATGTGTACTAATAATGACAAGTTTAGAATATACTAATAATGACAAATTTAGAATATACTATTAATGATTACTTAAATGTGTACTAATAAGGCAAGTTATATTAATGATGTCAAGTTAAGAAGGTAATATTGATGATAACGTTAATGTGTAGTAATAACGACAAGTTTAGAATATACTAATAATGATGTTTAGAAGGTACTGCTGTTAGTAACTAGCAATGGGAAGTGCTATATTAAATCAATGATGTCAAGTTAAGAAGGTAATATTGATGATAACGTTAATGTGTAGTAATAACGACAAGTTTAGAATATACTAATAATGATGTTTAGAAGGTACTGCTGTTAGTAACTAGCAATGGGAAGTGCTATGCGATATAACTTAAATTGAACTAATAAGGAGAAGTTTAGAACATACTAATAATGAAAAATTTAGACCGTTCTATGAATAAATAATACTAATAATGCCATGTTTAGAAGTTACTATTAATGATGACTAATAATGATGCACTAATAATATGTTTAGAACATACTAATAATGACAAGTTTAGAAGGTACAATCAATTATAACTTTAATGAACTAATAAGGAGAAGTTTAGAATATACTTAGAATGACAGGCTTAGACGGATTTAGTAATGAAATATTTAATTTGTACTAATAATAACAAATTTAAAATATACTCTTGATGACACGATAGAATATTTTAAGAACGATAATTTTAATGCGTTCTAATAAGAAAAGTTTTATAATAGCCAAATAATGAAAAGTTAGGAAGATACCTTAAATGATACTAATAATGAAAAGTTTAGAAGGTATTTTTAATGATAACTTTAATGTGTAATAATAATGACAAGTTACAGATAATAACAAATTTAGAATATGCTATTGATGATTACTTTAATGTGTAAGGCAAGTTTATATACTAATGATGTCAAGTTAAGAAGGTAATATTGATAATAACGTTAATGTGTACTAACAATGACAAGTTTAGAATATACTAATAATGATGTTTAGAAGGTACTATTAACGTGTACCAATAATACTAGAATTTGTTTAGAAGATAATACTAATAATAGTTTCAATATGTATCAATAATGACAAGTTTGTAAGAAAAGTTTAGAATACACTAACACTGACAAGTTTGGAAGGTGTTATGATTGATAAGTTTAATGTGTACTAATAATGAAAAGTTTATAATATACTAACAATAACAAATTAAGAAGGTGCTATTAAGTTTAAGGTTTCCTAATAATGACAAAATTAGAATATACTAATAATGGCATGTATAGAGGATATGTATATTTACAATTAAAATTTTAGAATGTACTAAGATTGACAAGTTTAGAAGATACTCTTAAAGATAACTTTAATGTGAAGAAATAATGCCAAGTGTGGAATATACTAATAATGATAAATAAGATAGCAGGTTCTATTAAAGATAACTTTATTTTGTACTTATAATGACAAATTTAGCATATAAGTTTACAAGGTACTATTAATGATAACTTTAATGTGTACTACCTAAAAAGTGTCATTAATCGTATATTCTAAAATTGTCATTATTAGAACATATTAAAGTTACCATTGATAATTCCTTTTCAACTTGTCATTATCAATATAATTCAAACATTAATTAGTAATCTAAACCTGTTATTGTTAGTCATTATTCAAAAACTCTAAACTTTTCATTATTAGTACACATTAAAGTTTCAATTAATTGTACCTTTTAAATATGACATTGACACATTAAACTTTTCATTCTTAGTATATTTTAAACTTTCTTTAATAGTACATATATACATTAAAGTTATTATTACTATTATATTGCAATCTTGACATTATTACAACACAATAAAGTTTTTAACCGTACCGATTATTACCACATTCTAAATTTGTCCTTATTTGTGCAAATAAAATTTATCATTAATCGCACACTTATTATTAGTATATTCTAAATTTGTTATTATTAGTAAACATACCTTCTAAACTTGTCATCATTAGTATCTTCTAAACTTCTCATTATTAGAATATTCTAAACTTGTAATTATTAGTATATTCTAAAATCGTCATTATTAGTTATCTTAATAGTAGTACCTGTCATCATTAGAATGTTCTAAACTTGTCATTATAAGTACACATCAAAGATATTATTTTTAAACTTGTCATCATAAGAATGTTTTATACTTTTCATTATTAGTACACATTAAATTTATCATTAATAGTGCTTTCTAAACTTCAGTATATTCTAAACATGTCTTCATTGGTGTATTCTAAACTTGTCATCATTAGTATGTGCTAAACTTGTCATTAATACTAATATATTAGGACGTTCTAAACTTATCATTATTAGTATATTCTAAACTTGCCAATGTTAGTATATATTAAAGTTGTCATTAAACCTTGTCATTGTTATTATCGTTTAAACTAGTATATTCTAAACTTGACATTATTAGTATATTCTAAACTTATCATTAGTAAAAATTAGAGTCATTAATAGTACCTTCGAAACTTATCATTAACAGTACCCTTCAAATTTTTAATTATTAGTATATTCTAAACTCGTCATTATTAGTTATCATAAATAGTATCTTCTAAATCTTGTCATTATTAGTACCCATTAGAATGTTCTACACTTTTCATTATCAGTACACATTAAAGTTATCATTAATAGTACTTTCTAAATTTCTCATTATACATATATTCTAAACATGTCTACATTGGAATTTTCTAAACTTGTCATTATTAGTATGTTCTAAACTTGTCATTAATACCTCATATTAAATATATTATGTTAAATCTATTATTAGTATTTATTCTAAACTTGGCAATATCAGTATATGTTAAACCTTATCATTATCATTATCGTTTAAACTAGTATATTCTAAATATTCTAAACCTGACATTATTAGTATGTTCTAAACTTATCATTAGTAAAACTTAAAGTCATTAATAGTACCTTCGAAACTTATCATTAACAGTACTCTTTAAATTTGTAATTATTAGTATATTCTAAACTCGTCATTATTAGTTATCATTAATAGTATCTTCTAAATCCTGTCATTATCGGAATATTCTAAACTTGTCATTATTAGTACCCATCAAAGATGTTCTACACTTTTCAGCGTCTGTCCTTTCCTTCTTCTCTAGAACTTTCTTTGTTTCTTCTTCCTGTAGATCCGCGAGACCTTAAAACGAGTTCTTGCAATCGAGCGGGCCTGGTGAGGATTTTTTTTTCCAATCCTTCCGCATGTTATTTTTCACCGTCATTCCTCGAGGCTTCAAACTTGGTTTGTCTTCCATATTTTAGGCATTCCAGCGGAGAAATCGATTCTCCCCTTTAATACAATATAAAGCATTTTCCAAAACTTCTATTCTACTAAGTAGAGATTGAACCTCATCGACGCTGAACACTCTAACATAACCACTCGCCATATCACTATTTGAAGAGCTACCCAGTTGACCTCACTTGAGTGACGACAAAGTCAATTTGTTGTTTGCTCGTCTTCGCATCAAGATAATATTGACATTTTTAATGTGTACTAATGGAGATATGTTTAAAATATTCTAATATTGACGAGTTTAGAAAATACTAATAATGACATGTTTAGAATATACTAATAATGGCAAGTTTAGAATATATTGATAATGACATGTTTAGAAAGTGCTATTAATAATAACTTTAATGTATACTAATAATGACAAGTTTGGAATATATTCATAGTGGCAATTTTGCAAGGTACTATTAATGATAATTCTAATATGTACTAATAATAACAAGTTTAGAAAAGACTAATAATGAGAAGTTTAGAATATATTAATAATGAAAAGTTTAGAAAGTATTATTAATAATAACTTTCATGTGTACTGATATTGACAAGTTTAGAATATACTAATAACGGAAACTTTAGAAGGCAGTGTTAATGAAATCTTTAATATGTACTAATAATGACAAGTTTAGAATATACCAAAAATGAAGAGTTTAGATAATGTTTATAATAAAAAGTATAGAAGCTATGTTAATGATAAATTTAAATTTTAGAATATACTAATAATGACAAGTTTAGAATACATTACTAATGGTAACTTTAGGGATTAAAAATAATAACAAGTTTAGAATATACTAATAATGACAAGTTTAGAAGGTACTATTAATGATAACTTTAATGTTTACTAATAATGACAAGTTAAGAAGGCACTCTTAATGATATCTTTAATATGCACTAATAATGAGAAGATTAGAATCGTGGAGGTGCCAAGATAAGAGGGACGAAGGAGGGTGGAGGGGAGTGGAATATGTAAAGAATGGAAAGGATGGGAGTGGTTTCTATGCCTTTTTCTTTTTG